>NC_081412.1:338266696-338637532 GCF_030272615.1 Cryptomeria japonica
TTGTACCAAGCTTGTACCAAGAAACTCTAGAATGGCTGGTTTTGTCTTTTGTAAATGTTGAAGCAAGGGACACTAGGAGGAGTGCTAGTCAATGAAATGGAGTTTAACAGGTCAGAAATATTTTTCATGAGCAAGATTCATTTTATTGATTAATGATCATGTTGACATGCTCAGTGTTGTGCCCTTGATGATACGACTATTGTTCAAGAATGATGGGCTATCTTTGTTCATTGACACAAAGATCTTCACCCAACAGCCCATTCTCTTCAAGATCTTGGATCCATATTGTGATGTCCCCTTCTAGTTGACATCTGTCAGCTGAGTAGATTAGCCTATCACTGACCCTCGTAGGCTAATGAGGTTGGTTAGAGGGTCCTTTGGAGTTTGTTCATCATCTTAAGAGTAAGCACTCCAGGACTGGCTTTCGTTTGGGGTCTCCAGGACTCCGGTTGAGATACTTTCTATTTTTAGCAGTCTTGCTATTTATAGCCAGTGGGTTGGGCAAGGGCAGAGTATGGTTTGGCAGTCTCCAATTCTGACGGCGGGCAATTCTGATGGATACTTAGAGAGATATTAATATTTAATTACTTTAATTAAATATTAAATTGCGGACTTTAATGTTTTAATGTTTTAAAAGTCACTTTAAGTTATAACTTAAGTGAGGGTCTATTTCTCATCAGATGGGGCCAATTTTTATATTAAATTGAAAGTGATTTATTTTTGATACTTAAATAGTCAAAAATAAATAATAAAAGTTAAGAATTTCATTTAATGCCAAAATCGTATCTTTCTTGAAAATTGCGCCAAACCCTAAGAGGAGGAGATAAAAGAAGATTTTTGGTCTTATTTTCATTATGCTGAGTTTTGATATTTTGGAATTTGAGCTCTGGAAGGAGTTTTGGCCAAGGGTTTCAGCAAAAGCTTCTTCTACAGTGATCAGAGGTATCGGTGTAGGAAAACGTGGGATTTCTGTACAACAGCATCAGAGGCTGTGAAATATCAGTTGATCTTGCTTATGCAGTTGGTTTCATTCAGAGACCAAGTTTGTGCTAAGTGATCAGAGAGTCATTGATTTGATTGCAGTAGTGAGAGGGAAACAAAGGCAGAGTAGAAGGGAATATTATTGGGCCCCTGTGGGGTCTGGTATGGCTGCCTGGGAGTTGCGCCAATCATCTGAAGGAGGCTGCGATCTGCATATTGGAGGGTTGCAAAAAATATTTAAAAAAAAGGTAGAGGGTGTGCTTAGCCTTGATTTTTCCATTGAGCCATCATGCAAGCTGTTTGGGCCAGTCTGGAATAAATTACAGCGTGCTGTCATAAGGGACTATGTATAAGAGGTTTCAGAATTTCGTGGTATTTATCAACTTCCTTTTTAGCATTGCTTGTTTATGTATTGAGGATAATTGAATGTTGAATAAATGTAATAAGGGTTTGGTCAGTTTACTATCGAATTGTAATTTATTTCTAGCAATTTCCCATAGTTGCTTTTTGAGCTTAAAAATAGTCAAAAGTATACTTGTTGTTCAAAAATTTGCAAAGAACAAACTTAAAACGCAACAGGTTCAACTAAACCACAGTTATCAGAGTTGAGGGCCTTTGAGGTTCTTACTGTGGTATCAGAGCTAAATCCTGCCATCCTAATGGTTTAGCAATTACATGCAGTCATAGGAAACGGGTTCATACAGGTACTACACATGCAGCAAAGCCCTCCTTGAAGGAGAACAGAGTCTTAATAGGCAATCAGATACTATGGGTGAAAGGCATACAAGCAACCCACCCAGAGGCCACAAAACTGAGGATGAAGAGACTAGAGAATTTTTCAGGACTATGGCTACGGGGCAACAGCAGATTGCTCAGGCTTTACAGGCACTCACCACCATGATGGAGCGTATGAATCCTCCAAACCGAAACAATCAGGAACCAGAGGATAATAAGAGTGTAGCTAATATTCCTGGACCTCACAGGGTAGTTACATGCACCGTTGATAGGCCTTCCAGGCCTAATTTCTTGGCAGAAGAACCTGAGGATGTTGCTAGAGCTGAGGCAGAGCCTGTCTTTGTTGATAATGTTATGACGGTACATGATGAGTGGAGTCTTCTTCCCCCTGATGTTAGGCAGAATTTGAATTTTGATCAGTTCATGAGGCAAAAACGGGAAGTAGAGAGAAACAGGCAAGAGAGGAGGCCACGTTTCCAACATAGAGATCTTGAGTTTGCCACAAGCAAGCTCACTCTACCTTATTATGATGGCAGCGGTGCAGTTACAGCTAGATCTTGGATCCATAAACTGGATACATACTTCACACTGAGACCCATGACTGAAAGGGATGCGATTAAGTTTGCAACCTTACATAATGGACTCATCACTCTCCAACATGATTAGATTACCACCTACTAGGAGTTCGCTGATTTGTTAGTAGAGAGGTTTGATAAGAAAGATCCTGAGTCTTACTTCCGGGAGTTAGCACAGCTGAAACAAACAGGGAACTTGGAGGCGTTTGTTTCAGAGTTTTTGAAACTGTCGTGCATGGTAAATAACATGTCAAATCAGCGGTTACTAGTTTTGTTTATAGAGGGACTCATGGAGCCTCTGAGAGGTTGGGTAAAGGCATTTGATCCCCCAACACTTCTACTTGCCATTAAAAAGGCACGGAGTATGGGGGTGACAGCTACTCAGAATAAATTTGGGTCAAAGGGGTCAACATCTTTCAAAGATAGTAGGAATTTCAGCAAAGGGAAAGAAAAATCAGACTTTAGAAATGATTACAAACCGAAACCAGCAGCCCCCCCCTAGATCGTGAGACACTTAACGACTTAAGGCAGAATAAACTATGTTTTTATTGCAAGGGTCCATATGACGCCAACCATGACTGTCCTTTGAGGCCTAAGGGCAAGGCAAATAGAGTAATGTGGGCATATTATGAAGATTCAGAATCTGACCATGAAGGTCAGCTTGCTGGTTATGATGATTTAGAGGCTGAAAATGACACACAGGGTCCTTCGAGACTTGACAAGATGGATGCAGAAGGTGATGAACACTTTAAGGAGGCACTTCTCACGAGTATTCAGCAGGAAGGGTCATTCAGAATGAGAGGAGTACTTGCTGGTCAGAAAGTTATTACCCTACTGGATACCGGAGCCACACATAACTTTATTGATGCCAGGTTAGTGGAGAAGAGAGGAATCCAAACGAAGGAGTTTGAGGGCATCCGTGTGAGGGTGGCAGATGGTTACACTTTAAAGTGTAATAGAATGATTACACAACTCCCATTGCTTGTAAACAATTATGAGTTTAAAACTGATTTCTATGTGGTTCAGATGGGAGATACAAATTTGGTCCTTGCTATGAGGTGGTTGCATGAGCTAGGCAAGTTTACACTTGACTTGTAGGAGATGGAGATGTCTTTCATTGTTGATGGGAAGACACATGTACTGAAAGCTATTAAGGACAGCAACTTCAGGATGATTACACTCAGGCGGATGGAGAGGCTTGTACGCCATGATTAGACTGAGTGGGCAGCAGAATGTATGATCATGCCCATACAGCAGGATGCTCAGAAAGTTGAATACCATCCTGACATTCAGATACTGAGAACCAAACATAACAAGGTTTTCATGACATACCATCAGGGAGGCCACCAGATTGGGGTTTTGAGCACATCATTGAGCTAGAGGAGGGGGCGAAGCTAGTGATGATTACTTCATGTAGACATCCGAAGCGCCTGAAAGATGAAATAGAGAAAACCATACAGGAGCTTCTGGCTATGGGAGATATTCGGCCTAGTAAGTCCCCCTTTGCTTCTTCAGTTGTCTTGGTGAAGAAGAAGGATGGCACATTGCGGACGATCAAAAACAGATATCCCATTCCGCGTATTGATGAGCTCATAGATGAGTTACATGGTGCCTGTTATTTTTCAAAGACTGATTTGAGATCTATCACCAGATTAGTGTCCGCGAGCAAGATATCGAGAAGACTGCTTTTCGTTGTCATTATGGACATTTTGAGTTTGTGGTTATGCCATTTGGGCTAACCAATGCACCTGCTACCTTCCAGTCCACAATGAACAAAGTCTTCCGACATCAGTTGAGGAAATCAGTATTGGTGTTCTTTGGTGATATACTGATTTACAGTCACACTTGGGAGGAGCACCTCAGTCACTTAGATACAGTTTTGAGCATTCTGGATAGGGAGTCCTTGTATGCCAAGGAATCCAAATGTGACCTTGGAATGACTGAGTTATTGTACTTAGGCCATATTATCAGTGCAAAGGGAGTGCGGATGGATCTAGAGAAGATTTGTGCTATTGTAGATTGGCCTACTCCTGTGAACCTTACTCAGTTGTGTGGTTTTTTGGGCCTATGTGGTTTCTATCGCCGTTTTGTTAACGGTTATTCACGCCATGCAACACCTTTGACAGACTTGATGAAGAAGGGTGCCTTCTTATGGACTCCTGAGGCCCAGGAGTGTTTTGATAGGTTCAAGGAGCTCATGACTTCATGTCCAGTACTTGCTACACCTGACTTCTCGAAGTCATTTGAGTTACAATGTGATGCCTCTGGTGAGGGCATTGGTGCGGTGCTTATGTAGGACAAGCACCCTATTGCATACGAGAGCAGGAAACTCCGTGGACCTGAGAGGAGTTACAACATTTATGATAAGGAAATGTTGGCTATAATGCATGCACTGGCCAAGTTTAGATAGTACTTAGTGGGCAGCAAGTTTTGCATTAAGACTGACCACAATAGTTTGAGACATTTCCTTGGGCAGCGTGACTCAAATGACAGGCAACAGAAGTGGGTCAGCAAACTTCAGGGTTATAACTTTGATATTACCTATATCAAAGGCACACAAAATGTAGTTGCAGATGCCTTATCATGTCGTCCCCACCCGAGTTCTATGGTCCAGATAGCGGAGGATTGGCAGCATATTATATTGGCAGAGTATGCCAAACATAGCTGGGCTGCAGGTTTGATAGAGGGATCAGTAGTGGACAGCAGGTATACAGTTGTAAATGACTTGATCATTTACAAGGGCAGAGTGTACTTGATCCCAGGATCAGAGTTGAGGAGTAGGGTATTGCGGTTCTTTCATGATGAACCAATGGCAGGACATCCCGGGTTTTTCAAAACCTACAGATAGGTTCATGAGCGCTTCACTTGGAAAGGGCTCAAGGCAGATGTTCTACAGTACGTTAGAGAGTGCCCTGTTTGTCAGCAGAATAAACAGGAGCATACATACCCTGCTGGTTTACTTCAGCCACTTCCAATCCCTGACAGGAAGTGGGAATGTTTGTCTATGGATTTCATCACAAGATTGCCGAGAGCACAGGGACGTGATTGCATATTTGTGGTTGTGGATCATTTGATGAAGTATGCCCACTTCTATCCGATCACCACCACTTATTCAGCTATTCAGGTAGCAGAGTTGTTTTTTAGAGAGGTATTCAGATTACATGGCTTGCCTCGGACTGTTGTCAGTGATAGGGACACTCGGTTTTTGAGCCACTTTTGGCAAGAGCTCTTCAGACTCTGTGGGACCGAGCTTACACTGAGCACCAATTACTACCCTTAGATTGATGGACAAACTGAGATAGTTAACAAATGGGTGGAGGGATACCTTAGGAACTATATTTCAGGGTAGCAAAAGGCGTGGGTGAAGTGGATTTACCTTTGTGAGTATTGTTACAATACCACGCACCACATGTCTATTCAGATGACACCATTTACAGCACTGTACGGGTATGAGCCTCCTAGTTTCATTGACTTGTTGCTGAGTGACAGTAGAGTGCCTAGTGCGAGAGACATGATACAAGAGAGCCAAGACATTGTGAAGACTCTTAAGGAAAATATATCTAAGGCACAGAATCAGCAAAAGCAATATGCTGATCAGAAGAGGACAGAGAGGTCATTTGAGGTAGGAGACATGGTGTATTTGATGTTGCAGCCTTATCGACAGTCTACTCTCAGGAGGAGTGGAGCAGAGAAGCTCAAGCCACAATATTATGGCCCTTTCAGAGTGACCAGGCGCATAGGTGAGGTGGCTTATGAGTTGGATTTACTGGAAGATAACAGAGTACACAATGTGTTTCATGTGTCACGTCTCAAAAAGGTGTTGGGACACTGTATTGTACCTTCCACGGTTTTACCACCCCTGGATGATGAGGGGAAGTTGATACTCGTACCTGAGGCTATCATTGAGTTCAGGGAGAGGAATTTCAGAAGACGTACTATCACAGAGTACTTGGTGAAATGGAAGGATTTGCCGATAGAGGATGCTACATGGGAGAGCGAGGAGATTTTACAACATCCGGAGTTGAGATTGCTTGAGGACAAGCAATTTCAGTAGGGGCGGACTGTGATGTCCCCTTCTAGTTGACATCTGTCAGTTGAGTAGATTAGCCTATCACTGACCCTCATAGGCTAATGAGGTTGGTTAGAGGGTCCTTCGGAGTTTGTTCTTCATCTTCAGAGTAAGCACTCTAGGACTGGCTTTCGTTTGGGGTCTTCGGGACTCCGGTTGGGATACTTTCTATTTTTAGTAGTCCTGCTATTTATAGCCAGTGGGTTGGGCAAGGGTAGAGTATGGTTTGGCAGTCTCCAGTTCTGACGGCGGGCAATTCTGATGGATACTTAGAGAGATATTAATATTTAATTACTTTAATTAAATATTAAATCGCGAACTTTAATGTTTTAAAAGTCACTTTAAGTTATAATTTAAGTGAGGGTCTATTTCTCATCATATGGGGCCAATTTTTATATTAAATTGAAAGTGATTTATTTTTGATATTTTGGAATTTGAGCTCTGGAAGGAGTTTTGGCCAAGGGTTTCAGCAGAAGCTTCTTCTGCAGTGATCAGAGGTATTGGTGTAGGAAAACGTGGGATTTCTGTATAGCAGCATCAGAGGCTGTGAAATATTAGTTGATCTTGCTTATCCAGTTGGTTTCATTCAGAGACCAAGTTTGTGCTAATTGATCAGAGAGTCATTGATTTGATTGCAGCAGTGAGAGGGAAACAAAGGCAAAATAGAAGGGAATATTATTGGGCGCCTGTGGGGTTTGGTACGGCTGCTTGGGAGTTGCGCCAATCATCTGAAGGAGGCTGCGATCTGCATATTGGAGGGTTGCAAAAAATATTTTTAAAAAAAGGTAGAGGGTGCGCCTAGCCTTGATTTTTCCATTGAGCCATCATGCAAGCTGTTTGGGCCAGTCTGGAATAAATTACAGCATGCTGTCATAAGGGACTGTGTATGGCCAGCAAGAAGGAAATAAGAGGTTTCAGAATTTCGTGGTATTTATCAACTTCCTTTTTAGCATTGCTTGTTTATGTATTGAGGATAATTGAATGTTGAATAAATGTAATAAGGGTTTGGTCAGTTTACTATCGAATTGTAATTGATTTCTAGCAATTTCCCATAGTTGCTTTTTGAGCTTAAAAATAGTCAAAAGTATACTTGTTGTTCAAAAATTTGCAAAGAACAAACTTAAAACGCAACAGGTTCAACTAAACCACAGTTATCAGAGTTGAGGGCCTTTGAGGTTCTTACACATATGCTTCCTTAGATGGACTTAATATTTGGACAATGTTTGTCCTAAAAAAGATCTATTGCTGAAGCTACTAAAGAGACTTCTCAAAACTGAGCAGAACTATACAGCAGTCTACGCAAAGATAAAAGCTCTAGGTGTAGCGAGGCGATGGTTATGCTTGTGTAATAGCAGTTTTGCTACTGTTATGACATATATGAATGTGTCATTTTGGCTTTTCCTTGATGTTTGTGGCGGCCTTGCCTTTGTCAATGTAAAGAAGAGTATGGTATTAAATTGGTATCTCTTTATGTTCTTTGGTATTTGTTTTTTCTGATTTGAGTAGTCCTTATTTTGTTTACATACACCCTTGAAGGATCGATCTATTGAATCATTGGCTTGTTAAGTGCTCTAGGGAGTTGTAATATGTATGTCCATGGGGATGGTGTTCATTGAAACATGTTGTAAGGTGATAGTAGCAAGAGAAGGCAAGGGCTTGGTCTTTTATAGTTTCACCATATTGGGTCTCTCCATAGAAAATCACATATGTTGAGCTTTGTTTTTCTAATGTTCGTAGTTGTTTCTTGTTTCTTCTATGCATATAACAATTTAGATTAGTTATAACATTGAAGCAAAATTGTCTTTTTTAAGAAAAATACCTAAAGAAATGTGTTTACATTAACTAAATTGTTTTTATTGAAGATAAAATTCTTGTTGGCGAATTAGGTATAAATGTTTGTAGTAACTATGTACTGGATTGTAATTAGAGTAACCCGTGTTTCTTGGTTTTCTTATTGTGTCCCTACAACTAGAACACCCTATGCGATAGATGATGATGGATTGTATCTTTTGTAGTAAGAGATATCCATGAGGAAGTGAAATGGAGAATTGAGAAGCTCATGAAGAAGTAAAAGTGAAGCAAGATTTACCAAGGTGGTAGGGTATGTTGCAGCCATTCTTCAATCAGCTGGAAGTCTTTACAAGTTGGAGAAGATCATGGAGGCTCTTATAGGGAAACCTGGAGTGTCTATAGAGAACCCCAAAGCAAATGAACACCCAAGAGGGAAGCACCCTCAAGCCCCTGAATGAGCATTAGCTCAGCATTAGGATTATGAAGTAAATGTTGAGAAAGCTGACCATTGATTAGGTCAACTTAAGGCATTTTTTAGTTGGTTTATGCTCATCCACTGGCTATAAGAAATTTATCACTAATTTCTAAACAATATGTTTTTAAAAAGGTAACAAAGAAACAATTTAATCATATTGTTAATGAAGAGGTAGAATCATCAAATAAGTGTTTTTAGTGGATGTGTGGAAAATAACATTCAACACAAGGCAAAGTTGTATGAGTGGCTTGTACTTCCTGTTGATGTGTGTTTTGTGACACTCTACAACATAGAATAAAATACCAAGTACTTTATCCTCTCTTGATTAAGGAAACCTCAAATGCTAAAGATATGATCAAATAAGGCAACCCCAATGTTCCTATTGTTAGGTCTTGACGTTAAAATGGATAGTCTTAGTGAATTGATGTGATATTGCTGGTATCACAAAGGGACTTACGCTTTACACTTCTACAAAGCAGCTGGAACTTGAACATCGATATAGCAATTTAAGTGACACTTTCTTCCCAAATTAAGTGAAACTCTTCAAACAAAGGATAAAAGGATAAGGGTTTGAGAAACTAATCTAAGACCTAAGGGCAATGATGATAATGGATAATGTTTAAGATAGATGGATCCCATAATTCAAGATTTGCTTTGCCATGAGGAAACAACTACACAAAATTAATGCGATCTCCAGAGGTAATGAAAGATTTTCATATTGTAAATATCCATCCAAATACCCACTGCTGGCACAATCCAAATGAACATCCACAATCGAACTATTGCCACAATAAGTTCAGACTAACCATACACTGCAATTTGCAATCAACAAACTACAAATGGTATGAACCGGAATTCCATCAAATATCTTCACATTTCTCTATTAAAATCAATGGACTTTAACTAAACTTTGAGAACTAGAAAGCATGCAAAATGTTGAAACTTCATACAAAGATCCACCATATCTTCAATGAAAATATGTATTGATTTCGGCATATTCTTGGCAACAATTTTTGATCTCCTTTTCCTACTACTACTACTAACTTTTCAATTTTTACAAATGAAAAGGCTAAGCCTTTTATAGATTTTGAGTTACAAAATGAAGGGCCCAGATTGATTCTAAATCAAGGGCCAAGATTAAACAATAAAACCCTAAGGCAGGGTTAGTTATAACTAATGCCTCATACATTTAATGTCATCCACCTTTTTACAACTTTTGTCCAATGAAAAATAAGATATCTTCCATGGCACAATTTGTGAGTAAGAGCAAATAAGAAAATTCCATGTCTTCTAGGATTGTGTGACTATTATCCTTTTCTTTGGATGAGTCAAGTTCGATGAATCTGGACATGTGGACCTTGGATTGTTTGATTGGTGGAGGTGAGTTGGTGCCACCTCAGCTCTTTGTTTCAACTCCACTTTTATATCATCTATCATCATAAAGAAGTCTTTACATCTTCGCCTCATGAGTTTCTTTGATTAACTTTTTTGAAACTTCAAAATGCTTTCCTTGAGGCTTCATTTCATTCACATTTCCATCTTCATCTTCATCTTCATGAGAATCTTTGAAAACCCATCTTGCCTTAGTTGTATACTTCACGTTGTTGAGTCCTTTGTCATCTTCTTGAAGTGTTCTTCTTTAGGTTTCGCCATTCTCCTTCTTAGATATCGTTGACCTTGACCTTCATCGTTCTTGTCTCTTCATTCTTATCCATCGTTAGTTTCATTGTAATTATCCCTAAAAATAAAGAAAATTCGTTGGCTTAAAGTTATGAATGAAACAATTTTATCAATTCTGGATTTTGGAATTCTTGAAGTGAAATGCAAGAAACTCATGATAAGAAAAATGAAAGATAAAATCTTGCATTCTTAATTTAATTGAAGAACTTAAAAGAATTTTTTTGGCAATTCATTCTTCAAAATGGAATCGTGAAACAGATTGTATCATAAGCAACCAATTAATTTGGATTTGTAAAATATCATCAAAATGCTTCATAATATAAATAAGTGGAGTGCTCACCCTCTTGGCGGAAATCCGACTTACATGTTAATTTCTTCCATGCGAATTTCTGCCCTAGCTTGGATTCTTAGGCGGATTTTTGACGTGTTCCTGCATTTCAGGGTGGAATTTCAGTAGGGTTTGCATTTTTTCCAAGCAAATTTTAGAGGTATACATGCATAGCTGGGTGGGATTTTGACTAATGCTTGCAATTTGGAGTGGGATTTTGCCTTATTCTTGCAATATGGAGTGGGATTTCAAGGTGGAATAACAATCCAGGGTGGAAATACAAGTTTGTGTTGCACAATTGTTGAGTGGGGATTCTAGTTTGTGCAACATTCTTGGGCAGAGTTGGAAGGTTGTACAACAATTTGGAGTAGAATTTGCATCTCGTGCAACATTTTGTGGCAGAAATTGGAGGTTACCTTGTACAAATTGTTGAATGGAAATACACTTTAGTCTTGCATTTTGACACGAAAATCCATATGATGCTTGCAATTACAAACGAAATTGCAAGGCAATCTTACAATTTGTATCATCACTTCACCCTTTCTTGCAAACTTCGTCCATTCACACCCACATTCCTTCACTTTCACAATTTCAAGTCTTAAGTTGTAACTTTTTTAAATTGCAATTTCATGATTTTCATCCTGTAATTAAGGAAAATAGGGTCACTAGCTTAAGCATGCAAAACTAGGATTCTAGGCGAAATTTCAAGTCTTAAGTTGTATCTTTTTCAAATTGCAATTTCATGATTTTCATCCTGTAATGAAGGAAAATAGGGTCACTAGCTTAAGCATGCAAAACTAGGAATCTAGGCCTATTTAGAATACGAAGCCACCAAGAGATAAGTATGATTGACTCACTTTGTAAAAGAGAATTCAATATCATACTCTTAGGGCTTCTATTCCTTTGTTGGTTATAAGTGATTGATCGAATGATTTGATAAACTAGGTGATTAAGATCTAAGTCTAAACAAATGATCTAGAGACTAATCTAGAGAGTGTGGACTTCAAAAATGAAAGGAAAATGATGTGGTGCACCTGTAATTGAGCCAAAATGGGGTGATCTATCTTGGGTTTTCTGGACCTTTTTGGATGAGTTCTGTACTTGAGGTATTGAATCTGGGCTCTCAAGGCTTTGTACCCGTTCTCTACCAAATTTCAATTGATTTGGGTGGATTGTGATGCCCTAGGTGACCTAGTCCTAGGTCTTTTTGATGAAATTGGAAATCTGAACCTGTGACAGTATACTAAGATGATTTATTCTGCCGGAATCTGATTTGGACCTGGATTTGCACACAAGAAGAGAAAAATGGTGTTTGGGGGCTGTTTTAGGGCTTGCCTTAGTCAAACCTCGGGTTGGGACTCAACCTGACAGCGTTGATGAAATGAAATAGAAGTCTGAATTTGAAATACTTGAAAGGAAATGTTTGAATTGAAACAATTATACCTCTAATTGATGATGCAATGGTCTTTGGATAAGTTCTCCATGTGTTGATGCAATAACATGATCAAAACATTTTGAAATCACAAATAAAACAATGCTTGATGAAGTCTTGATGATGAGATGCTCATTAGATGTGTTGTTCTAAAAATATCTAGTAGTGAGAGAGAGAGAGATAGAGAGAGAGAGAGAGGCCGGCCTTTATACCTCATCAAACATTTTGGGGTGCATAACTTGGAGCAGGCCAACATGGGAAAAGATTTCCTGCCTAACCATGCTGACCGTCAAGTGGTTTAAATTTGAGCGAGAACATTGGGAAGCTGTAATATCCCTTATATTTTGAGTATTTACATTTGAAGAGGATCTAAACTATTTATTTATTTGTTCATGTATGTTACTATTAACCATTATTCACAATAATTATTAAATAAATATTGATTTGCATTTATAACCACAATCAATATTTATTATTAACTAATATTCACAATAATTATTAATAGCCAAAATAAATATTAACTTACATTAATAATTTCAATAATAATTACTGTTAAATAATATTTATTAAATAAACACATAAATATTAATTTGCATTTATTACAATTACAATAATTACTTTTAAATAATATTTATTAAATAGACACATAAATATTAGCTGGCATTTATTACAATCAACAATAATTATTGTTAAAGTAATATTTACACATAATATCGGTAAATATTATGTTGATTGATGTTTAATTTGGAATCAACGTATTGGTTTAGTGTAAGGCTGCATTGTTTTACCGTTTCTTGTGGGAGAGACATGTCCCTTGAAAAACTTTAAATAGAACAGTCTTTCTCCCAGCCAAAGGCATCGGTAAGTAAGAAGGAAAATAAGGAGAGACAAGAAAAGAGAATACGGAAAGAAGATAAAAGGAATACGGGCAGAAAAGAAAATGTAGTCCGCAGTCATACTGACTGGAATACATTACGGTATGAGCATTGCAATTTAATTTAGTATGATCAATACAATATGATACAGTAAATATAATACAATGTTGTTAATATAATAAGGTGCTGCTAATATAATATGACACACTATTAACACTGTTAATATAATATAATATATTAATTTAGTCATATATTAACATAGTAATATGGTTAGTGTAATATAATATAAAGATAACAAAATAATATAATGATGTTAATGGATTCTGAGGCTTATACGGTTAACCAAATCTGATATAATATTGCTAATAGAGTAAGATATCATCAAGGCAACACAATACTGAAATGTAATATAATAAAATAAAAGTAACACAAAATAATGTGAATAACACAACACAAAATAATGTTATTTGTGACACTGTTAGTATCAATCTGATAAATGAGTCTAGCAATAACCAATTATCGTCATAATATGTACATTGATTCTCTATCACTTATGCTATATAATAAATATATAGGCAACGGTGAAGGAGGATATGAGAGCATTGCTAGAGGGGTGTAGAGTATGAGTACTTTTCTAGATATACCACCTCAAAGTGGGAGAAGGTGAGCCCATAGAGGCCAAAGGAGTACAAAGGGTGTAGTCTTTGGGTCTAGGAAGAGATGGTTTCTAGGGCACTCTCTACAATCTTTCCCCTCCTCTCCATCAAGGCTCACAAATACAAGAAGTAAAATCGTTAAGGTATGGGTATGATGACTAGACGAGGGTCAAAGGCACCTTATTGTAGCTTCCCTAGTATCAACACATGGATCGATCGTTGAAGTGAATCAATCATAAGAGGTGAGAGGTTGATATGATGGAGGGGAACGGTGTAAAGCCCTCAATAAGTACACCACCTCATGATGATGGTTGAGGACCATTGGTTAAGGACCACATGGGGCCACAAAGGATAAGGTCTTGCTGTTGGGCTTAGGGTAGAGGATACTTGGGGCACCTCATCATGTCTTCCAACTCAACCCTGGTTATGGTTGAGCTTCCATGTAATTTTTGATATTGGTTTATACATATCCTAACTCTAGAATTGGATGTATTTCATGAGTTATATCTAGATTGTCGTCTAATCTCATTGTGGGTTTCGAAAAATAGGCTTATCTCATCTTATTCTTAAATGAAGTTTATATCCCTAACTATGTTTGCCCTTGTTTCATTTTGGATTTGTGATTTTAGGGCAAAAACTAGGGCATTTACAAAAAAGGGACATTACAGAAGCAGGTCGTCTCGAGCGACTCGCTCTCGGGAGCGGGGCGCCCAGATCGGCCCTCTCCCTCCAACGCGGACCTAAATTTAAATCCAAGGTCCGGAATGGTGAGGAGAGGCTAGGATTAAATGTGACTTGACTTTTGAGGTCCGGGTAAAATATGGAAGGCCGCACATGTTAAAATAGGGCCTAGATAGGTGAGAAATGTGGAGACAAAAGAATTAAAGGGCACACCTATGATATAAGGGCCCGTGTAAGATTTTGATGAGATTTAATTAAGAGAGGACCCATAATATTAATTAAAATATTAATTTAAATTAAGCACATAATGCATAGAGAGATACTAAAATGAGTGCTAGGAGAGTGAAATTGAACACCCTAATTAAAAGGTGTACAATTTACGACGCTACATTTAGCCCCCACTTTAGCAGAGTATGATCTTATGATCATACTCACTTTAAAGCAGAAATGAAGAGATAGAGCATCTGAAAAGCAAACTAGGGATAGGATAACACCAATGAATGATGAATCCCCCAAGCATAGGTCTTATCAATCCATACAAGTAACCTTCAGATACACACAAAACAAACAACGTTAGCATTAAAACAAAGGACTCCATGTCAACTAGTTGCAAGGAGCTCGATAATTAGAATGTCTCAACTAATATCATTCTCCGCATGTTATTGCTATTACGCAAGTAATTGGTAAAAAATTGGATGTATATTAACAATGAGCAAACGCTCAATGAATAGGATTATAAAGAATTACAAGAGGGCAAGTTTCTAAAAAGAAACTGCCAATAAGATCGAGCAAGATCTTATTAAGATATTTACACTAAGTTTACAATATTGAGCATTAATAATAAAATAATAAAGTATTATTCTAATATCCTCCCTTAATGCTCAATCTATCAACTACACCAATAGACCCCCTGAATTTTACAAACTTATTTGGACTGAGGGGTTTGGTGAAAATATCTGCTGACTGCTCCGAGGTAGGAACACACAGCAACTATTGATGCATGATAGCCTCGGTAAGATAAATGATTGAATGAGAGATAAATGAAGTCTCTCATTCAATCATCTATCTCATCGATAGACTATGATAAGACTTTAGTCATCATTCCTTCGTCTGATAAATATAATTACTCTTCGATATGTCATTTTTGATTTATATTATATCAATAAGAGTATGCATGATATACGATCTAGTTGTGATCGTATCCCTTGATTCTTATATATAACATTGTTAATAATTGGGTTCTTAACTAATGCACAAAATACCGATTGTTATCGGGTTTATTGTTAACTGCATATATACCGATTGTTATCGGGTTTATTAATAACTGCATATACCGATTGTTATCGGGTTTATTAATAACTACATACATACCGATTAGTATCGGTTTCATTTGTTAATTATATGCACATCAGATAGCATAGGTTAAACTTGTTAGTTGTATGCGCACCGATTGGTATAAGTTAAATGCGATTATGATTGAAGAGGTGCGATCAAGTAATATCTTGATCGGTCAATCCTCCTTATTGGCATATATATATCAATTGGTGATTATGAGAAGAACATCGAAATTCATAAATGCTCTTTCTCCATCTGCAACATACCAGATAATAATCAAATTTATTATAATAAGAAATAACACATACTTGAAAGAAAAGATAACCTTGAATATAACTTGCATCTTGAATTGAAAATTGAATAACATTTACAACAACTGAATGGATCCGTCTTCAACCAACTGCCAAATGTAGTGACAATGAAGTTCTATATGTTTGGTTCTCTCATGGAAGACTGGATTCTTGGCAAGTTTGAGAACTCCCTGATTGTTCGAAAACAAGGGAGTCGGATCTGCTTGAGATATTTGCATATCTCCAAGCATCCGGCGAAGCCAAACTGCCTCACAAGCTGCCTTAACAACTCCTCTATACTCTGCTTCTGTCGAAGAGAGAGCCACTGCCTGCTGCTTCTTACTAGTCCAGGTGGTTGCACTAGAGCCCAAACTGAACACATATCCAAAGGTTGATTTCCTGTCATCAACTGAACCTGCCCAATCTGAATCTGTGAACCCATTGAGTCTAGGATCATCACTCCTAGTGTAAAGAAGTCCATAATCCGAGGTGCCTTTCACATAGCGCAGGACACGCTTCGTTGCTACCCAATGATCAGCCCTGGGGGCCGTCATGAAGCGTGAGATGTAGCTCACTGCAAAACTAAGGTCAGGTCTAGTGGCAGTGAGATAGATGAGACTGCCCACTAGTTGCCTGAATTGTGTTTCATCTACAAGAGGAGAATCAGACTTGGCTGACAATTTCAGACCAGTCTCCATAGGTGTGGAAGCAGGTTTGCAATCTCCTGCATTCGAAACCTGTCAAGCAAGCTTTTGGAATACTTAGATTGAGAAAGGAAGATGCTGCTATCAGTTTGCCAAACCTCAACACCCAAACAATAATGAAAAAGTCCTAAATTTGTCATATCAAAAGTGCTGCACAAATCCTGTTTGATTTCTGAAATCAAATGTGCTGAATTCTCAGTAATGATCAAGTCATCCACATAGACAACAAGAAAGAGAATATCATTACCAGAGTGTTTGATATACAAATTACTGTCTGAAGGACTACAGTGAAAGCCATGAGCAACCAAGTATTGATCAATTTTTATGTACCATGCTCGAGGAGCCTGTTTAAGTCCATAGAGTGCTTTCCGGAGTCTACACACTTGCGGTTCTGAACTGGCAACCTTGAAACCAGGAGGCTGCGTCATGTAGACTTCTTCCTGCAATTCACCATTGAGGAAGGCACTCTTCACGTCCATCTGATGGACTTTCCAACCATACTGAGCTGCAATGGTGGGAAGAAGACGAATAGTACTCATCTTGGCAGTAGGAGGAAAAGTCTCCTCATAGTCAATGCCTTCTCGCGGTGTGAATCCTCGAGCAACTAATCTGGCCTTATATTTATCTAAGGTACCATCTGCATGATACTTGACCTTATATACCCATTTACAACTAATGTGTTTCTTCCCTGGAGGAAGATCTGAAAGAACCCAGGTGTGATTCTTCCGGAGACTTTGGAACTCAGCATCCATTGCCTGTTCCCACTCTGGAATCCCTTTGGCCTTTGCATATGTTTGAGGCTCATAGATACTGTGGATGTTAGCCATAAGAGAAAAATTAACTGTGTTTTGCTGTTTGCTCTTATTTCTGGAAGCTCTACCCTCAATGAGCTCATCAGGACGAAGATCATTGATGGTCTTAGCCCACCATTTAGGCCGAAGAGTAGATGTGCCAACATCAGGAGCAAGAGGAATAACTGGAAGAGGAAGCGGATCAGGATCAGGAGGAGGAGGAAGATGAGCATCTTCCGGAGGAAACTTAGGTAGTGCATCATCAAATACAGAATCTGCATCATCCCTCCCATCAGGTGAACCGAATGGAAGACAGATACCTAAGTCAGAAGCCTTCAAAGGCTGATCCTTAGAATGCTGCTAAGACGAGGAAAGCTGAAATGGTCCCCATTCTTCATCAAAGACAACATCACGATTGAAGATAAGATGATCAAAGTCTACATCAATTAGCCGGTAAGCCTTATGGTTGTCACTGTACCCTGTAAACATGAGCTTTTGACTCTTGGAATCCACACATAAGCTAAAGAGCCAAAAAATTTCAAATGGCTGATCCTAGGTTTGCGACCAGACCATGCTTCCTCAGGAGTCTTATTTTTAACAGCATGAGTGGGTGACCTATTAAGAAGAGAGACTGATGTGAACACTGCTTCTGCCCAATATTTCTTAGGAACATCTCTATGTTCCATCATAGACCTAGCCATTTTTGTAATGGTGCGGTTACGGCGTTCTACAATGCTGTTTTGTTGAGGGGTGTATGGTGTGGTTAACTGACGTTTTACGCCATGTGTATCATAGAAAGTAGAGAAAGCAAAAGAACAAAACTCCCCCCCATTATCAGACCTAAGAGTAATAATAGAAGAACTCGACTCTTTTTCTACTAAGGCCTTAAATTTTTGAAATACAGTAAACACATTTGATTTGTGCTTAAGGAAATACACCCACATTTTACGACTGAAATCATCAACAAAAAGCAAGAAATACTTGCACCCAGTAACAAAAGTAGTATTCATAGGACCACATACATCAGCATGGACCAGCTGCAGTACCTTAGAGGCTCGCCATGAGTCACCATCCTTGAACAGTGTCCGGTGCTGCTTCCCAGCCTGGAAAGCTTCACAAATGCGATGATTCTAAGTCTGAATATCAGGGAGACCATGTACTAAGTCTTCCCGAACAAGCTGTGCAAGAGAATGAATGTTCAGGTGACCATATCGCTGATGCCAGAGACTGCTGATAGATGAAGATTTAGCTGCGAAGGCATGCTCAAGAGAATCGCCTGTATCCACAAGTCTATATAGACCATGATCCTCAATGCCAACAACTATACTAGTGCTAGAAGCACGATCAACAATCGAGCACTTATGTGTACTGAAAACGACATCCAGTTGAGGAGAATGCTGCATAATTTGACTGACAGAAAGGAGGTTAAGTTCCATACCAGGAACATAGTACACATTGAGGAATACGAGATTCCTCCCTCCAGACTGTATTTGAACGATGCCCTTGTCGACAACAGTGTACTCTTCACCACCTCCAAAAATAACTGAATCAGTGTAGGGAGAGAACTCAACAGACCAGTCACGCCTGTGAGTGAAATGACGAGAAGCACCGGAATGAATGTACCAGGCAGAAGACTTCACATGATCTGTAGGTCTTTTAGCCACGAAGGCATAAAAGGCAGATTCTTTCTGCTCTGTGTGCTCAACAACATTAGCTTTAGGTTGAGACCCTCCCTGCTTCCCCTACTCGGAAGCCATCTGGTACGACAATCTTTGATCATATGACCAAATTTGTGACAGTAATTGCATTGCACCTTCTTTTTTCTTGGAACCATCCGGAGACTGAGAAGAGCCCTTCCGTTGAAAGGACTGGGATGACTGGGATTTGCCTTTATCCTTGTGAAAGGATTTGGCAGCAAGGCATGTTCTGAGGAGGCTGATGTAGCACTGCTACCAAACTGTTGTTTCCAACGATCCTGCTGTAGAAGTTTGGTGCATAACTCTGGAAATTTCAGATCAACATTAGTAGAAGTAATGTTGAGAGTTTCTATAAAGTGCTCGTATGGTTTGGGTAGACTTTTCAGAGTAATGACTACCATATCCTCTTCCTCCATTTGCCGACCAATAGCTTCGAGCTGATCTCGAATGTTCTTAAACTTTGTAAGATGCTCCTGTAAGGACATTCGTTCATCCATCATAATGGAGAACAGCTGATTCTTCTGAAAAAAGGCTCGACTCTTGTCGGATGTCTCATGCAACTCCTTCAGATGCTTCTAGATTTCTGCAGCTGATTTGCCGGAAGGAATCTGAGGTAGCTGGTCATCTGTAACAGAGAGCTTGTGAAGCATAACAACTTCTCAATTGCGGTCATCAAACTTGTCCTGGTCAGCTCCAGGTGTTTGAGAATGGGACTCCGTGCCCAAAACAAGATTATCCAGGCGGCGATATTCAAAAATAGTCAGCATGCGCTGCTTCCAGGTGTTATAATTTTTCTCATTAAATCGCTGACTACCTTCCGGCATCAAGTTGGTCAATGACGCCATCTTGCACGTTCCCAAATGCACAAAAAACGAAAAAAATGAGAAAAGGCGTTGGCACAGAATTCAAAAAATTCGAATCCTAATGCAGAAACAGAGGCAGATGCAGGTACAAACTTCAAAAATTGAAGTACGATGGGCACAAATTTCAAGAAAAAAATTCTGGCTGATCTAGAAAAATCCGAAGACAACCCAGAAATCCTTGCAAAAAACCCAAAAAGAATATGCTGTCGGAATCTGGATTCGCTGGCTCGAAAATCAAGGCACCCAAAAAATTATGACGATGACCCAGTTGAGATCTCGAAAAACCCACCAAGAATCTGCAATCGGAAAAAAAATTCGACTTGATTTGAAGGGAAAAAACCCTAGTCGAAAATGCAGATTTCCGTCCAAAAAATGGCTGAAAAAATTTGTAGGCGGGAAAAAAATCGCTTCGCGTGGTCGCGCGAAATGCAGGAGAGATTGGTCACGTGAGAGGGCAGAAAATAGCTAGAAAATAGCTGAAAACCCTAGTAGCTGCAGCCAAAACAAACTGCCAAAAAACAGAATTTTTTTCAAAAACAACTAAATTTTTAATTGAAAAATTATTTGGAAAATAACCAAGGCTTTGATACCATATTACGCAAGTAATTGGTAAAAAATTGGATGTATATTAACAATGAGCAAACAATAAGATCGAGCAAGATCTTATTAAGATATTTACACTAAGTTTACAATACTGAGTATTAATAATAAAATAATAAAGTATTATTTTAATAATTGCAAGAGCACATGTGAACTTATGATAAGAACAAGGTCGTACACCAAATGAAGGGAGACGATACCATGTGTTTTAGTAAATTATTGAATGAATTAAAGAAATGATTGAAAGATCATTTAAAGAATTACAAAACGATGTTTCTAAATTGAAATAATCGTAAAATAGAAACTACTTAATATTTACATTAAGTTACCGTATTGACCATTAATAATAATAATTAAAATATTATTCTAATACCTTCCCTTAATGGTCAGTCTATCAACTACACCAAGTTGCCCCCTAAATTTTACAAACTTGTCTGGGGTCAGAGACTTGGTGAGAATATTTGCTGTCTGTTCCGTCGTTGGAACATATAGCATCTGAACTGATCCGTCCTCAACCAGCTTTCGAATGAAGTGACAATGAAGTTCAACATGCTTGGTTCTCTCATGGAAGACCAGATTCTTGGCCAGTTTGAGCACCCCTTGATTGGCACAGTAAAGGGGAGTAGGATATGCTTTAGACATCTCCATGTTTGAAAGCATCCTTCGAAGCCAAACTGCCTTAATTGTTCCTCGATACTTTGCTTATGTTGAGGAAAGAGCCATTGCCTGCTGCTTCTTTCGAGTCCATGTGACTGCACCAGATCCCAAATTGAATACATACCTAGATGTTGATTTTTTGTCATTAATGGAACCTGCCCAATCTGAGTCTATAAAATCAACGAGTCTAGGATCGTGACTTGTGTTGTACAAAAGACCAAAATTAGAAGTGCCCTTCATATAACACAGCACACGGTTCACCGCTATTCAATGATTAGCCTTGGGGGCTGTCATGAAGCGTGAAATGTAGCTCACTGCAAAACTGAGATTAGGCCTAGTAGCAGTAAGGTAGATGAGACTGCCTACCAGTTTTGCCTGAATGCTGATTCATTCACCACAAGAGAATCAGATTTGGCTGTCAACTTGAGCCCTTTCTCCATGGGTGTGGATGCAGGTTTGCAATGTTGCATCCTTAACTTGTGCAGTAGACTGCGTGCATACTTTGACTAAGATAAGAAGATACTACCTTTAGTTTGCCAAATTTCAACACCTAAACAATAGCGCAGAAGTCCCAAGTCTGTCATGTCAAAGGACTGACAAAAATTCTGTTTGATCTAATCGATCAAAAGTGTCGAACTACCAGTGATAATCATGTAATCAACAAAGACAACAAGAAGAAGCATATCACCACTGGTATTTTTGACATACAGATTAGAATCATATTGACTCCTCTAAAAGCCATTATTTGTAAGGTACTTGTCAATCTTGATGTACCAAGCTTGAGGAGCTTCTTTCAGGCCATAGAGTGCTTTCACTAGTTTGCACACCTGGTGTTTTTTTCTGGCAACCTTAAACCCTGGAGGCTGCGTCATGTAGACCTCTTCCTCCAAATCACCGTTGAGGAATGCACTCGTAACATCCATTTGATGGAGTCCGACCAAATTGAGCTGCTAAGGCAAGGACAAGCCAAATGGTACTCATCTTGGCTGTAGGAGCAAAAGTCTCCTCATAGTCAATACCTTCCTTCTGTAAGAACCCCCTAGCAACAAGACGAGCTTTGTACTTGTCAAGGGTTCCGTCAACTTTGTACTTGTCAAGGGTTCAGTCAGCTTTGTACTTAACTTTATACACCCATTTGCAGCTAATGGGCTTCCTCCTAGGAGGAAGATCTGAAAGGACTGTAATGTTCCCTATTCGAAGCTGTCATAGTTCAAATTATTTATCAATCATTAATGAATAAATTGTCAATTTATCATACTAGATAATTAATTCTATCATCCCTAGTCCCTAATTCTTAATTCAATGTACCAACCTCTGTTACTACTTTAGCTTTAAGGAAGGAGGAGGATATGTATGTTACCAAAGCGCTTAGAGGCCAACTACAATAGGTTCCCTCAAAGTTTAGAGATCCAAGCCCTTACCTCTCTTGGGTCTATACCCTCAAGGCTTATAGGTCGCTGATCCCCACCCTATCTTGGGACTTAACCTATTGCTTGGATTTAGACTGCCCCTTTTTGGAACATTTTATTCTGACAGTAATAACATGATTCAGACTATTAAGTATACTAATTTCTTATATAATATGATTTAGACTATAAGTATGACTGCCATACATATTATAGTCCATATTAATATTACTATTAATTCTGCATAAGAACATTATCGGGCTTCATATATTAAGCATACTTATTAAACACATGCCCATGCATACCACCAAGAACGAGGATGTTACTGCCTGTAACTTAATAACAGTTCTGATCTGATCTGATCTGATCTGATCCATGGTGATCTCTCTAGATGCTTTTGATTCCTTCCCTCTATATCTCTCATTGTGAGGGAGAGGTCACACCTCTTCATCATGTATGTCCTTTGGCAAGAGACACACCCTTTCACCATTAGCACCCTTTGAAAGAGTGCAACTCTTCATTCTTTCTGCCCTTTGAAAGAGACACAACCTTCCGAAATCATATCTGCACTTCTCATTTTCCAAATTCTCCTCCTCCTCAAATGAGATTCTCTTCTCCGTTTTGTATCTCACGTTTGAGGGAGTCACATTTTATCATCTCATGCCTTTTGACCATTCATTAACTTTAATCAAATTTTAATTATGTTTAATTATATTATTTTATATTTTAATTTAATTTTAGTTTTTTTTTTTTTTTTTTTTAATTTTATTATTATTATTATTTATTATTAAATTATATTTGAAAGTAGGGACATTAAAAGGACCCAAGTGTTATTCTTTAGAAGACTATGGTGTTTAGCTTCCATAGTCTTTTCCCACTCGAGAATTCCTTTAGCCTTAAAATATGTTTGGGGCTCAAAAGTACTATGAATGTTGGCCATGAGAGCAAAGTTGACTATATTTTGCTGCTTGCTCTTGTTTCTACAAGATCTACCCTCGATGAGCTCATTAGGATGAAGCTCACTTATGGTCTTAGCCCACCATTTAGGCCGGAGAGTAGAAGAGCCAACATCAGGTGCAAGAGGAATATTTGGAACAAGATCTAGAACAAGTTCAATAGGAGGATGATCAACATCATTAAGAGGAAATTCAGGTAGTGCATCATCAAATTTAGAGTCTGCATCATCCCTCCCACCAAGTGAACCAAATGGAAGACGAATGCCCAAATTAGTAGCCTTCAGAGGTTGATCCTTTGAATTCTGCTCAGATGAGGATAGCTGAAAAGGTCCTCCTTCTTCATCAAAGACAACATCGCGATTGAAGATAAGATGATCAGTGTCCACATCAATCAGTCGGTAAGCCTTGTGGTTGTCATTGTACCTTGTGAACATAAGTTTTTGACTCTTGGATTCCAACTGGGAACGTTTGTCATTTGAAATCCAAACATATGCTAAAGAGCCAAAGACTTTCAGATGATTGATCCTAGGTTTGTGACCAATCTAGGCTTCCTCAGGAGTCTTCCCCTTAATAGCCTGTGTGGTAGACTGATTAAGGAGATAGATTGTAGTGAATACTGCTTCTGCCCAAAGTTTCTTTTGAACACTCTTGTGTTCCAACATTGACCTAGCCATTTCAGTTATAGTATGGTTGCGATGTTCTACAATGCCGTTGTGCTGAGGAGTGTAAGCTGTGGTTAATTGGCGTTTGATGCCGTGTGTCTCACAGAAGGTGGAGAAAGCAGTAGAACAAAACTCCCCCTCATTATCTGACCTAAGAGTGACTATGGGACAACTTGACTCTTTTTCTACTAAGGCCTTAAACTTCTGAAATATAGTAAACACATCTGATTTCTGTGTAAGAAAGTACACCCACATTTTACGACTGAAATCATCAACAAAAAGCAAGAAATACCTGGAACCAGTAACAAAAGGTGTATTCATTGGACCACATACATCAGCATGAACCAACTGCAATACCTTTGAGGCTCGCCATGAGTCACCATCCTTAAATGGTGTCCTGTGCTGCTTCCCAGCCTGACAACTCCACAAACATGGTGATTCTGAGTCTAAATCTTAGGTAAGCCAAGAACTAGATCTTGTCGAGCAAGCTGAGCAAGGTAATGAATGTTCAAGTGACGTACAACCGATGCCAGAGACTGCTGATAGAAGATGATTTAGCTGCAAAGCATGCTTAAGAGATTCACCCGTATCCACAAGTTTGTATAGACCACGATCCTCGATGCCAACAACCACAGTAGTGCAAGTCGCACAATCAACAATTGAACAATTGTGGGAACTGAATACCACATCAAGCTGAGGAGAATGTTGCATAATTTGTCTCACAGAGAGAAGGTTTAGCTCCATACCAGGAACATAGCATACAATGAGGAAAATGAGATTCCTCCCACCATGCTGTATCTGGACGTTGCACTTACTGACAACAATATACTTTTCACCTCCTCCAAAAATGACTGAATCAGTGAAAGGTGAGAAGTCTGTGAACCAATCACGCCGATGAGTGAAGTGTCAAGAGGCATCAAAGTCTATGTACCAAGTAGAATATTTCACATGATTTGTAGGACGCTTCGCCATGAAAGCGTAAAATGTAGATTCTTTCTGCTTTGAATGCTATGTGACATTGGCCTTAGGCTGAGACCCTCCCCGCTTTCATTGTTCGGAAGCTATCCGATTCCGACAATCCTTGATCATGTGACCAAATTTGTGGTAGTAGTTACACTGGACTTTCTTCTTCTTCGAGCTATCCTAAGACTGACTGGGGCCTTTCTATTGAGATGACTGAGATTTGTCTTTATCCTTGTTAAAGGATTTGGTTGCAAAAGCTTGCTTGGTGGAGGACGAAGTGACACTACTACCAAACTGTTGTTTCCAATGGTCTTGCTGCACAATTGTAGAAATTTCTATGAAGTGCTCATAGGATTTAGGTAGTCTCTTCAGGGTGATTACTACCATATCCTTTTCCTCCATTTTTCTGCCAATTGCTTCCAGTTGATCCCGAATGTCCTTAATCTTTGTTAGATGCTCCTGTAAGGACATACGCTCATTCATCATGATAGAAAATAGTTGGTTCTTCAGGAAGAACGCTCAGCTCTTATCTGGTGTCTCATGGAAATTCTTTAGAATAGTCCAGATCTCTGCAGCTGTCTTGTCGGATGGCACTTGTGGCAGTTGATCATTAGTACTAAAAGTTTGATAAGCATGATAGCTTCTTGATTGCGCTTGTCAAACTTATCCTGAACTTGTCCAACTATGGTAGGATGAGTCTCTTTATCCAAAACGAGATCATCGAGGCGGTGATATTCAAAGTTTATCATCATTTGCTGCTTCCATGTGTTATAATTTTTACTATTGAATCATTGACTGCCCTCCAACATGATGATGTTCAATGACGCCATCTTGCATGCTTTTCGAGACACGAGAAGTTCTGAAGAGGCGAAAAATTGATTACGAAATCCGAAGCACGAATCCCTAATGCAGAAATAGAGGTAGCTTCAGGTATAGACTTCGAGAAGTACAAAGTACTATTAGCACGCAACCCAAGGTACATATGCTTGTAGACCCATAAAATTCTAACGAAGACCTAAAAATCTCTGTGAAAAACCTACAAAGAATTTGTAGGTTTAAATTTATTCTGACTAAAAATCAGAGTATTTAAGAAAAACCCTAGCCGGATTTGTTAGAATTTTTTTAATTTTATTTTAGCCCAAAAAAAAGGGATTAAAACCCTAGTGCTGCCAAAACTAATTGCAGAAATCGCGAATTGAGAGCAGATGAAATGGCGAAATTCGTTGAAGAAGACCCGATAGCAAAGAAAATTGTGTCAAAATAATTGTGAAAAAATGCAGGTTTAGCAACAGGTCGCGAACGAAACATAGGAGGACGCAAAAAATCGCAGGTCGGAGGTCGCAAAAAAAAAAGAAATTCCACGTGAAAAGAAGATTGTGTCTGAAAAGAGGAAAAAAGTTCTCGTTGCACTGACCAAAGAGAATGTCACGTGAAAAAAAATACACATGTGCGGGTAGAGAATAATGGCGTTGCGTCGTTTAGAAAGAACCATGGAAAACACAAAGATTGGTATCACAATTTGTAAAAATTGCTCGGAAAAAGATATCTGCTGAGAATAAAAAATCCACCAAAGAAAAAATGCGATCACAACCTCAATAGAAACCCTTGAGCTAGAAAAAAATCGCAGTTGAAAAACCCTTGACCAGTTCGTGGCACAACACAAGAGCTAGAAGATGGGTCTAAAACCCTTTTTCGGGTTTAAAATTAGAAAACCCACATTTGAAACTCACGAATGCAGACGGGTTTGAAAAACCCCATAAAAAAATGTCCCAAAAATTCAATCTTCGCTGAAAAACTTCACAAAAATTATTTTTTGTTTTGAATTTTTTTGATTGAATTAACATATTCTGCTCTGATACCATGTTTTGGTAAATTATGGAATGAATTAAAGAAATGACTGAAAGATCATTTAAATAATTGCAAAACGATGTTTCTAAAATGAAATAATTGTAAAATAGAAACTACCTAATATTTACATTTAGTTACAATATTGACCATTAATAATAAATAATTAAGATACTATTCTAATACCATGATCCAATGCTAGCAAAGTGTGTTATGCTATGGGCTCATGGTAGAGAGAGAGAAAGAAGAGTTGATGGGCTAGCAATTTGTGTTATGCTAGTCAACTCATCTTAAGAGAGGGTTTTGGTACAAAGAGAGTCGATGGGCTAGCAAGTTGTCTTATGCTAGTCAACTCATCTTGAGAATCTGTGCAAAGGAGAGGTCAAATGGTCTATCAAGTTGTGTTATGTTAGTCAACCAATCCCAAGAATAACCAAGTAAAGCATTGTATCCATGGAAATTTGCTATAAACGGTGCAAAGGAGAGTCATTGGGCCCTAGCAAGTTGTGTTATGCTAGTAGACTTAACCTCAAATATTTGAATAAGGATAACCAAACAAGAATAACACACTTTCCGCATTGCTAGGTAAAGGGATTCTTGATGAAGGATAACACACTTTTGGTCCCACATGGAGCATAACAGACATTTGGTCCCAGGTGAGGGATTTGTTTATGATAGACATACACTTTCAAGCAAGGAAGAGGTTGTAATCAAGGATACACACCTCTTGGAAAAAAATGAATCCCTGATCAAAACAAACAATTTGTTGCAAGAAAGGACATCACATGATAAATAACTACCACTCAACCATGGGAAAGTGGGTACTTAGAAAGGATAGGAATTGAAACACTACCATTGTTCTCCAAGCATGGAGACAAGGATAAGAAAGACTATTATGTTGCTCACAAAGTATGATTTCACCTGAAATTGTACCATCATGAATGACAATGAGCCCCCAAGAGATAGGCTAACAATGTCACATAGTGTGGAGCAACATGATGGGAACTTAAATGTTATTTAAAAAAATCATCATTGAAATACCACTCATTGTCAGCTATTACGTAAATGATATCATTATTAATGAGTTTTTAAATTTTATAATACAAAACTTGACATTCATTAGTAGCGTGGCCATGATATTAATGATACATACAAAAAGCAAGGTTTTGAAGATCTTGTCTATGTTTCTTTTTTCGTTTGGGTCGGGTAATCAACTAGGCACGGAGAAGGTCGAACAAGATACTTTCTTGTTTAAAGTGAGGCATGGATGGCATAGATGTTGTAGACAATGGGGGAGGATGTTGGAAACATAAACCTTTCATACTCAAGTGTGATGTAGGTCTCTTAGAAGTTTGGATTCTTTTTTGCACACATTGCAAACCATCTCCAAGATAAAGAGTTGAAACATTAGGAGGAGATGGTTGAACAAGTGACACACTAGGCCCTTTCAAGGCTCTAATGTTAAATTCAAGAACTTTATATTCTCCCACAAAAGATGGTTTCCAATTGTCTTCGAGGAGTTTCTCTTGAGGGGTAGGATCTGGTGCATCAACTTGTATTGATGGTGGAATAGAAGAATGTTCCAATTGTAAGCAACTTTGTAATTTATGACCATGTTCAATGGTATATAGAATATTGTTATAGACAAACTTGACTGTACGATGTAGAGTTGAAGAGACAACTTGCATAGCATGAAGTTGAGGTCTACCTAGAAGATGATTATAAGCAAGGGTATCAGGCATAGAAGCAATAGTTTGCAAAAAATCGCGATTATACCCGATTAATCCTAAATCCTGGAGCCAGTTGATTTATTCCCCGAAAAAATCCCGATTCACAAAAAAATCGGATCAAATTTTCAATGATTTTTTACATTCAAATCATGTTAAAATCTGCAAAAGATGGCCAAAAAAGTGAAAAAAATAATTGTAAAAACTTGCAAAACCCTAGAAAAACCTGTGAAATTATTGAATTGCTTAGAAATAGGGTTGATCCGAGACATAATTAGAGTGAATGTGGAATTAACATTCAAAAAGTTTGATATTTTGTCCCTTAGTTTTCTTTCCGACCTCTGAACCCTAAATAAAGGATTGGGAGGAGCAATGGCGAACATCAACCGAATTCTAAAGAGCCTCACTCATCCTAAATCGTGGGGGCCATATGAGATAGTATTGAAGCAGCTTGAAAATCTTCTCTAAATCGCGGCTAGGATATGACTCAAGCTCTCTGCTCACCCCAGCCTATAGGTTCTAATGCGAACAAGTATATAATTAATATTGTACACTAGCTTTAAAATTAATTCTATTATGCACTATTATAGATGGCATTTTGACAAAGGAGCGAACCCCTATAGTTTATAATTAATAATATAAAGTAGTTTTAAAATTTAAACTATTATAAACTATAAATATATATTAATAGTTATATAATAAACTATAAATAAAAAATAATGTAAAATTTATAATCTACATATTTAATTTTTAATATAATATATATATTTTTTTGATGGAGGAAACTCGGGTTTTTAACTTGGTCTGATCTCTCAGAGAGACCACTTATAGAGGATGCCTTCCCATGAGGCCATTTTTCGGGGGGTCATCATTCCCCACACTTCTTGTTCAAACCCATGAGCTCAACAACCCAACAAAGACAGAAGCCTGCGAGCTCAATGGCCCAGCAGGGGTTTGAAGCTTGGTGGCTGCCTCACCAATGGAGTGTTTCTGCCACAACACTAAACGTCCGAAGACATATATAATATATATGCATATATGATTTTTAATATATAATTGATATAGTTAATTTTTGCTCAAACAAATATATACAATTTATTATGTGAGTAATATATCCAAAGTGCTCCATGAATTAAATCTGAATGACAACAAACAAGCTTACATAATTGTAATAAAACAGTCCCCAACACACAATCATTAAAATTTGTTTCTACCTAAAATAGTAGTTGCAAGCTAGGCATTGCCAAAACCAGTGGCTTGCTAATCTTTTACTTCAGCTAAACAAATGTCTTTTTTGAATTCTACCCCATGTAAAATACTTACCAATTGCCATTAGGGAATATAAAGGATTGCAACTGTGGAATATGATTCAATAAGCTTTCTCAAATATTAAATTACCCCTAGAAAACTCCTTGCTTCAATCACAATGAAAGTCTTGGATCACTTCAAAATGGCTTCCACTTTTACTATTTGTCTGTTAACTTTTGATCTCAGTTACTTCATAGACTTAGCTAATGTTTGATCTCAGACCTAGACAACCATTTGGTGTATTTGGCGATTGCCCTCTTGAAAATTTAAATTGAATATTTGCCTATGTAATCAGCAATATGAATATAAACAACAAAAAAATATTTTCTACAGTTCATGGGTTAAACTCTATTTTATTTGCCCTTTATGGCTCTATGCTATGGAAACGTCCTTAAGTTTTTTGCAAAAATAGTTTCTCTTTTTTCTACATTTTTTAATGTTCTTTTTTTAAAAATCCTTTTTTTGCTGTTTTTTTCTAAAAATCTTATACTTTTGGTGTGCTGATTTTTTCCCCAAATGATTTTTGCTACTATGGTATCAAGCATGACATGGATAGGTGTAGGTAAAGTAACCAAACCTATTGTGATAGGTAAGGTTATTTTACCCAATGATTTTCAAGCAACATTATTAAAGCCACAAATAGAAAGGGAATTAGGTTGAATAAGAGAAGTATCCATATTAATTCAATGCAATAAATCAATGCTACCAACATTAAGACCAGATCCATTATCTACTAAGGTTCTTCTAATAGCATTTTTATTAATAAGGACCACAATTATGATGGGATCATATTGATTTTGAGTTTCTAAAGAAGGCAACTCATCTTGGGAGAACACAATGTTAGTTTTAGTTGTGAAAGAAGGCTGCCACATCATTAGGTCTCACATTAGGAGGAACAACAGTCTTTCGTAAAGCATCTTGAAGCATAGTATGGTATATGGGTGAAAGTTGATTCAAGTCCCAACGGGATATCTTAGGAGTAGCACGAACTTGTTCAATAAGATTATACTCCTTACCAACTTGTTGTGAAGGATGAGGGAGGGGGGGAGGAAGAAAGGACGAGGGAGGGGGGGAGGAAGAAAAGGTTGAGAAGGGGGAAGAACATTTGAATTTTGCTTGTTGTTTCGAGTGTTATATGTGTGAGCTACTGCATGATAATCGGTTATTGGCACCTTTTACCACAATTACTGGTTTGTTTTTAGGTTGGAGGATATCTTGGCGAAGGTGGACAACAATCTTATGCTTCTCACTACCCAAAAAATGGACGTTATTGACTTGGTTGGGTTCTCCCTATTTTGGAAGGGAGAGCATCAAGGATATTATCCTCTTTCTCCAAACTTTTGGTCATTGAAATGAATAGAGGGTTAAAGTGTCATTAATGGAATTGTCAACCATATCAATCTTCTATACCAGAATATCACCGTCTTTCACCAAGGTTCTCTCCTAGGGGAGAGAATAATCCATATCATTTTCCAATGGTTCATCCCAAATAGGGAGATCATCTTCTTGCACCAATATGTCTTAATGAATAGGAGGGTCCTCAGGAGAGCACAATGAAACTAATTTATAAAATATATGCATTATGAAACTTATGTAATTGAAAATGAAAACATGTGCTAAATGTATGAAACAATATGCAATATTTTTTTATTTTTTTACTAATGCAAGTGCATAAACAAAAATGCATGAAAAGAAATATTTTTGTACTTTTTTATCTAAAAAAATGAAAATTAGAAGCAAGATGTAGGACGCTAGGTTCAATAGGGTCACTAGCTTCAGCATGCAAAACTAGGAATCTAGGTAAATCTTTGCTTTTATTATATTTAGAATACAAAGCTACCAAGAGAAAGTATGATTGACTAACACTTTGTAAAATAGATCAATTTAATTTCATACTCAGGGCTTCTATTCCTTTAATGATTATAAGTGATTGATTGAATGATTTGATAAACTAGGTGATTAAGATCTAAGTCTAAACAAATGATATTGACTGATCTAGAAAGTGTAAACTTCATAAATGAAAGGGAAATTATGTGGTGCACCTGTAATTGAGCCAAAATGGGGTGATCTATGTTGTCTTGGGTTTTTTGGACCTTCTGGATGAGTTCTGGACCTGAGGGATTGAATCTGGGCTCCAGATGGTCTGTATCTTCTCTTTGCCAAATTTCATCTGTTTCTGGGTGGACTATGGCGCCCTAGGTGACGTAGTCCTAGGTCTTTTTGATGAAATTGGAAATCTGAACCTGTGATAGTGTACTGAGATGATTTTTTCTGCCATAATTTGATCTGGACCTGGATCTGCACACAAGAAGAGAAAAGTGGTGTTTGGGGCTGTATAGGGGCTTGCCTTAGTCAAACCTCGAGTTGAGACTCAACCGTATAGTGTTGATGAAATGAAATAGAGGTCTGAATTTGAAATACTTCAAAGGAAATGCTTGAATTGAAAGAATTATACCTCCAATTGATGATGCAATGCTCTTAGGATAAGTTCTCTATGTGTTGATGCCGTAACATGATTAAACATCATGAAATCATAAATGAAAGAATGCTTGAAGATGCCTTGAAGTAGCTTGCTGCTCCTTGAATCAGATCTGCTCTTGAAGTCTTGAAGATGAGATGCTCATGAGATTTGTTCTAAATGAATCTAGTTAAAAGAGAGAGAGGGAGAGGCCTTTATACCTCATCAAGCATTTCGAGGTGCAAAACTCGGAGCAAACCGACACGGGAAAATATTTCCCGCCTAACCATGCTGATTGTTAAGTGGTTTAAATTTGAGCCAAAACATCACGGAGTGGGTTGCCCCAAGCGACTTTCTCTGAGGAGTGGGGCGCCCAGATTGACACGCTCCCTCCAATGTGGACCCAAATTTAAACCCAAGGTTCAAAATGCTAAGGAGAGGCTAGGATTAAATGTAATTGAGTTTTGAGGTCGGGGTATAATACAGAAGGCCACCCATGTTAAAATAGGGCCTAGGTAGGTGAGAAATGAGGAGATAAAAGAATTGAAGGGTACACCTATGATAGAAGGGCCCATGTAAGATTTTGGTGTGATTTTATTAAGAGAGGACCTATAATATTAATTAAAATATCAATTTAAATTAATAAAAGGCTCTATAATGCATAGAGGAATGAGAGATACTAAAATTAGTGCTAGAAGAGTGTGAAATCGGACATCCTAATTAAAAGGTGTACAATTTATGATGCTACACATCCTTGGAGTTCACATCTACACAAGACTTGATTTCACCATTTCGTTCCTCAAGCAAGCGCAAGACTTGACAAAATCGAACCCTTCCTATCCTAAGGCTAATTTTTTTGAAACTACTGCCAGACCTTAAACAAAATAACTAAGCTAACAAGCGAAAAAAAGGGGTCCCTATTTGCAATGGAGTTTTTGTGTTTACAACACAACACTTCCTTTTAAGGTGTATAATACTTGTGTTACATTTACAAAATTGATGAATGACTTATTGAGAGTATTCGTAGATTCAACATATTTTATAATGAGCATTGAATACATTTTAGACAGGTTTTGCAAGGTTTAAAAGAGAATAAGTCAATAAGATGCTACTCAATGAAAATAAATGTGAGTTTGCATAACAATCACTTATCTATTTGGGGTAGTGTTTGGAAAGAATAGTTGATTTTTGATTGAGAAAAATGGAAGCCATCTTGAAATGGCTAAGCCTTCCAATATGATCAATGTGATTAGCTTCGCAAAAATTGCTCAATACTTGAGATTGTTAACAAATAATTCTCTGTATCAGTAACACTTTTGCATTTCATAAGAAGTGATTAGTCGTTTACTTGGGTAGATGTTAACAAAATGTATTTGATGTGTTAAAGTAGAAGATTAATAATACAATAGTATATAACTTAATTCGTTACTACAATTTGACTTGGAGATGTATGTGATGTAGGAGCATCTAGGGGTCATGCGGTTCTGTATACCCAAAAACACCACCACCTCAATTTTGGTATTTGATCAGATTTTGCTTTGTGCATTGCAACAGGTCTTTATTGGTTTCTTTGTTGCAGTTCCATTTTTGTTTTCGCTTCTGTTCGACAGTATGCTAGATGTGGAGTAACGACATTACAAATATTTCCCTTAAATATTCTCTAGTCTGGGCATTGACTACTCTGCTGGAGCCCATGACATACTGGGCAATACCAATTAGGCTGTGGGAATTATTTTAGACCTTCACTTCCAAAGGCTTCATGTGGTGTGAATTCTTTCTTTCTGTTTTTTGTCTGCTGATTGATTCCGTGGGACACATGGAACTGTCTTTTTATCACCAGACAGGCTGCAGTTATCGTTTTCTAAGTGGCTGCAAAAGGAATATACTCCTGGGTGGTTAGCATCAGCTATGGCTGTAGTTTGTTTGGCAGTTTCTGATGCCTCCTACGCCTCACCAATGCACCTTATGAAACTGCCCTTCTGACATCTTAATTTAGCTGGGAGGCTCCTGCAGCAGCCCCCAGGCAGCTGTCACCTATTTTTTGATATGTAATTGCTTCTGCCTGCAGCTATAAAACAACATCCTATTTCCTGAGGAAAGGCTCTCAACAGGGAATGGAGGGCAGGGGCTCATTTGGCTGTCACCCTCATAGACTTTGTACAGTAACCCATCAGCCGATGTGGAATTTTACTTTTTAGTATTTAGTTTATAGAAAAGGCTACTAGTATTGACATCTAGAATGTGAGATGCCTTTCATGTTTAATGATGTTATTGAACAGATTTGGTATATGATATCTGTCTTGGATTGATCACTTCAGCTTATTATTTTGGGCTTCAAGTAAGTATCTTGAATGAAAGTCTATAAATGCTATATAACAACTCATTGCATTTTAATCTTATTTTTTGATCTATTACTGATCAATTTCAAATGATTGGGAAGTTAGGATTTGTCTATTATCGATCAATTTTATTTGAGTTTTGTCATTGAAAGCATAGAATCCTGATATTCATGATACTTCTGGGACCCTTACTATATCTTGGAAATTTCAAGATGTGCTATTCCTATATCTCCATGTCCCAGAAAGTTCATACATGATTCCTGCATTGCATACTGTTGGCAGCATTTAAGTATTCTTTGCTTGTAAGCGATTTGCATTAAGTTCTTGTGATATCCATAAATAAGGAAAGAAATTAAGTTAATGCCTATGATTGACTAAAAGTAGTTAAAAGTGGTAGAAAACAAGATGAAAAAGTTTGCCCATCTTTTCAAGATAGCTAGTTTCTCTAACATAAATATCAAACTTAACTGGTTATTGAATTTTGAATAGGATGGGCAATATTTACGAGCATCAGATCCGGCTTATGAACAAGTATTGGATTCACTTGCTATGGTTGCCCGCCATACTCCTGTGCATTTGTTGGAAGCACTTCTTAAATGGAGAGAGAGGTACGTTTCTTTTTGGATGAAATGAATAATTGGATGTGTCAATACTTCTCATTAGACATTCAATGGTACACCTGCTAATAACACATATCGGAGTAGTATTACTTACAGACAGATAAACTGTTCAAGTCACAGTGAAAGCATTCGTCTGTATAATAATTAAGGTAGGTTTTGAGGAGTTCTGATTGTGTTTCTTGTTGTAAACATATAATTAAACAAGGAAAATGATATATTAGCAGCTGTCTCCAATGATGTATCTAATAATGAATAGATAAATCTGATATAAACTGGTGACTTACTGTTATATGGAAATTTTCTAATTGTTTTATTGTATCATCTGAATAGAGAGATAATTAGCAAATCTTGCATGTTGGCAAGTCTGCATTTTTTTTCTTGACACCAGTCTATAATCATGTTAGTCTACATATAATTGTACTATTAAGGCTTCCGGTCATATTTTTCAAAGGTATTGCTTCTTGTTTTTTGTTTTGATAGTCATTGCATAGGTTATGAAACTTTTGATTTGAGTCTTTTGACTTTATGGTATTCTATAAATCATAGTTGAAAATCTCGGACTCGCCTCGGACTCGGCAAACCAAAGACTCGGACTCGCGAAAGACTTGCGAAAGACTCGGCAAAAAAAAAAACCGTAGTTTTACAAAAAAAACATAAAGAAATTAATGCATTTAGAGAACATAAGTGCCATAATTGAAACATTACACATGTCATATGATCTACAAACACGCAATATTTGAAATTTCATCATTCATGGCAGCATATTCGAGTTTTGCAGCATATTCAAGTTTCAAGTTTCAACTCTAAAATGTATAATGGCAGCATAAGTATATAAATGTTCACAAAATTACATATAATGATATGTCCAAGTCCAACTCCAAATGTGAAAAACAACATGTGAATGAACAAACCAAAGAGAAGACTACATCTTCCTCTTTGTATTTTTCCTAATATAGCTCAATTTTTCAGGCCTTGAGCTAGAAGTAGTAGCAGTGGGTGTTGTGGTATCTAAATGGTGAGATGATTCTTCTTCAAAGTCAAAGTCCTCATCATCATCCTCATCTTCGTCCTCATCTTCTTCCTCCATTTCATCCAATCTTGCTCCTTCTGCATCTTGTGCTGCTCCTCTCTCTATTTCTGCAATTTCTTCTTCGGTAAGGAGGACATCGTCACCATCGTTTTGTTCATTCATGGTCCAATCACCATATGGATCAATTTCATCCAAGTCAATGGCCTCATGTGAAACACCCTCCACCTGTCTAACTCGAAGGCGAAGGTTGTACCGAACAAATACTAGATCATTGAGCCGCTTTTGTGACAATCTATTTCTCTTCTTTGTGTGAATGCTCTCAAAGACACTCCAATTTTGTTCACACCTAGAAGCACTGCATGGCTGAAACAAAACACGGATAGCTATCTTTTGAAGATTAGGCGTGCTGGCACCATAATTCTCCCACCATAAATCTACAAAAAACATTTAGAAATATTAGAATTGAGAAAAAAATGTAACAATCAAGTTTGTAGGTTTTTTCTTGCACTATTGAACTAAGTTACTAAATTTTTTACCTGGTTGTTGTTTTCCTCTCCTATCAATTGCTAGTTGTAATGAGAAGAGTCTCCCCTCTGCACTTTTGTAGATCTTGAACAATGAACATTTCCAAATTCAGAAATAGATAGTCAAAGTGTCAAACTCAAATTCAATAATGAACATTTCCGAATTCATAAATAAAGATAGAGCAATTGCAAATGTCAAATCTCACCTCCAACTCATCAAGAACCTTGTCTCTCAACTCAGGATCAGGTGTCATCTTATCAATGCATGTAATAACACCTGCCATGACCTCCTCATCAGCCCTAAATGAATCAGAGAAGTAGAATTTCGGGTTCAAAAAGTAGTCGAAGGCATGTATCGGTTGGTGGAGTTGGTTTGTCCACCTACAATCAATGATGCGCCAAAGGATTTCACATTTTCTTGTATTTCCTATCCTGTATCCCTTCACGGGAAGGCTAGCAGGATTTGGTTCCTTACTTTGCAGAAGGAAGCACCTCATACCAGTCATCCACCCTACCCTTATGTGTCATTTGGAACATCAAGTCATCGGTGGGTGGGCTGAATGAGAAAGAATATGCATACCTCATGGTGTTATCACAGTGAAATGCATTGACAGACTTCAATGGAAGTCCTAAATCAATACTAGGATTCCATACCTCACTACATGAGTTTGGAATCTCATCATGTAGAGCATGGAGCGAAAAGCTTACATCATCATGCACAATCTGCCTACTAAACCCAGCTGAATCATACTCATCCTGCTCTACCCTTGTCTTATGTCCATGTGTAATCTTAGTTACAGCGGAGCTACTGCTGTCGTTGGAAAATGTAATCACTCTTAGCATCATTAACTCCATCATTAATTTACTCAATTTTTATAGCCCTTGAAGTAGCTTCTTGTGCCTCTTTCCCTGCAAATGCTCTATATAGCTGCCTTGCAAACATGTAGGCACAATCTCTACCTGAAAACAATTGCAAGTAATCTGATTTTATCACTTCAAGTTTCTGTCCAAGTGTTTTTAAACTTGATGCTGAGACTCCATCCCTAGGCACGTTTCGTCCTTCATCAAAGAAAACTATTCAGATGAGGTATTCAATGGATTTATCTGCAATATCAAAATGAGTTAAGGTTTGTGCAACTTCTTCCTCTGTTGAGTACTCACCCTCAAGAGCTGCTCCAAGAGGTGTAACTTGCTGAAAATCAAATGTATTCCCTGTCTAACCCCTTTCTCATTGCTGCAAGTTGCACACTCCTGTGAATATTTTCCTCCACTCTCAAGAGTTCAAACTCTTGATGTGCTTGCCTATCATTATTGCTGATGAGATATGAGCCTTCCCCATGCAAGGCTGTTTTGCAATCAGCATCATGCTCACCTGCCATATTTGTAAGGCAACTATCTCATGGCTGCAATTAGAATCTTCATGTGAGTGTGTCTCCTTCATCCCTAAGACCTTGCCATGGGGTCCCTCAAATTCTTCATCTCTTTGGCTAGTCTTCACACTTTTCATATGGGATTGTTGTTTGTTAGAAGAGGCTACCATAGGAGACTTAGTTCTTGTGGAAGATGATGAAGAATGTGCCAAGCTCAATTCCAAGCAAACCTCATCAACCTGAATTGCTGATTGTTGAAGGGCCATTTTGGTAGTCTTCAAATGTTTAAGAGCTCGAAGGTAAGATTTTCGACTTCTTCTTTCTTCCTCAATGCCTCTGAATAAATATCTGCAAGATTGAGGAGATGATCTCGATCTGAAAGAAGATTTAGATAATCTGATTTGCTTGTCTTCATCGCTTCCTTGATCAATTGTAAATGTGAAAACTCCTCTCTGAGTCACCCTTGTCTCCTCTCTAGTTGGACCTCCCAAAGGTGCTTTTCAATCATCCCATGGGTGTCATCAAAGTGTGATAGATCTGCAACAAATTTATCGTCGGTGACTTTCAATTGACTCACGAAATTATGTGAGCCATCTGGTATATAAACAAAATAAGATTTATATGAGGACGTGGTTGATTCTCGTTGAAGAACTTGATTTTCTTCTATGCCACCTTCTCTACATACTTGCTGATTTGGAACTAAGACAGCGTTAGTCCCAAATACAAAATCATCATCATCATCATTTTGTGTCAAAGCCTACATAGACTCTATTGTTTCCTTGTACTCATCAAATTCAAATGTCACACTTGATGATGACATGCATTCCTCATGAAAAAAGGATGGGGCAGAGTTAGAAGCACACACAACATAATCCACAAAAACCTTCATTTCACTGATTTTGTAAAGCACAACCTCAAAGTTTCCTACCAAAAAAATTGTTTAATCATTACCTGCTGCAACATCTTTCCCATGACTGAAAATTGCACTTTCAAGTGAAGATTGCTCCTCGGATGTGGCTGCAATAGAGGACTAATTTTCTGATTTGGCGACCTCCGTGACGACATCTCCTTCAGTCTTCATGTACTCTTCATCTATAGCTTCAGTAGGTGATTCTCCTATGTTCTTGTCCTCATAGGGCTGAAGTGAACTTGTGGCTCTGTTTTCTTTAGAGCTTAGAGTACAATCTTCTCCAAGATCACCTATAAGTTGCAAGTCATATACAAGTGATTCTTCTTCCTCCATTAACCCTTCTTCAAGGGTAATTTCTTATTTTTCTTTCATTATTCTTCAGATGTACTTCATGACACTCATTTTTCCAGGTTTCAAGGTTACAAGCCCACTTACGAAATCATTAAACGAAACTTTTGTTTCAAACCCCTTAAGCATGCTTTGGTACTCTTCAAAGAGTTGGAAAGCTTCCCGTTCATAACTACTATTGATCTGATCCTCAACCCTGCTAAAACCCATTGTAGTTCCTCTGAATTTATTGAATCTCCCAACATAATGGTAGGAAAACATTGCTCTGATACCACTGAAGTGTCCCTCCGCAATGTGTAACCAAATTTCTTTACTTTGTCAAACACTTGGGAGTACATTTGAATATGAATGGTTCTGAATATTATCATCTTTTTAATTTATTTAATGCTTCCTTAACATTTTTTCCTTTCATATAATCAAGGAGACATGACAATCAATTTGCATTTATACCATATGACCGAATATTTAAAGTTTAAACTTTATGGACTGGTGTATAGAACTCAGAAATCAGAATGATGCACATATAATGCTCTGACCTTAGTGAACGATAGAAATAAAGAGCTTATTAGAATGTTTAATTATATTTTAGTCACCTATATTTAGTTCCTTGTTTAATGGTCATTTAACTTTTAAGCTTTATTTAGCATTTAGCTTTTTCTTTTTAGTTAATTAGCTTTTTAGTATTTCACTTTAAACGACTTGTTCTTAATTTAGAACGTCGTCTAGTAATCTCTATATATACGCTTCTATATTGTTGAATAGATTATCCGATTATTGAATCATTCATTCAATTTATTTTTCATGGTATCAGAGCGGGTCGATGGGATTCTTTAAAGTTTGGCGAATTTTTTAATAAAAATTCATGGCCTTCTTTCTGGAATATTTTCCAGATTTTTTTTAATTTTTTTTTTATAAAATATACGATTTTGCTTTTTTGAAGGCTTTTTGAGGGTTTCGAGGGTTTTTGGTTCGTGGGCGAATTTATTTGTGCTGGGTAGTGTTGACGTGTATTTTGTACACTATCAAACACAAAATAAAATACCTAAAGGTACCTTATCCTCTCTTGAGTAAAGCCTCCGAATGCTGAAGATGTCGCGAAAAGGTTCAATCGGGATGACTTCAAGGTTCTTGTATGTAGGGTCTCTACGTGTGGATAAGCTCTCTGTGGTATGATGTGATTTGCTGGAATCACAAGGGGACTTACACTTGATGCCTGAACTTCTGATCTGCTTTGAATATTGCTGGAACATAGGATTTTACTAGCTTCGATTTGAAAAAAGGAAAAAAGATGAGGGCGAGGAAAGGATCTAATCCTAACACTAAGAATGTAGGAGCAATGATTGATCTTTGATGAAATTCTAACTAGGTCTTGTTTTGACATCGCAGGACCATCTCCACAAGGCTAGTGCGATCTTCGAAGGAAAGCTTTATGATGTTCAAATCATCACTGCAGGCATAGACACCATCACGCTGATGCATATCAATGAAGAAGCGATAATTGAAGTTAGGCTTAAGCTGAACGATTCCAGTTGACTACGCAAGGCAAGTCTGCAATCAACAAACTGCTAGTAGTATGGATATACGAATTTCACCATCAATCAAGCACATTTCTTCCACTCATCTAATAACATGAAATCAAATATGAGAAGTATAAAGATCATGCAAATTGTCGAATCGACCCATAAATGTCACCATTTCTTCAATGAAGTTACAAGTCTTTTACAACAACATCTTGGCAACAATCTTTGCCTTCTCTCTCTACTCTACTCTAATTGCTATTCTAATACTTCCAACTGCTTACTAATTCCCTCTAACTATTCTATCTATCTCCTTCTGCCTTTACAAAATGAAATGCCAGGGCTTATATAGTGCCCTCAATGCAATTCGATGGCTTAGATCAATTCGAGATCAATGGCCAAGATTCAACAATGAAAACCCTAATTAGGGTTGGTTACAACCATTACATAACATTTAATGCTTGACCAATGATAAAATTGTATTGCTTGGACACATGTCCTCTCTAGAAAATTCCACCAATGGATAGCTGGGGTAGGTACATTGGAGTTTGTGCCACCTTCCATGAGTTAGGTACATTGAATCTGGAAATGCTGAGGTGGACCACACTGACTGGATGAGCGATGACTAGGATGCCACCTCGTCCGACACTTGTAACTTGGTAGATATTCAACTTGATGTTGTTGAGAAGCTATCTTTAATTAACTCTTCTGAAATTATCTGCTTCTTCAACGAACCCTTTGCTCTGACTTCTTGTGTCCTTGATGTGCAGGATGATTGTTGTACCTCGCCTTGGAATGCTGGATTGGAAGAGGTCGCCCTTATCTTGTTGATGGCCCTGGAGGAGGTCGTCCTTGATCTGGCTTGATTTTCCTTGATGAGAGCCTTCCGACTTGTAGATCCTTCGAGTTTGGGAGTCGCCATCTTGATACCTACACAACATTTCAAAATTAGTAACATGTTTTGCAACGTGGAAATATAGATTAGAAAGAGGATTTAAGTTTTAAATTAGGAAACCTCATGATAAATCTTTGAATTATCATTTCCTAAATTTAACTAAGCCACTTGAAATTGAAAATTGAGACTAGGAGAATCTCGCCATACCTCCACTTGAGAACTAAATCTAAGAAAAGATGCAAAATTAAGCAAGTTTGCTAGGCAAAATGTGGATCGAAGTCTTCAAAATGTGCTTCTTCTATCAACTTCACCACCTCTAGCCTTCAACGCCTTGAGGAAAATTCGCTCCACCTCTGGCCTTCAACAAAAATCGCTCCTTCCTAGACCAAATTTCGCACCTTGTTGCTCTTCTCCAAATCGCACTTGAGTGAATGAGTGAATGATGGATTAACATCGCTCAAGATACCCCCACTATATAGGCGCTTACCATTGCAATTTCCCATAGGCCGACTTGGAAAATAGGCCAAAAATAAATAAAAATTTAATAAAAGAAGAGGCCGACTTTATAAAAACATTAAATAATACCCCAAGCGCCCCAATTTTATTTTTAAATTAATAATAATTAATTTTAAATGCCTTTATAATTAAAATTTCGATTTTTTAAAGGCATAAATTAATTATTAAATGTTTTGCGCACTTATTAAATGTCAATTTAATTTCAAAAATATTTCAAGGTTTTATCGAAATTGGCTTTTAATGTGTCATAGATGATATTGGCGCCTAGGCATGGCAAGATAATGGACATCAACAAGATCGCTCTGGTCCCTGGGAGAGGGACAGGAGCGCCCTTACACTTTAGCCTTGCAATTCTTGTTTTTCACGTTCAACACTTCATCCTGGACGTCCAAAATGGCATTTTACTTGAAATCTTGAGTTTGATCAATTCAATTTTTGGAACGAATGCTCCTTAGAACCATTTTTGCCCTGGTCCCTTGGTGAGGGACAGGAGCGATTTTGCCTTTTGCCCATTGTTTTTGTCTTTTCCAATCGCCAACGCAAGTTGTGAGGTAGGCAATGGTCATTATTGTTCGTCCTATGCATGTTCAATTCACCCTCTCAAGACAAAACGAGCTCTTCTAAGGATTTTCGCCCTGGTCCTCCAGTGAAGGACAGGAGCGATTTTTGTATTTGAGCCTAAGATTATTGATTCTTGGGGTAATTTCTTTGTTCACCATCTTCTTAAAGGCATTTCTGACTTTGCACAACCTTGCCTTGGCGTGGTCTTGGAAGGAAATGATTGTTTTAATGAATATCGCCTTGGTCCTTGACTGAAGGACAGGAGCGCCTTTTAGTTTATTGCACAAATTCTTAATCGTATCAACCTTGAATCACTTTCTAGACGTAGAATATCATTCCCCCCTTCATCTTGAGTCCTGGAAGCAAGAAATAGTATTTCACAATGCTAGGTAATTAAGTATTTTGAAAATTTCGCTCAGGTCCCTTGGTGAGGGACAGGAGCGCCCTAGCCATTTTTCATCAACTTGATGGCCTTTGTTACTTCATTCCTTCGTGAAACCTTTTAAACATCATTTTGACCTTGCGTCTTGACTTGGATTCATCCGAATTTGGAGAGGAAGGTTAGCTAATGTGTTTTTCGCCCTGGTCCCTTGGAGAGGGATAGGAGCGATTTTGCATTTATAAGCTCACTTGTGTTTTGCTAGCTTCGAAAATTATCTTCAACGGATCGATTGCGTCTTCCTTCACCCACCTCAAACGCGAAACTTGCCTTCCTTTTGCCAAAAACTTGTCTTGAGGGAAAATCGCTCTGGTCCCTTGAAGAGGGACAGGAGCGCCCTGGCCTTTATGAGCTCATTTATGCCTTGTTAACTTTCAAAACTATCTTCAATGGGTTGATTACGTCCTCCTTCATGCCTTTGATGTCTCAATTTGTCCAAACAAGGTCAGGAATGACTCCACTAAGCTTTTTCGCTCTGGACCCTTGGTGAGGGACATGAGCGATTCGCCTTGGATCCTTGGAGAGGGACAGGAGCGCTTTTCGCTCTGGATCCTCAGTGAAGGACAAGAGCGAAATTTGACTTTTTGAACTCTCCATCAGGATAATTTTAATGGAATATAACATTTAAGTATAAGTTCTTATACTTTAAGTTATATTCCATATATACTTTTAGGATGTTTGAGAGTGGTTTCAGACCTCCAGGAGTTATATAGCAAAATCTAGTTTTTGGAGGTTTTTCAGTTTCCAGACTTAGTCAAATTTCAGGATCAGGACATTCCAGACTTAGCCAAATTTTCAGGATTAGGACTTCACTCCAGCAGGACCTGCTATCCTATTGATCTCCCCGACAGCACTCAAAATGCAAAGGCCAGCTAACAAAACCCTAAAAGACCTAGAAAACAAACCCTAAAAAGCAAAAAAGCAAGGGTCCCCATTTGCAATGGGGCGATGTGTGAAAACGTCACAACAGGTAGCAGTTCATGTTTTTTTTAGGGTTCTGGAGATTTTCGGGCCTACAACCTAGAGGTTTTTTTCTGTAGATTGAAAATTTTCCAAAGGTTTCAGCAATTTACGATTAGGGTTTTGACCCTTCAGTTCAAGTCGAAATTTTATTCTGGTTGCAGATTCTTGGTGGGTTTTTCGAGACCTCAACTGGGTCGTCCTCAAATTTGTCTAGGTGCATTGTTTTCCATGCCTCAATTTTTGAGCCGTTCGATCTGCATTTTGATTTCAGATTCTTGGTGGGTTTTTTCGAGAGCTTTTCGGGGTTGGTCTCAGATTTTTATAGGTGCCTTGATTTTTGTGCCAGCGAATTTGCCTTGGAATTTAAAAGCAGTTAGTGATTTTTGCTAATTCTGTGGACGTTAGGAATTTTGGTGTCTTCTGGGCGCCGTTTATGTTGTACATCCGACCTAGGGTTTCTGCCCCTATTTTTTTTGGAAAAAAAATCGTCAATATTTTTCTGTTTTGTTTACAAAAAAATCAGAGCTATTTTTTTATTTTCTGCAAATTATTATTTTTAGGAAAAATTTCAAGTTTTAAGTTTGCAGAAAATTTTAATTTTTGGGTTTCTTCCAAACCTCGAAATTCGTGCCTTAGAATTTGTACCAAAATTCTTCTCCAGGGTTTTAGATTTTTTGTGCATTTGCTTCTATTCTAATTTTTGAATCAGATTCTTTTGTCTCATGCTTTCACTAGGTTGACCTCGTTCAACCTACATTTTCGTGATGGCATCTTTGACCAACATCATGTTGGAACACAGTGAAAAGTTCAACATCTACCACCACCTGGAAACAGTGCATGTTCACGATATTTGAATATCGTTACCTTTATCAGATTGATTTAGGCCAGGCCTCGTCTTTTAGGTCCCAAAATTCAAATAAGCGCAAGGATAATGTTTGGATGAGATTATCAACTGGGTGCCTTTGGATGATGTCTCACACCTACAGGCATTGTTCTTCTTGAAAGTTTTCGTTATCAGAAGTTTGGGTCAATAGTAGCAATCCCTTGCTCTCCAAAAAGCTTCAACAATATTATACAAATGATCAATAATAATGAAAAAACACAAAGTGTGCTTTTTATATGCACACCAAAAGCAATGTCTCATTTGGCTGATTTAAATCCGTAAATAGTAAATGATTTTGTTGCTTTATAATATTCCCAAAGTTAGCGTCCCATTTGGCATAATAATTAAATATTCTATGACATTAATATATTAAATGCACACTTGACCCCTATATTCCCTTTATTATAAAGATGTTTAATTTAAATAGTTATATCAAAGCCAATGCTAGATTAGACTTTAATTAATCAAATTAAATCAATAAATTGCATTAAATGCCAAATATTAAACCAACAACTGATCTTGCCATCTTTTCAGATATAATTGTGGTGCCATCTGACCATCTCAATTGACTTACCATAAATAGTAAGTATGGACTCAAATCTCCAATTGACTTACTAAAAATAGTTTGTGTGTATAAACAGAGCTTGAAGACCTTTGGAAGGTAAAATACAAATCAACTAATGCACGGTGATGGAGAGTATTGAAGAAATGTCGAAAGGGTCTATTGACTAACCTTGAATCTCCCTCAAAGGGGCCCCCTAATAACCACATTAGCCTATGGGATCATTGATAATAGGCTAACCTCTGAAAATAATCAATTCTTAGGAAGGCGCAAAAATGGGGACTTCACACAAGGATTCTGGCTATATTTATCAATAGTATTGTTTTTTTGTTTTGATAGTCATTGCATAGGTTAATGAAACTTTTTTCAAGTCTTTTTGGTTATCTTGGTGATTTTGGACATTGTTTCTAGTATTTTATGATGTTGTATATCTATTGATCATCTCGTTTACTTACTTTTGTTCGTCGTAGTCTAGTATTATGCATCTGCTTATGCATGAGGTATTAGTTAATCAAAATATTAATTTGTATATCTTGGTGGCAGTTTTTGAGATTGGTAGGTTTATGGGAAAGTGAACAAGTGAATTAGTGCATGGAATCGGTTACTTCCAAGAACGGATCACTAAGTGTTAATGTTTTAAATCACACTTTTTAGTGCAATATTCAAACGAATAGTCGTGCAATAGAACTGCTCTTCAAATTAGAAGGGGAAGCCCCCTATACATAAAAATTCATGTAATTTGCACAATATATACTTTTAATTTATAATCTTTATACTGTTTTCTTCGGTGGTTTATGAACATGTTGACTGAGATTAATGTGTTGTTTTTTGGGACTGACTTAGGGGAAGAGGTAGACATGCATTTCAATGCAAAACAAAAGTTTTTTATGTTTTTTGATTGGAAGAAAACCCTACAACTACATGTTTGTGTTGTTTAGCTAAAAGTGGAGACCGAATAATGGAAGTATGCATAAAGATTGAAGAGGTTAAACATGGAACAAATTTCCTTGGTAAAGTTAAACTAAGGTATTGGTACAAATCCAATTTACAACTTTGAGCACATTGTAAAACAAAGCTTGCAAATATATGGAAGCAATTTAATCCATCTCAGCACACATAACAAAAATTTCAGTAGCAACTTAAAAACGAGATAAGCATAATAAATTCTAGTGAACGAATATTGAATTTTGGATTTAATGCATACTCAATGAACAGCAATTTCAGTGACAAGTGAAATTGATTGTATAAACATAAATAAAAGGGTCATTATACTCTAGGAATTGATTGTTTGCATGCATATAAAATCCTATTGTCTATAACTAAAACTAAAACCATCAATCATATATTTGACTAATGGTAAATTTTTTTACTAAAAAGGTAAAAAATTGAGGTAGCTGAAAATAGCACAGGCTATAAATAATGCTGTCTAGTATAGCACATCTCAGAATGTGCTCTTATACGTGAAAATAACAGAGTCAAAAATAGCTTGATGTGGGCATAAGATAAAATTCTGGATAGGTGGCTTTGGATGACATTGATGATTTTCTAACTTTTTCGTTGAGCATTGTAATGTCCCCTACTAGGAGGCTGCCAATTTCCCAATAATCAACACCCATTACTTAATATTATCATTCCTTAAATTAATTTATTAAACTAGATAACCATATTTATTCATAGTACATTTGATAGTGGCTATATTCAAGCCCCAATTCTTACTTCCTTTCTAATCCTCAACACTGGATGGGGATTTACTTGTCTAGGGCCCGATGACACCACCTCCATAATTGGGCCCAGGTTTTAGGAATATCTGTCCAGATCACCCTTGGGGCTCACCTAATTTGTGTGGATTTACAACGCCTCTCCCTAACAACACCATGCCTCTCCTTATGGGGAGGGGAGGAGGGCTTATAGAAATGCTTAAGTAATTGGGCTGTGAGTACACTAACTTCTAATGTATATGAAATTAAGTATGAGTGTCATACATATTGCAGTCTATAAAAATATAGTATAAATTCTGCATAAGAACATTATCAGGCTTCATAGATTAACCATACATATTAAGCACATCCCCATGCATACCATCAAGAACAAGGATGTTGCTGCCTGTAAATGAATAACAGTTCTGATCTGATCTCATCGATGCTGATATCACTGGAGGCTTTTGATTCCTTTCCTTTATATCTCTCAATGTGAGGGAGAGGTCACACCTCTTCATCATTTATGCCCTTTGGTAAGAGACACACTCTTTCACTATTAGCACCCTTTGAAAGAGTGCAACTCCTCATTATTTCTGCCCATTGGAAGGGACACAACCTTTCACAATCAGATCTGCACTTCTGATTCCCAAATTATCCCCCCTTCAAATGAGTTCTCTTCTCCCCTTTATACCTCATATTTGGGAGAGTCACAACTTATCATTTCATGCCTTTTGACCATTCATCAACTTTAATCAAATTTTAATTATAATTTTTATTTTTATTATTTTGTATTTTAATTTTATTATTATTAAATTATATTTCAAATCAGGGACATTACAAGCATGACAAACCCTTTGAAGACATCTAGAAAACCTTGAAAATCCACTTCGACAGTTTGAATCCCTTTAAGAGCTGCACAATTCTATTTTACATTTGTGTTACTACACTAAAAAAGATTTTGAACTTGCACTTTTGTTTTCCTTTGTATAGGTGTGCATTTCATCACTAGGTGCACACCTAGTAACAGTTACCAATTTTTGAAATTTGAAATATCCCTTTGGTGAGGTGCAAATGTATGCCCCAAATACGTACTTGATAGCAAGATGTGAAAGTTGAGTTTGAAATCAGATTTTTATTTAGTCAGGTGTGCACTTGTACCTTTGATGTGCATATGATATTTGTCCCTTGTTAATATAAACCTTGAAGACCTTTTGATCTCTACTATCAGGTGTCCACTAGATCCCATAATGCACACTCATACATTGTGATTTTTGAAAGTCTGATTTATTCTTTTCATGAGTTGTGCACTTTGTTATTCTGCTATCAATATTTGTATTTAATTTCCTTTATGAAGTGTGTATTTATATTTTATGCTTTTTTTTTTCAATTCTCCTTCTCAAAGGTGTGTGCATTTCATGCTTCCATGCACACCTGACAATAAAAGCTGGAATATTAGACTTTGCCTTGATCAGGTTTACCCCTCTACTCCATGTGCTCACTTCAACACCATACTTAGCCAATTTTTGATTCAAAGACCTCCTTCTCAAAGTTGTGTTAGAGGCCTCATGCCTTAGGCATTTTCTCCAAGTTTTGAACACAACTTCATCTTCTCTTGTTGGAGGAGGTGCATGATTGGTGTTTAGGTTTTGTTATGTTAAGCTCCCTTTTTCCGCTAGGAATGATGACTGCAAGACTTGATCATTTCATAACAGAGCCATAAGACAAAACAAATTAGACAAGACTTGATCATGACTAGCACTTGAGAAAACAATATACATCAACCTTAATTTTTTACACAATATGAAATTTTTTATGGGTATAACACAAACAAGAGCACAAAACAATTGAACACAAAACAATTGAATGAGAGGACAATGGAGATGGAAATATTGTGTGATAGAAATAAAATAAAGGAAAGCAATCAAACCCAACAAACATATATGATATTTTAATTGTAAATGAAAGCTTAGTCATAATTGAGAGTATTTTATAGGCAGGTAGGAATTTTTAAGAAGAAATGTTAATCTATAATGCTTTGGTTACTACTTTCACATGGTATGTTCTTTAGAACCATTATTAATAATTAATGAAATGTCTAAAAAATGAAAGTGAAGCAATTTGTCTGGGAGTCTAAAAGTCCATTTGACAAGCGTTGTCTAATAATAGGACCTATCTTGACATGAAACTGATGTTATTTTCTATTTTGTGCCTTCTAGAGTATTTTTTTGGGGTCAAACTTTGCCAATGGAGTTTAACTCCGTTCTATTCTTTTGCCCATATTCCAAGCTTTTCAATGTATGAAATTAGATTTTTGATTGATATGGAGGGAGTTATACCCTAGAGAAGTTGATCTACTAGTTTTTTGGCACCTTGTTAGAACTTTGTCCCGAACACCCCTTGGATTATCCACCACTTTGTAGAGAGCGTTAGGTCTCAATACTCCTATTTTTGATGAATTCAAGAACTTCATTGCTCAAAAAATTCTCTTATGCTTGACTAGGTAAATATATTTTCACAATGTGAAGATTTGGAGGGCTTGAAGGACCTTGATCAATAGGGAGAGGCATACTTTAAATTTGAGGATTATCTAAATCCGTAGTGAATCAAGTTATGGTTGTTTTCCATGGTCACCCTTCATAATATACATGTTATATCCAACTTCTAATGTAGAGATAGAAATAAATAGGTAATAACGACTTATTTTTGTTTAAATAATAGTGTAATTCTCAATGAAGAAGTTTGCACAATCAGAATAAATATGAAATCCATACGATTGAAAAATTACCGGTAATAAGAATTCTGTTAGTATTCTGAAAATGTTTTTGAATGATCAAGTGTTCTATTCCTCGCAGCTTATCAATTTGTCCTTTTCCAGCAATTTGTTTCTCAATGTAGCACCTTTTCTAACTTTAATACTGCCTGATATTCAATCTTAGAGGGTCACAATCTGCTGCAAACTGTATAGGTGTTTTATTTAAACTGAGATTTGCACAATGGTGATTTCATGGGAGATCACCCTTAGGAATTGTGGGCTTTCGTCCTCCAATTCTAGGCCTATAGAGTTTTCATCCTTAGGTTGATTGAAGCATAGTGCTTGCTCCACAAGGAGTAATAATCAAATATAAAATGAATTCTTAATATGGTGCTTACTTGTTCTTGTTTGGTCTCTCTTATATATCTTTTTCCTTCAATGGTCATGATTCTTCACATGCCTCTTGACTTTTGATTAAACTAAACTTTGATTTTATATTTGTCTATTATATTTTATATTTTGATATTTTAATTTATTATTATCTCATTTAGAAATAGTGGACATTATAGTCAGCCCTTCCCAAGATTGCTTGTCCTCAAACAATCACATACTAGGATACTCTTAGAAGTTGTTCTTCACTTGACCAAGTCTTTCTTGGAGATACTAGGATCCCAAATAAATCTTGGGATCATGAATCTTTATAATGATATAGTGTGTTTTGTTAATTGCCTATTTGTTGCCATGTCTATTTGAACAACTTTGTCTTTCATGTATTCAAACAATTTTGCTTGATGATTCATATTGTCCTGCAAGGTTTCCTAAGTCATACTGAACTCTACTAATTGCTCTGTCTTGTTGTGACCTAATCACGCATCACCCCATTATAAATGGGGATCCCCTACTTTTTAGGCCCACTTGGTCTTCTGGTTTTGGTTTGTTGGGTCTTTTCCTGGCAGTCTCACCTGTCTCCTCGGTTTGCAAGTGTTTGGGGGTCAATTTGATCAAGTCTACAAGTCGTTTGAATAAATTTGGCTAAGTTTGGAACCTGTTGTGTCTATTTTAGGGTTTTGCCCTTCAGACTTGAATTTGAGGCTTATCCTTTAGGGTTTTGGAAAAATCGAACATTGCAGTGGAATCATGACCCTTTAAGGAACCTACCGGTGAAATTTGAGCGAATTTTGAGCAACTTCTATTTTTGAAAAGTTCCTATTTTTAGGGATTTCACTGCCTCTTGAATTGTCCTTATTTTGCAAAAAATCAAACTTACTATTTTTAGTAAGCTTCTATTTTTAGTGTCGTCTCGTCCTGGTTTGCTCTAATCTTAACATTTGGGAGTACTTACTATTTATAGTAAGTCTATTCTTGGCAGGTTCATCAACAGGCAGGGCTCCTGGCACTAAAGATTGAGCATTCCTGAACATTTCTAAAACTGGAAAGTTTGAAAAAGCAGGCTACTAATCGAAAATGGTTAAGTATGTAACTCATTCTAGAAGTGGAAAGCACTAAAAAAATCTTTTAAGTCTGGCAGAGTGGAAATCTACTTCAATTTCGAAGATGGCACCCCGATCTGGAAAGTGATAAAAAATTGACTAAAGTCTGGAAGATAACCAAGCAAAATCCTTCACCCCATTGAAATGCATATCAAAGATGGATAGGCACCAGATCATGGTCATGGATGAATTTTCCTCCATGACAAGTTTTCCTCCACCATGCCCTTTTAGTGCCCATGTTGTTAGGGAAGGGCTAGAATAAGGGCATGGAGGAATTTTCCTCCACACCATAAATTCCTCCATTGTGCCAAATTAGCGCCCAAGTCAGGCGTGGGGCGCCAAATGGAGGGTGTCAAGGAAAATTAGCAAGAGATCAAAATTCCTCCATCATGCCTAAATTCCGCCTAGATAGGAAGTTGGGCGCTAAAACCAAGGTGTCAAGGAAAAAGTCAAAAGGGTCAAACTTCCTCCTAAAGGTGTGATTTGCGCCCAAGTTCAAGGCAGAGCGCCAGACAGAGGGGGTGATGGAATTTTTTCTAAGGCACAAAAATCCTTGACAAGGTGTGTTTGGTGCCCAAGTTGGAAGATGAGCACTTGGTAGGGGGTATGCAGGAAAAGTCAATGATTATCAAAATTCCTCCTATACATCAAATTAGCGCCTAGGTTGGATAGGGAGCGCCAAAAGAAGGGAGGGAAGGAATTTCCTTCCAAATGAAAATTCCTCCATATGGTCATTTCAGGGAATGGAAATTTGAAGACAAGGATAAATTGAAAAGGAAAATTCCCCGCGAAAAAAATTGAAAAATCCTCTTTCAGGCATGAAAATTCATCCGAATTTCAAAATGGTGACAAAATTGGCTGAGTGAGAATTTTCTCTCGCTTGGACCTTGGAACTCATTTGAAAAAATTCCTAAAAAATAGGAAATGTGGAAAATTGATGAAAATTTTCCTCCAAGAGAAGGCAAATTCAAAAACTCGAGAAAATTCTTCCCGGATTAAATTTTCTCTTGCCAGGAATTTTCTCTCCATGGTTTTTTTTGAAGTGGATTAATAGTCAAATTCCTAAGTAAATCTTTCGAATATCCCTTTAGAATACAAAATGGAAAGATTGGCGTGTTGGCGACACGAAAAGAAGGAATATTCAAAGTTATGACGCATGACTCAAGGAATTAATGGAAGTTTCCATTTTGAAACTCATGACAATGGCAGGACCCGTTTGCATGGTAGGTTGAAAAGGAAAGTATGATGCATTCTTAATGCAACCCGCTAAGATTCGTCTCTTGCCAAATTGGCAGCTTGGTGAGGGAACTCTATATAAACGATCAAACACAATTCATTTCTGACATGCGAATTTGGAGAAAGTTGAAGTTGGAGAGAAGTAGCAAGGATTCAAAATTGAATTTTCTTGCTGAGGTTTTATTTTATTCCTAATAAGGAATTTCCGGCTGGGATTTCTTCTTTGCCATTTTATTTTTAGCGATGATTTTGATGTTGATTTATTTTTGGTTTTGCAGGAATGGTGGAATCAAGTAACACAACAATTACTTCCAGGCAAACATAGTTTAAGAACGAGATGAAGGGATTCCTTCCGGAATCTAAAATCTTTTCCAAGTGGAGGGAAATCAACAACACCAATCTTGGGACTTTCAACTTGGCTACTTTCCAGATCAGAGTGGTTGGAACAACTGGACATGCTCCATCACCTGTCGCGGCCAAAATAGTTAAAAGCAGAATTGTCTCGACAACCGGTTTTCCTCTAGCCATTCAATGTCTAAAATTGATTCTAGAATGTGCGAAGCACTACAATCTAGAAAGAAGGGCAATTCTTATGTCAGATGGGAAACTTCTTATCAACCTGATTCTTGAGGCTATCAGGGAGACCTTTGGAATTCCTTCCTCTCATTCCATGACATACATGACTAATAGAGCGATGACAGTATATGATGTAGGTCTTGATAGATGTGTTGAGAAGATCAACAAGACATGGATGCAAAAGCCAAGGCCTCATATTTCCAAGATGCCTAAGCAAATGACTAGTCTTGACTTCAAACAGGAGTACGTAGACTTGGTGATGACATTGAACAGGATTATGTGGAGCCAACATGGTTTTACTTTTGAAATGTGGATGTTCTTCATTGGTGAAGTCAGGAATGCCAATGGGATGGTGGATTGGTCGAGATTGATTAGTCATTATGTGCATCAACAGTTAAAGGATTTGAAAGTGAGGCGTTCCCAATCTTTCTAGATGAGCTCATATATAATTTACTCGCTGGCTAGGATGGGTAGCTTCGATGGCTTACCAAGAAAGGGGCCCATGGGATGTGGGCCAACATAGCTAAAGGTCCACGAGTGCTATCCCCTGTTGCAGTTGCGCAACACTGGGTCTTTCAAATTGGTGAATGACACTTTCACGATGTATTTGACCAGGTTATTGCAGGGTGAACTCAACACAAGGGTGATGTCCAAGGCTAGAGCATTAATACGGAAATTCGGAGCTGTGTACCTTTAGTTTCCAAAGTTCAAATATATCTGGACCTAGGAGTTTTCTTTTCAGCCACATAGTCTACCGAGGGGCCTGTTGTGACCTATTTCACACATCACCCCATTGCAAATGGGGACTCTCAGTGGTTTTCTTTTTAGGATTTTGTCTTAGCATTGCAATTTCGTAAGTCCATATCTTTGAGAGTTCAGAGTTTTTGAGAGGTCATCCAAGTTAAATAGGGAAATCATGCTTAGTATAGTGTCTAGATATCATCAAAGTGCTTAGAAGGCCCGAAGGACAAAAAATGCCACTGCTTAGGTTCAATTCTCACACCTTCCTATTTTTTATGGGATTTTTCTTTTTTGCTTTTTGGCACTTTCGGGCCAATTTGGGAAGCATCTTTTTCACCCGCTTTTTTGAAAGTTGACCTAGGATTGGGTTGCTCAGGTCATGGCCATAGGGTTCCTATCGTCAAAATCGAAAATTTGTGTCTCCAAGTACAAAAAGAAAGGGAAAATCTCCAGACAGAGTGTTGATCTAGATGTTCCAAACAAATATGAATTGTTGATCAAGAAAATTCATCCAAGTGTTGATGGCACAATAAGTTTCTAAATGGAGGAGACCATGTCTTAGGCTGGTTAAGAGTTTGCCATTATTGGAGTTGGCCATGTCCAAGACAATGTCCAAGGCCGCCTAAGACAAGGTAGAGAAATATGCAAGCTATCCTCAAGTCCGCCGTGGAAAAGAAAGCAAAACAACAACTTCTTTGGCCACACAAAATCCGCCATGAGCAAATTGTCGAAGGCAAGGCAAAGTCCACCCAAGGGGGAGTTGGATATGTCCAAGAGAAGGCAAAGTCCACCATGCCATATGATTGCAAAATGTCTTTCCAACGCTAAAGTCAATCTAGCAAGGAAAGGAAATGCCCAAAGCCACATGAACTCCGCCCCCTCCATATCATAGACATGGCTGGCCAAAGGTAAAGTCTGCCACAAAATGGCACAAGAAATGCAAACTGCGCCCGAGGATGGCATGAAGTGCAAAGTCCGCCCAACTAGCTATGTCATGAGGAAGATGTCCAACAAGGTGCCAAGTCTGCCCAACCTTGGCTTAGAAACTACAAAGTCTGCCCAAGCATGGCATGATAAAGATGAAGTCCGCCTAAGACATGTCCAAGGCAAGATGAACTCTGCCTTGACACTTAGTTAAAATTGGCATAATAGAGTGAAAGTCCGCCAAGCATGAGGTGAGAAAAATGGCAAAGTTCGGCAAGAAGAGAGAGAACATGGCATGACAAAAGGTTAAATCTGCCTAAGAAATATGTGAAAGTGTCTTAACACATGGATGAAGGTTTAGCCAAGTCTGGAATTTTAAAAAATTTATCCAACATTTAGAAAAAACTTTCGAACACTTAGAATTATTTCTCAAAAGAAAATTCGTCCATCACTTAGAGAAATTTCTTAAAACAATAAAATTTCTAGGAGATTCATTGCCAACACATGGACATGATGAAGATAAAATGTGAAGTGGCGCCAAGGACAAAATTGGAAGCTTCCTTTCAAAATTTTTCGGAGAAGATTAAGTTGCCATTTTGGAAGAGACTAGGTTCAATGAATCTCTGAAAAAACATGTAGTTGCCAAAAGAATCGAATTTCTTCAGCCTTATATCAATTCAACTTGTCATTTTCAATTCATTCTTTCTCAAGTTCAATGGTGAAAGGTTTCCTCTCCCAAGGTTAAAGAAGATAGATTTTTGAAGAAGGATTTTCGAAAGATAAAGTAAATTTTTTGAGTAAGGATAGAATTTACCAATGATTTCTAGAAGAGAAGACAGATTTACATCAAGAAATCCAATCAAAAGTATAATTTCGAAGGTTCAAGAATTTGGGTTTGACTGATTTCTTTCATCCTTCTTCAGTCTTAATCACTAATTCTCACAAAATTTGCTAAGTGTTGGGCCAAATTCTTCCATTTTCAATCTGATTTTTTCACGGAAATTTAGCTTTTTGACAGACTGAAGGTAAAAAATTGGGACAAAAGGTCCAAAATCAGAGTTAAAACCTTAGATTTTCTTGTAAGTAATGTTAAATTTTTATGCTTCTTGCAGGTTTATGACTACTAAAGGAGGAGTTTTAAGAAATGTCCAGATGAAGTTCGCTAACAAAGGGTTGCAGCCTGAGTCAAAGGTCAATTCTAAGTGGAAAAATGTTGGAGACACCAACCTTGGGCACGTGGACTTCAAAGATTTTAAAAGAAGAATGTACGGGCGGAATGGACTCTTACCCACACCTGTTGCTCACCGAATGATGAGAAATGGTGTTGTCCAGGCAGCTGGATTTCCACCAACTGTGTAATGTGCTGAGTTGATGGTTGAATGTGTCATACATTACAATGCTCAAGAAAGACAAATCATTGCACCAGATGGGAGAATATATTGGCTCATCTCGAAGTGTTAGCCATTTTGGAAGAATTTGGGATCCCAAGTTACAATCAAGCTTAATATAAAACTAAGGGAAAACCCCAAAAAATTTATGAGGACCATCTTGAGCTTTGCGCAACAAATGTCAATAAGTTGTGGCTGGAGAAGCCAAGGCCCACTTTCAAGAAAGTGTCAAAGAGATTGCTTCACAGTGACTTTATTTTATTGCTGAATAGAGTAATGGGTAGTCCTCAGGGTGCGCCATTTGAAACCTAGATGTACTACTTTATTGACGAGATCACCTATGGAGTCAAAATGTTCAATTGGTCTCGGATAATCAGTGACAACTTGGATGCGTAGTTAAGAAATTTGGAAAAGACAAAGTCCTTTTACATGAGCTCCTACATTATCTACCTACTGGCAAAAAGCTATAGATATACAAGACTGATTTGCAAGGGCATGGTAGGTAATGGCGAGAATGAATTTAAGTTTTATGACTGTTATCCATAGCTGCAACTTAGCGAAAAAGGGCTAGTTCAAATGGGTAAATGATGCATTTTTGATGTACCTCACTAGGAAAATGTAATATCCCCGTTAGCGACTTACCTTGGTTTAGTCCTGAGTCAACAATTCTAACTCAATGTGAGAATTATAAAATATAAATTCATCAATTCTAAAGAGATTTTATTATAATATTTAATTTATAATAGTAAGAGCAGTTTTAAAGATAGAACTTATCTTGCGGGATTTGTATCGAGGGGAGCTTCTAATTCCTTATTGCCAAGCATATTGATTATTATGTATGGTGTCTTCTTCCTCATAAAGATCACTGCATATTCCCGTCTATTCTGCGACTTCAAGTGCCGCAAATGAACTCCCTTCCGTGAACCAAATATGGATATAATTACTTGCAAAAATTATATGATATGTTGTTTCTGATCTTGGCAATGAATACTTGTAATGACGATGGGGTTGCTTCAGATATAAATCTGATTGGTATATGCACCTGATTATGGGCCTTTGGCCTTCCTCACTTCGAGTTCTTCCAAACTGAGCCATCACAGCCAGAATTGTCTTTTGTTTGAGGATTTTCCCTTGATTCCGGTAAAGGCTTTTTGAAGAACAATCTGATTGGATTAGAAAACAATAGATAAATTCCACCGAGGATAAAAAAAAAGAGATAGAGATGCTCCTTCTGCCACCGAAATGCCAAAGGCAACTACTCTTGGAAGAGCGAATCCAAAATGGATAAGAGAATCAAAGATAGACTGCATTGATGATTGATGGATTGTGAACGAACTTTATCTTATATCTTTGTGCAATGGGAGGGGATACATTTTGAGAGACATGTCTCTTCTCTCCATAATTGGTCCGCACCTCTTCATAACTACAATGATCATACTAATGATTATTTTATCACCTCTTTAATCGCTGCCACATCTTCACTTATAAATATTGCTCATTAGACAACTAACAACCCAATTAGGATAATCACTGGTTTATGTTATTGTGACTTTATCGACTCCCTTAAATAATTCTCCAACGATGTCCTATAAAATCATAGCTCTCCTTGTATTAATCGTTCTTGTTCTCTTTTGACCAGTTAATGAATATTGATTAATTTGCTTATGTAGATTCACTGCCTCTATTAATTGATGCTTTATCTAAAACATATCCAATCAGTGTTGGCTGATTTATCAATCTTAATTGCTTCTGCAAGTGCTTCATCGTATGGCTTTATAAATGGGTATATCATTCCATTGCATATTAATATTCTCAATCTCCTTATCGATTTCTGATTGTGATCACTCCCTTATGAAGGCAATGGCTATCCGATATTGTCCTCTCTAATTGATATATGTAAGTTTATGTCGTTTATCCATAGCATGGTGATACGTAAGCTTCGATTGGAGAGTAAATGCTTCATGGATATCCACATAAGTTACCTTTGTTCAGACTGCCACTTCTTGTACTGAGGTTAACCTCTTCATTAATTATATTGTCATCGTATCCAATTGTATTGATCTCCCATATAGAATGCCTTCCAAAGAGGGAACTTGGAGTGTTACACATGTTTGTATGCATAGAATTGCCTTGATCGATACTTTCATTTACAGTGCTTATAATCGTTCTTCTTAGATATTTGGGTGTACTGAGTTGATGCCGCATATGATATTGCTGTCCATATTATTGAGTATCACTTACGTAGGATTTTATTACCCTTAATGGTTTGTCCCGATTACTATCCAAACTTCGGTGCTTTCCATACGAAACTTTATGAGTGCCATGGGAGCTCTTGTCTTCACCGACCACGTAGCAAGGAAACCCGTAATTGAATTGTGGTAGCCGTATCTTACAAAGGATTTCTGTAATATCTTATTTCCTTACTACTATATAAATAGGTTGCTTCATCCACGGTATCACTCGGTTGTTCAATATTCAGTGGTAAGCAAACTCTATTATTGTTTATTTCTATAAACAATAAGTGATCAATATATGTAGTGTTATGATATTTATATTCTTGGATTTTTGTTTTTTATATAAGGGATTGACATACAATGCGATTGCCGGGTGCAATACACCCCTTGTAATATAGTCCAGGTTTAGCGTTGATTTATAAGGTATTGATATATTATAAGAAATTCGTATTGTATTAATATTGGTTCTATTTATGGTATCGTATTAATACGATATTATTCCAAATAATAATTATAATGTATTTTGACAATTTATGTTATATTTTATATTTATTAAATAGCACGTTATATGGTAAGTGTAATATATTCAATATATCTATTTTATGTTTTAATAGTATTTTATGGTAAAACTTCTTTAATAGTTAATATAATATTAATAATTGAATTATGAACGTTACATTAAAATAAAACAATAATAATAAATAATAATCATAACAAATAATAAACATTAATAATCATATATTAGAGGAAAATCGTGAAGTCTCATAAATGAGACGATTTTCCAATAAATGTTAACTAATAAATGTTTTAATTATCGTATTTATTTAATCCAATGTCCAAAGAGGGGTTATGACAGAAAATGTAGGGGGGAACTCATTCGAGACTCACTTAGGAAGCCAAGAGCTTGGTAAGCAAGTGTTGATCCTGGTTTATCTAGTATCCAAGATTAACATACATAAGAGTCCAGGGATTTACTGGATGTCCTTATCGGCTTCCGATTTATCCCACTAATAGAATGATCTTGCTTGAAGTCCTTAGACAATTAGAAACATATCAAGGCTTCCAAAGAACAAAGCAGAAGGCGGCCATTTCCTTCCCATTTTTCATTGGAAACATGCTAGAGTCTTGCCCAATGACATAGGCAACTGAGAGTGTCAGGTTGGAGATGCAGTAGTATCTGTTCACATTTTACCGGTCCAGGGCTGATTTCGATCCTCACAACAATATTGGATCGGTGAATGGAGAGAAGTACAAGCATAGGGTAGATCTGGAGGATTTTTGGGCAAATGCTGCAGACGAGTTTGATATTAGGAAAAGACTATGATCTAGATTGCCAGTAAGTTTGGTTAGAACAACCGAGCATTTCCGTGTGCTTGATCAATTAGAGGATGATGGAGAATATACTCAGCCGCGCTTTGACGAGAATATGCCTCTTCCTCCTGTGAGATGGTTAGAATCAAAACTTGCAGATGTAGCCACCTTAATGCGGCCAGTTGTCAAGTATTCACAATGGTGGGTTGATTAGCAAGTTCAGGGGCTAAGGCGAAGGAATTTGACACTCAATTATAACTTGATGGGCGTCATGGAATCATACTATTCCAATGAAGGAGCATCTTAGAATGCTGGTCCAATTGAAAGCATTAATTCCAAGAAAAGGAAAGAGGAAGTTGATGACTCTTCAAGGTCAAAGGGAAAGAAAGATGTTAATAAGGAACTCGCTTAGAAGAAGCAGAGATCAAAGTCATCCCATTCTGCCGCATTTAGGAATGTGAATGATGTATCAACTATTGAGGATGAGTCATTGGCTGAAATGAAGATTACTTCTCCAATCCATGAGGGAAATGTGGAGTCAATCAAGCAAGAAGATGAAGAACCCCCATCTCCTACAGGCACAAAGATGCTTGAATCAAAAAATGAAATGGATAATTCTCGGCGAGGAATTTCAAGAGGGAATGATTTTTGCTCATCGAGGAGTTTAGGATATTCCATGTGAGGAAGGTAATCAGGAAGAAGGCATTTGATAACCTACAATTCCCGATTGGTTGAAAGAAAGTTTGAAATTAGAAGTACCTATGGAGGTCCAGGAAGAAGATGAAATGGCCGATTTCCTGGCTAGATTAGGAAAGGTAGTGCTAAAGAAGCCAACCAAGAGGTTTTCCAAAATTCAGAGGGATGTAACGAGCTCCCATTCAGCTTAGATTGCTATGCCGAAGGTGGACAAGGCAAAGGATGACATTACTCCTTAGGAGTATGAGATTACCACTATCAGCTTGGGACCAACCACAAAGGGTCAAGAAGTTGAGGACCTAGACAATTCGGTCACTTCCATGAAGGCAAGACAAGAAAAGTAAGTAGGAAAGAAAAGAGAATACAAGCAAGAAATTGAGCGCCTTAAGAAGTATATTTAGCACTTGGCCAAGCCTCTTGATCAAGGCGATACAGTGGCCACTCCACTTTTGAATCTTTCACAGGAGCAATTGGAGATTTTGAAAAAGAAAAGGTGACAGCCAAAGAGGCAAAGGAATGGATGGTGAGCAAAAGTGAAGAAGCAACCGCTTTTGTGGAAAAGTTAATGTTGGCATATGGTCGAACTTCTGTTTTGCTCTAAAAAATTGCGAGCATGGCAGAAGCATGGGACGACCTTCATGATGTTCAGGACATAATTATCCCGAGCCTTAAGGTGTTGAAAGGAATTCCTAAGTAGGAATCACTTGATAGAAAGCTGATTGCAGCAGGGGTTGCATATGATTTCAACACATGGTACTGGGCATTGGTTGCATGAAGTGAAGTCTAGAAATGGTAAAGGTTGATAGTATTAAGGATGAGGAGCAGATTAGGGAAATTCAAAACATGATTTTCCTTGTAACTGTTGATCTGCTTGAGAAGGAGACCATTCGAGAAAATGATATGCTGATGGAAAATCTAAAGTTCAAAATTCATGAGATTTTCTTCGACATCCCTGGACCAATCCTGAAGTAGAATTTGATTGAGGCATTGAGTTTCTTGACCATTCGGGATGCCTTCTAGAAGCAGGAGTTGGAATGGGAGATTGCTTTTTCCACGTTTGTAGATGACTTGGAAGGATTGGAATTCAAGGTCAATATGCTGCCACATGTCACAATGAGGAGGTTAGCTCGATCGTGTCCAAATTCATTGAACATATTGCCACTCACAAGGATAAGGATGCGCCTTCCTAGAAGATAGTTCCTTGCGCGTTCCTAGAAGATAGTTCCTTGCGCCACTTGTCCCTCATGCATTTGCTCTTGATGTTATTTTGGGAAACCCTAATTAGGGCTGTTATGTTGTTTTCGACTGTTGATCATTGATTGACCTCGGCCTTTCATTCGTTTTCTAGAACTATATATAAATTCCTATTCTCTCATTTTATTTTGCGGAGAGATTTATGAAATTGTTGCTAGGAGCTACTCTGATAATAAGAGTTCATTTGCATTTTGTTTTGAAACCTTATTTTTATCACATGGTTGCATGGTTGCATACTTCCTTTAACATAGAATAGATTTGCTTAGAATAAATTTGCTTTATTGAGTTGTTAGATGAATGAAGGATTCAATAGTATAGATTGGTGAAACTATTGCTCATGCCTTTTTTGAATAGATTATTTTTGTTAATTGTGTAAAGTTAGCCTGAGCTTATATTGTGGGTGCTTTAACTTCTACTTTGGATGAATATTGTTCAACTGATGGTATTATTCATACTCATAGTATGAAAATCTTTAGCACAACCCTTGAAGATTGCACTTACTTTGTGTAGTTGTCCCTAGTGTGGTGAAACAAAGTGTTGTTGTTAGTTTCACCTGATCTTTACCATCTCCCAAGTTCTTAGAAGTAGTATAGAACTTCTAAACCTTTCTCCTTTTATCATTTTTTTTGAAATCCAAAATTGAAAATTCAAAAAGAGATAGCATTTATTGCCAAATTCGTCTTAAGTCCTAACTTGTGATTGGTACTAGTCGAGTGTAAGTCCCCGTTGTATTTCAGCAAACATCACCAAGGAAGCCGGCTATCCAACATAAATTCGCCCAATCGCACATATAAACCTTGGAGTCATTGTGTGCTCTTCATGCAATCTTGGCACACGTAGTGATTTTGTTCAATAGAGGGTAGAGTGTCCTTGACATTTTATTTTAATGTTCAGTGAATGATAAAACGTACACCAATAGTACCCATCAGACAAATTGGTGTTGCTAGAACTCACCGGACAATTGATACCTTATTATATGATCCAGAAGAAGAAGAGGAAGCTGTCTATTGAATTTCCTATTGTCCTTGGTGGCTACGTGGAAGTTTGCCTAAATTTGGTAGCAGCAGAAAAATCTATGGACAAGATGGCATTTTACCATATGACATTCCACACATCCAGATCATACTTTGACCCATATAGCAAAATCAGGAAGGTCGTTGGAACAAAGTCTAGGCACAAAGTTCACTTTGAGGATTTTTGGTTTAATGCCAAGGATGATCTTGACGTTAGGAAGCTTTATGTATCTTGACTTAATCAGAATGATCTAAAGCCTTCAGGTGCCAAACCAAGTAAAGGAAGATGAGGACATGGTTCACCCTAATTTTGAGAAGTTGAAAGATAAACCTATCTAGGTGCCGGATTGGATAGAGCCAAAAATTGATGACTTGGATATTATAGCTAGGTCAGTTATGAAAATCACTAGACACTGGGTGGATTGGCACATTAGGGCACTAAAGGATGTAAATGTCCACCTAACTTACTATTTAATGGGAAATCTAGATTTCCATAGTGACGCCACTAAAGGATCATCACAGGCCCAAGTTGAGGAAGGAGAAATCCAACAAGGAGCTGAACTTAGTAAAACAAGAACGTTCCAAAGAGGCGAAGGATGACGAAAAGAAAAGAAATTCAACCAGATGTTCAACGAGAAGTCCACTAGGAAGAATCACAATAGTGCAAGGGTGGAAGAAGCTCAATCCCTAGCCAGTTCTTCCAGTGTGCAAGAAGTGGAAATTTTCGCATAGGAAAATCTAATGAATCTACCACAGGGCTATTTTCCTGACAGTGTGCCTACGCATTACTTACTTAGCGTCAGTGCTTCACATAGGCCCATTCAGCCAAGATTATAAAGGTAAGAATTTCCCTCCCATCCAGAAGAGCCAGACCAGGATAGTTTCATTGAAACAATCCTTGGAAAAATGGAGGAAGTTTCACAGGAGCATGTACATATGCAGATTCAGGATCAATCGACTACTGCTCCAGAATGGCTGAAAGACAGATTGAGAAAAGAGCTAGAAAAGGAAGTGGATCTAGCATAGGAGTTAGAAGAAACTTTGAGAAGAACGGATAAACTAGCGAAAAAGGTGGCTGCCCAAAAGTTTTTCAAAATCACAAGGAAGTTGGCAAAGCAAAGTGCGGTTGATTTCACCCAAGCAATCATTGTCTCTTTGTTCTTAGAGTTAGTGTAGCTTTCCTAAACCCTCTCCTATTTACTTGAAAATAACTTTGTAAGGTTAGTCTGAGCCCTTTTATGTGGAAACTTAACTTCGATCATCGGGTGGACATTGTTCGTCAATGGTGTTCATTGGTATTCTGAAAAATATTTTGCACAACCTTTGAAGATTGCACCACAGTTATGTAGTTGTACGAAGTTGGCAAAGCAAAGTGCGGTTGATTTCACCCAAGCAATCATTGTCTCTTTGTTCTTAGAGTTAGCGTAGCTTTCCTAAACCCTCTCCTATTTACTTTCAGTATTTTCAATTCCCAAAAATCCTAAAAAAAGAGCTTGCAATTGACAAATCATTTTGTGATCGTATTCCTTGAAAGTTATAAATGGTTTAATCCTCTTCATGTTTGCGTAAGTCCCCTTGGATTACCGGCATATCACATCAAGCCTTCTGAGTAACATCCACTGCATAACTAGAACCTTGGAGTCAATCGTTTGAACTTACTGAAATCTTAGCATTTGATTGAACTTTGATCAAGTGAGTAAAGTGACCGTTGGGCAACTTTATTTAGTGTTAGACGCTGTCATAAAAAATACGTCAACATGTCCCAAAAAGTTCTCACTTTTTTGAGGGCCCCTCTTTATGAAGAACCATATCACTTTTCATCTTTTGCTGCACTATTATATCATCACAAGTTGTGGGGTCCTTAAACCAAGATATGTCTCTGCCTTTTTTTCTAAAATGGGTTATCCCAATGGACAAACCTCGTTTCATCCATTTCAAAAAGTGGATTATATGAAGTATTGAAAATTATTCCTATTATCAGGTTGGAAATCAGTTTCATATTTAGACCATTCATATTGGTGTAATTCTAAACAATTGTCTTCTAAATGTTGCATTTTTGATTCCCAATCAATGTCAACATTTTCAAATTGCTTAATGTTTATTATTAATCTAACAATTCCTGCATACCCAAAACCAATTGTAGTAACTAGTGAAACCTTTTCTTTACCTTGTGGCTCTAATGTGTTTTATTTCTCATATTGCACCTTATTTGGCTCATTCTACAACAAATTTCCCTAACTCTTTTTTAAATATCATTGCTTCTTTGCTCGACACTTGTGGCTTGGCTCTCAAGAGTAAGTTTGTTTAGGCCCTTCTTGGTCTTTCTTGCAATAGGAAAAATCTTCTTATGTTAATTGGGAGGAAATTCCTTAGAATAGAGTTGGGTCCAAGACGACTGCTCTAGTATTGTAACCTTTTTGACGACTTCTTGGGATTTTGGTTCTAAATTTTCTTTTCGTCGTTATCTCTTTTTTTTTTTCGAAAAATATTCCTTGACCTTGCGTTATGAAATTGTATAAATGGAGTTTGTCTTTTGTTAATTGGATCAAGTCTTGAGTATGCATCTATGCATTCATCAAATTCATTTGTTGCCATGTTTGGCTTTTCCTCTTCCCATGACTGCTTAACTCTATTGTTATGTTCTGACCCTGAAGGATTTCAATCACTACCTTCTCCTCCATTAGTTCGTGCAGGCCTGAGGGAACTGATTGTATCATGCATATTCTCAAGCATTTGGAGTAGCTATTGTGTCATTTGTTTATGTCTTCTCATATAAACCTTCTACTCATTTTTGTTCTTCCTCTCGACTGGCCATGTTATTCTCTCTAACTAGGTTTCTAGCCTTTTGTAATGCTGCCTCTAGTCTTTTCTCTACACTACATAATATGGATTTAGAGCTGCATACTGGCAGGATGCTGCTTTTATACCATTTGTAATATCCCTTTTTAAATATTCCTTATTTTCTTTTAAATGATAAAATGTAACTCTCAATTATAGAAGTTTGCCCATGTAAATTGAATATGAAATCATGATATTGCTATCAGAATTCAACTGTTTGGTTTTCCGGTCAAACTCATTGGCCCATGTTTCATGAGTAGTGGTTTACAAGAACCCATCTCTCATGAGAATGAATGGTACACTTAGCACTCATTACATCTAGATGATGCTCATAGAGGTGACGCACTGCGCCTTCCTGGGAGGTCACCCATATGGTTCAGGAATTACTGCTACTAATGAACTCTGTTAATATTTAAAAAATGGTTTTAATCAGTCAAGTTGTTTATTTGCAGCAGCTGATTAATCAGTTCCTTTTCTTTGGCAGCAATTTATTTCTCAGTGAAGTGCACTTTTTTCCTTTAACTCTGCTTGATATTTGACCTTAGAGAGTCACAATTTCCTGTTGATTGTAAAGGTGTTCTAATTAAAATTCTGATTTGCACAATGTGATTCTGTGTGAGACACTCTTGGGGATATGTGGGTTTTCGTTCTCCAATTCAATGCCAATAGGGGTTTCATCCTTAAGTTGGTTGAATCATAGTTCTTGCTCCACAAAGAGTTCTAATAAAAAATAAAAAGAATTCTTCATATTGTGCATACTTATCCTTGTTAGGTGTCTCTTATAAATCTTTTTCCCTCAATGTTCATGATTCTTCACATGCCCCTTGACTTTTGATTAAATTAAACTTCAATTCTATATTTTATTATTATATTATATTTAATATTTTGTTTTTTGACATTTTAAGTTATTATTATTATCTTATTTAAAAAATATGGGACATTACGATAGATGAAAAGCCTTAGCTGGTAAATGATCTTTTTGAACTTTAATTTTGATTGCTTGAGTATCTTAATGACCTCTTTGAGGAGTGGTTAGAGAAAGAAAGCCAATAGGAATTTTGGTGCAAATATTCATCTGACCACTAAGGGTTGGTTGCAATGTATAGTGACACTCAAAAGAAAGGAAAGTGTGTATCATGTGCACGATTTAAGGTGAGCCAATTGAGAAAACTATTGGTTGAAGCACTGATTATGCTGTATTGTTTTGTGACCATGAAAATTTTAGCATTGGTTTAATGTGACATGAGGTTGAGCTACACAAAATTATTTACACGATAATATTTGTGTCTGTCTTTGAGCAACTTGGTCTAGATTGTTTGCCTTTAATTATAGTTGATGGTCTCCGTCATGTTTTTTGGTTAGTAATGGAAATTGAACTTCGAGTTGCTGAACATGGTACCACTTTCATGATTTTTTAACTGACTTGCCTTGACCACTTGGATCAATTTGTGTATTCCATAATGGGTTAGGCACCATGTAGTGTTATGATTTGATTCTTTTGCCCTATGTGCAAATGTTCACAATCCATCTTTGGAGAATGTTGAATTGGGTTTGGTTCAAGGAAAGATGAAAATATTTGCTAGGGGAGCTCCATGTTGAATACCAACTAGAGTCCTGTTGTGACCTTTTTTACACATTGCCCCATTTCAAATGGGGACCCTCTCTTTTCCTGCTTTCTAGGATTTTGTTAGTGTCCTATGGCCTTCCGCTTTAGTTTTACCAAGCCTTGCCCAGTTTTGAGCAGTTCAGACCATAGTTGAAAAACTCGTACTCGCCACGGACTCGGCAAACCAAAAATTTGGACTCGGACTCGGACTCGTGAAAGACTCGGCAAGGACTCGGCAAAAAAATAAATCGTAGTTTTACAAAAAAACATAAAGAAACTAATGCATTTAGAGAACATAAGAGCCATAATTGAAACATTACACATGTCACATACTCATAGTTTCAAACTTTCAACTCTAAAATGTATAATACCAAGATTTCTTCAATGCTAATTATGCTTTTATATGGAGCCTAATCAGACTCAGAGGTTAAATTTTCCCTACTTCCATTGGCGCAATTTCCCCCTATATTTTTCGATGGGGGTTTGGGGGCAGCGCCCCCAAGTTGGGGTCAAGGGGCATCGCCGACGGATCCTGAAATTTGACTAAGTCTGGAAAATTGAAGAATCCTCCAAATACTAGATTTTGCATTATAACTTCTGGAGGTCCGAAACCACTCTCAAACATCCTGACAGTATATATGGAATATAACTTAAAGTATAAGATCACTTATACTTAAATGTTATATTCCATATATGAATCCTGACGGAGAGACCAAATTTTTTCACATGTTAAACTCAATTTTAAAGCTTGCATGACTTTTTTTCTGGGTCGCGCTAGTCCATCTGAAAGACTCGAGAGTCCATGCAAAAGACTTGCGCGAGTCCTTGGCGAGTCGACTTGCGAGTCCGTGGCGAGTCCACGAGTTTTAAAACTATGGTTCAGACCATGACGATTTAAAATTTTAAAGCTAGTTTTTGCAAATCATGTGATTCCAGAATACAAACACCACCAAAGTGCTTAGAAAGGCCAGAGGACGAAGATCGCAATTGATTTGGACAAATTCAGACAACTTTCTATTTTTAGAAAGTTTTCTTTTTTGCTTTTTCCTATTTTTTAGGAAGTTTTGTTTTTGGCATTTTCAGCCCGATCCCCGGTATGGCTATTTTTAGTAAGTTTTTCCTATTTTTTAGGGATGCCTGCTTTTTGCTTTTTCGGGATGGGAATCTAGGGTTTGCACTTACACCACTGACCAGCTTCGACCGGGACTCAAAAATTCCAAGTTTTGACCTAAAAAGCTAGTTCCCTACATTTTAGGGGTTGTATCGCTTCAAATGGTTTGCCTAAATATGGATTTCAAATTTCAAGTTAATCTGGTTAATTTTGGTTAAAATATGAAATTTTGAAAATTTCCAAAATTTTGTCCAAGTATGGCTAATGGATAAGGTTGAGTGTCATGACAGGTGTGGAAAGTCCGCCATGTGGAAGCCTTAACAAAAGTCCGCCTTAGAAGGAAGGTGTGTGAAGTTGAAAGAGTCATCCACAAACTCCGCCCCATGCCTTCGAGTCACATCAAGAAAGTCCGCCATGTTGGGAGCCCTCCTAAAAGTCCGCCATGTCTTGGATAAGTCATGAAGAGGGGTTCTCAAACTCCGCCATACCTTGGAGAAGCCTTGTGAATGGTCTTGAAACTCCGCCCTATCCTAGCACCTTGGTGGCCAACACTTGAAACTCCGCCCTATCCTACCATGTTGGTGGCCAACACTCAAAAGTCCGCCATGGAAGAGGTTGACTAAAAGTCATGCCTTAGTTAAAAATTCGCCTTGATTGAGCCACCTCAAACTCCGCCTTGACTTAACCATGACTAAGCTAGAGGAATGTCCAAGGTCCGCTATGCTTGAAGGAGAAGTCTTAAAACTCTGCCATGTTAGAGGTATATGAGCCTAGAGCCCTATGTAGAGACCTCTAAATCTCCACCATGCAAATGAAGAACATCAAGCTGAGTCTCCAAAAGTCCGCCAAAGTTTGAATAAGATGAAGGCGAGTCTCCAAAAGTCCGCCAAAGTTTGAATAGGATGAAGGTGAGTCTTTAAAAGTCCGCCTACACATGAAAGTCAAACAAAATTGACAAAAAATGCAAGTGATGTCATAAAAATCCTCCAAAATATTTCGAACTTAAATCCAAAATGGAAAGTTTTTAAAAAAGAGAATATTTGAAGATTGATGAGGATTTTGAACTTAAATCCAAAATGGAAAGTTTTTTTGAAAGAGAATATTGGAAGATTAATAAATGTTTCGAACCTATAATCAAAATGGAAAGTTTTTAAAGATATTTTCTTAAAACTTGGAAACATGACAACACTTTCCTAAACAATGAAGTTAGAATTGGAAGTATGAGTTGGAAGATTTTAAGTGTTTCTAATTGAGGATTTGTTGATGATTTATAGCTTCAGTCGGATAAAATTAAATGTTAAATTGGCCTTAAAGCCTTCAACATTTAATAATATATATCATTGTGTTATTTATTATTATTATTGTTAAATTGATTACATAATAATAATTATTACTGTATTTAATTAATAACATTATTATGTAACTTCGTGTTTAGTTAGTGTTTCAATTCTTTAATGAGTCGATACAGGTTTATGTAGCCACCTCTTCATGTTAAAGGGACACAACCCTTAAGGAAGTCCGTAGATATATTATTTAAGGATAACGTGATTTTCTTAGAATGCATGAAGGAGAATATAACAGATCGAAATACTAAATCAGTGAAAAGAACTACGTAAGTGGAAGATATAAATTATCTGTGAGAATCTATATATATATATACATTGTAATCTGCATCTATATCAGATTGAAAGCGAAAATTGTATTCTGACAATCACTTAGCAGTGAACCTAAATCAGACTGAAATTAAGTTCATTGTGTTCAATATTTAAAAATATAAAATTACCTAATCATATAAATCTGATCCAAACTTAACATGGTATCAGAGCCAAGTTTCCTTCTATAAAGCCTAACCGCTTGAAGGAAGATCCGATTAAAGATCAGATTGATATCTCCTTGAAAGTTTGTATTTTAAAATGACGAATGGAATCAGATTCGAAGACGGACTTGAAGGTGCCTCAAACTATGATTCATGGAAACTACGAATGATGTTGGTACTAAGGAAGAATGAGTTGAAAAAAATAATAGAGAATCCTTCTAAACCTGATGGAAAAGACGAACAGAGTCAGTGGGAAAAGAACAATATTAAAGCAATGGAGTTATTAGTAGATGGAGTAAAGAGTCATCTACTACCTATCATTACAAGGTTAGATTCTGCATATGACATGTTCAAAGCCTTGAAAGACATGTTTGAGATTAACAACACGAGCAAAATCCTCACACTTAAAAATCAACTTTCTAATATTAAAATGAGTAAAGAAGAGACTATCACTTCATATTTTATGAGGATAACAGAATTAAGGAACCAACTCTCATCAATTGGTCACATTTATGATAATAAGGAGCTAACTATGATAACTTTAAATGGGCTCCCTATCTCATGGGAAAACTTTAGACAAGGAGTTAGTGCTCGATCCAAAGTTCCCAAATTTTGACTGCATTCAAGAAGAGTGTAACCTAATATCAAGAGGAATCATGAAACCCGTTGATGAAGATGTTCAAGTTCTAGTCTCTAGTTTGAAAAGGAAAAAGTACAAAAAGACATATGGTAATCGATCATTCAAGAAGCCTAGAGACTCCTCTAAAGTACAATGTTTCATATGTGGCGAATATGGCCACATTGCAAGAACTTGTCCTCTCAAACTTAAACTACAAGCGTCCCTTGCTGAAGTCAGAAATTCAGACGTATGTTCAGAAAAATATGTTCTCTAGAAGAAACTCAAGATACCTTGTGATTAAGAGGGAGCTTACTAATAAAGATTGAGCACTTCTGAGGTAAAATTGTAAATATTGATTATTATTATTAATAGATAATTATTTTATGGGCCCTGTGTAAATCATAAGGAAGTGACGACTTCCAAATGATTTCCACTTGTATTTTTTGAGGTTATTGGAAGGTGACGATCTTACAATAACTCAAGATTGTGGATAGAATCGCCGATTGAGGCAATCCACACAAGAGCTCATGGATAGAATCGCCGACTGAGGCAATCCACGTAAGAGCCTGAGGATAGAATCGCCGACAGAGGAAATCCACACGAGAGCTCATGGATAGAATCGCCGACAGAGGCAATCCACGTGAGAGCTCATGGATAGAATCGCCGACAGAGGCAATCCACTCAAGAGCTTGTGAATAGAATCGCCGACAGAGGCAATTCACATCTTGAAACTATGGTCCCAAGATAAGCATCATACGATTTATGAATATTGCTCCCAATATCTTTTATCCTCCCTAGCTAAGAGGGAGTGTTGATGATTTATAGCTTCAGTCGGATAAAATTAAATGTTAAATTGGCCTTAAGGCCTTCAACATTTAATAATATATATCATTATGCTATTTATTATTATTATTGTTAAATGGATTAGATAATAATAATTATTACTATATTTAATTAATAACACTGTTATGTAACTTCGTGTTTAGTTAGTGTTTCAATTCTTTAATGAGTCGATACAGGTTTATCTAGCCACCTCTTCATGTTAAAGGGGCACAGCCCTTAAGGAAGTCCGTGGATATATTATTTAAGGATAACGTGATTTCCTTAGAATGCATGAAGGAGAATATAACAGATCGAAATACTAAATCAGTGAAAAGAACTACGTACGTGGAAGATATAAATTATTTGTGTGAATCTATATATATATATACATTGTAATCTGCATCTATATCAGATTGAAAGCGAAAACTGTATTCTGACAATCACTTAGCAGTGAACCTAAATCAGACTGAAATTAAGTTCATTGTGTTCAATATTTAAAAATATAACATTACCTAATCATATAAATCTGATCCAAACTTAACAGGATTTGACCTTATTTACAAATACTTCATTGTAAACTGCATTTCTACACCAAGAAGTTCGAAGTTACTAAGGAGAGCTTAGTAAAGTATTTCAGTTTGAAGATCATCTGGAGAAAGTTTTGGGATATTGCTGGAAGTTGGATAACTTTTTTGACAAAAGTTTCACAGATTTTTGGAGAAAGACAACCAGTATGAGGAAGAATTATTGAACCTTTTCTGAATTTTCTGAGTGTTTTTGAGAAATTTCCAGCCTTGCTTCCATTTATTCGAAGGTGAAATAAAATTCATAATGCAGATTATGAGGGAATTTAAGAAGCGAATGTTTGGTCTGGACAACCTCGTGCCCACCACAATCGCACAAAAGATGATGAAGAGCGGGATTGTGCACGCTGCTGGTTTTCTCCCCACCATGCAATGTACTGAATTGGTGGTTGAGTGTGCTAAACACTACAACCCCACCAGCAAGGACATTGTTGCACCTGATGGAAGAGTGCTGGCGAACATCAGTGATGAGGCCATCAGAGAGGTCTTCAGGGTCCCAGAGTATCACAACACGGTGTATGTGACAAAGGAAGAAGCTGACAGTTTATATCAGGACCATCTAGAGGAATATGAGGCCATAGTCAACCATTCTTGGCTAGACAAGCCAAGGAAGGGCGCCTCTAAACTGCAGAGGAAGAGCCTAGTGCGAGCATACTTCAAAGAAGACATTGGAGACATGATCGTTCTGCTCAACAGAATAATGGGGAGTCCTCAAGGAGCTCCATTCGAGCCCTAGATGTATTATTTCATTAATGAAATATTGAATGGAGTAAAAATGATAGACTGGGCCAAGATGATAAGCGACAACCTAGACAGCCAGCTGAGGAACCTAGAGGCGAATAGGACTTTCTTCATGAGTTCGTACCTGTTTTATTCCTTGGCCAGGACCTACAGATACAGAGGTCACACGTGCAAAGGAGAAGTAGGGAACAAGGAGAACCAATTTCCAGTGTATGATTGCTATCCCCAGCTCCACATGGAAGAGAAATTCCATTTAAAAAAAGTGAATGATACCTTCCTCATGCACATCACTCGGACATTGCAAGGTGGACTGCACCAGAGAATCTCTCAGGAGTCTATGGACTTCATCAGTCGATTCGGGTATTGGTACATCCAATATCCAAAGTTCACTTACCTCCGAATTCAGGGATTCTCTGGGTCCCCCTACAAGCTTCCGGCTTACCCTACCAACCGAGTTGTGTTACTCGAGGTTGTGAGGCAATTGGAGGAGTATATGGTAATTCAGAGGGAAAAACAGAAGAAGTCAGAGACTTCCTCTCTTACAATTGGTAATGGGCTGGAAACATGTCCATCGGCACAAGCTGTTGCGACAGCTGAGAAGGAGCTAGCCTGGTATCCCTTTTATCAATACAAGGCTAGAAGGAATTTTGATCCATTCCACAGGATAAAGAAGGTCGAAGGAATGACATATGAACACAGGGCTGATCTAGAAGACTATTGGGCTAACGCAGCTGATAGCTTCGAAATCAGGAAGAGATTCTGGTCAAGAATTCCTTTGAGTATGGTGAGGGCAACAGAGGTATTCAGAGTTGCCGATCAAGTAGAGGATAGCCCAGAGCTTCAGCAGCCGGGTTTTGAAAAGATGAAGAATGAACCTCTAGTTTTGATAGATTGGACAGAGGGGGAGAAATCAGACTTAGCAAATCTCATGAGGTTAGTGGTTGAGTATTCGAGGTGGTGGACATCTGAAAGGACAAGGCAATTAAAGGCCAAAGGTGTGACCTTGACCTACGAATTGATGGGAGTAGGTGATTCTTTGTCCGCCAATCCTTGTACCTCCGCAGGTAATGCTCGAAATCCAGAAAGTGTTGGGTCTCGGAAGAGGAAAGAGTTGGTTGGAAGCTCCGTAAACCTCACAGGGAAAAAGATTGGAGGTGAAAGAAGGGAGTCCAGTGAAGGCCAGTCCATCCTAAGTGCCGCTTCTATTATACCCGATCAGAATGCAGCTGGAGAGCAGGAGATGAATATCTGTATGATTGACGATGAAGTGAGAGTGCCTTCTCCTTCGGTTGAGGAAGTTATGAAGGAAGTTGTCCAAAGTCCAGACAGAGAGCAAACGGAGGTGCCTACAGTCTTCCTAGATGGCATAGCTACAAACCTGGGATGGATAGATGATGGATTTGACCAGAACACCATGGAGTAGCCAACTATCCCGGATTGGCTAAGAGAAAGAATAAAGGCCAAGGTTCCCAAGGAGGCATGTTCTGAAGAAATTACAACAACATTTCTGGAGAGGGTAAATGAGCCGGTTGTACCCAAACCGCCTAAGCCCGCCATAAAGTTTTCTTTAATCCAGAGGGATAGTGCAGGATACAGGACAATCCAGATAGCAGTGCCTAAAGAAGGAAAAACTAGGGACAACGTCGCTGCAGATGACTACAAGATCACTACCATAGAGCTGGGCAAACCCGCCCAAGACCAAGAGGTCCAGTATTTCGATGACTCTTGTAACGCTCTGAAGGCAAGTTTAGCTTAGGAGAGAGAGAAGAGAAAGAAGGTTGAAGAAGAAAACCAGCAATGGAGAAAGTATGTTCTCCATCTCACCAGGCCACTTAACCATGAGATCCCGGTTACACCTCCACAGTCCCTTCAGCAAGAATCGATGAAGGATTATGAGCATATGAAGGGTACATTCACACAGGCCAAGGAGTGGATCTCAAATGCCTCAGCACGTGCAGGTATACTGGTAGAGAACTTAGTGTCAGCACATGAGTCGGCCTCTTCACTTATCAGCCGCATCCAGGACTTAGATGCCAACTAGGAGGATGTGGAGGAAATTCAAGATGAAATACTTCCCCATCTGAAGGTCATCCGAGGTTTGTCGAAGAGAAGTTTGGTGGATGCAGGTGTCATACAGGCTGGAGATAGGTATGACTTCAACACTTGGTATTACGCTTTGGTCACCCGGACCGAAGTTTTGAAGAAATCCGAGACCAAATGCTTTGAGATAGAGGAAAGTGTTAGGGAGATTTTGGGCAAGGTGTTTCGTGTAGCATCTGAGATTTGGAAGAAAGAGAGTATAAGGGAGAAGCACTTACAAGCAGAGAACCTAAGAGCCAGGATTCAGTCTAGCTTTTTCAAGGATTCAGGGATGATTGACAAGGGCGATCTTTCAAAGATTGTAAACTTTCTCTTCATCGATAAAAACCTTCTTGCCTAGGCAGTTGAGTGGGAAGGCATCCTCGCCACATGTACCGATGATGTGGACATCATCGACTTCCAAATTAGCAGTTTGCCAAGTGTCACGATGGAGGAAGTCAGACTTATTGTGTCCAGGTACATCGAATCTACGAAGGAGGAAAGTAGGCGCTCACCCCAGTGAGATTAGCAGCTGTGCCATGTGTCACTTTCTTGTTCACTCAAACTGATGGTGTTTTGGGAAACCCTAATTAGGGTTTATTGCTTTCAATCTTGGCCCTTGATCACTGTTTGATCTTGGCCGTTCTTTTATTTTTGAGAAACTATATAAGGCTACCTCCTCATTTGGAGAGGGTGAGGTTTTTGATGTATTGTTGCGTAAGGTCATTTCCAGATAATATATTGCATGTGCGCTTGCTTTGTAATCCCTATTGTTTGAATGATTTGCATGGTTTCAATTTCCTCAACACTTAGTTAAAATTAATCTAGATTTGCTTTCATTGTTGTTAACTTGAATGAAGGATTTGATAAGTGTCGATTGATGGTGTATCTTTGCTCATACTTTTGGTAAATGGATGATTTCCATTTTACCGTGCAAAGTTAGTCTGAGCCCGTCCTCTGTGCATCCCAACATCTCTATCATAAGCACAACCCATCGAAGATCGCACCGACTTTGTGTAGTTGTCCCTAGTGTGGCGAAGCAAAGTTTGGTTTCTCGAGAGCATCCAATTGATACCGTCTCTGGAGTTCATAGGATTAGATTAGTCTTCCTAAACCCTATTTCTTTTTCCCTTTTTGAAAGTCTAAATCCCTGAAAATCCCCCAAAAAAAGAGAGCCTAAAATTGTTAAATCCATCTAAGTCCAGCAGTTCAAAAGATACTTGTTAACGTAAGTCCCCCTTGAGATTTTCAGCATACACTACCCAAGAAGCTATTCCACTAAAGTCGCTTGTTCGCACATATAGACCTTGGAATCAGTAGTGATTTTTCAGGAGAGGATAGAATGCCTTCGGGCATCCTATTCTAATGTTTGGTAGATGATAAAACAGACACCAACATAAAATGGCGCTAGAAGGAGGGCTTGATCATCATCAGGTTTCGAACAACTGAACTCGAATTTGTATTTGCAAAAGTCGTCCACGACTTTAACCCTCCTCCCACACGCAACATACAAAAGCATACGGAGGGTTTTATCACTATCAAATCCTAAAGTTACCTATTTTGGATAGTAGATATGAGGCAGCATGGTATTGCCGCATGAATTCCCATTCAACCTGCCTCTTGAACAACCTGAGCAAGGACTGAATCAATCACATATTGTAGATCAGTTGCGAGCACTTGCTTGGAAATCAAAAGTAAATTATTCTCAATTTAGGCAAGTGAGTCACATTATTGCCGAAGAAGAAGAAAAAGGTAGGCAAATAGAGACTGTGATCAAGGAAAATCTAGAGAGACAAAGGATTTCTACCCTTCACAAGCAAGTTCTTAAAGAAATCCGACAATTTTCTTTTCAGTCCACTAACATGGTAAGAGATGGGTCTACCCATCACTCCTCCTGAACTAGGAAGAGACCCCGAACCGGTGATACAGCCAGACTTGAGCTTCAACGACGAACAAGGAAACATCATCACTGAGTTATATAGCTTAGCCTAGTCTGTGAAAAGAAATTATTCTGACTGGTGTCGAATGTGCTCCATCCTTGAAGAAGAAGAAGAGATTGCTAACCGCATCAACGCACAAAATTAGAGAGAACAGGAGGAAGTTAATCCAGCTCTTACACCTGCTCCTGCACTGCCTCAGCAAGAATAGATGCTACGCTGGATCGCATAAGTCCTTTCTCCCCGGATAAATTTCAGGGAATCCTCAGATCAACACAAAGTTCATCAAAGGAATTCGTAGAGTTAGAATGACCCACAAGATCTAGACAAAAGAGAGAAATTTCACCAAAGAAAGGAGTGGGTCAAGCAAAAGAGGGTAGGCCAGAAGAAGAAGGCATTTCCAAATTATTCCAAACTCCCTCCTCTCAAGTCCCAAGCACTCCGCCTCCAGTATCCCATCCACCAATTACCCAACAAGCTCAACCAGTAGTTTTCCAAACAAATGTCCCAATGGCGTGGCGTCCAACCAACGCGTCCCCTATGGGTTTTACAGCCTATAATGCAATGCCAAAGAGTCCTGAGCACTTCTGTTCTAAGTTTCATAGCTGTGACCTAAGTCGCTCAGCTGATGAACATATCAAGATTTTTAAAGATCTCTTGCATAATAGAGATATCCAGCATGAAGATGTGGCCTGTAGGTTGTTTCCTTACACCTTTGATGAAGAAGCCTCTCACTGGTATATCCACCTGCCAGTTGACTCTATTCATAATTGGCAAGAGATGAAAGATATCTTCTTAGAAAAATTCAGATCACCAATTTCTCCATCTGAATTATATCGACAGTTTGTGGAAATAAGAAGGCAAGAGCATGAGCCTATTAGCACCTTCAATGATAGATTTCACAAGGCATATACAAGGCTAAGAGATCCCTGCAATTTGAATAATGCTGCAGCACTGCCTGTTTACTATGCAACGTTAGATCGCCTCACTTCTATGTTTGTAAAAACAAAAGGTACCCCCCCAACCAATTTAAAGGAAGCATATGCTTCAGCTATTTCAGTTAGCAATGATCTGGAATCAGTAGTGATTTTTTATGAGAGGATAGAATGCCTTCGGGCATCCTATTCTAATGTTTGGTAGATGATAAAACAGACACCAACAAGTCCGAACTTGAGTGTTATTCCTCCTCATCCCTCAAGTTCATACCATGTGTTCGAAGTTGCCAACATCTAAGTAAATCCTACGTTTGGGTGTCCTTTTGTATGTTCTGTTTTTTTTTTTAATATTATTGCAGATATTTGGGGTGGAATTGAATATTTTCTTGCTAAACCACATATCAAGATCTAGTGCCTAGTTCTGCATGAAAGTCATGTAAAGTCCCTTGAGGCCTCCTTTTCTTTGTTTATTTTCGCTTTACTTATTTGTGGGAATTCAAAGTGGATTTGGGCATCTCCACTTCCACATCATGTCTTCGCAATCTTCCATTTCCTCCTTTGCAAACATTTTGTGGTCTTTCAGGGTGCCTCTCTTCTCCTTTCCTTATCCTGAGCTTTTGTTTTTGTTTGCTCTCATTCCTCACAAATGTTTCATACTTGATCCTTGCACACTTTCTATTTGGATCCATATATATGTCTCACATCCACATCCCATGTCTAGTCTCGAAAGATTTTTCCAAAACTCCTTCCCCAAGTCTTCCGTGCAAACTTCCTTGGACATCCAAACTTCCCAACTTCTTTCCAAGTGTTTGATTCCCACATCCGATTCCACACTATTTTCCTGCAAGGGCTTCCCTTTCTAACTCATTTCTTAGTACACAGAGTTTGTCCTCACTTCCAAACCCCCACCCATACACTCCCCATATTCAAGTTGGATCTGAAATCCCATATCCTCTATTTTCACATGTCGTTTCATTTCAAGACCTTCTTGTTCTTCCAAGATGCCTCTTGCATTCTTTTGAACATCCTTGAAGTGCCATTAGTACCTTGATTTGACCTTGCAACTACCTAGTTTGTTTTCCCTACTGAAAAGACATTGTTAAATCCTATGAGTGTAGATTCAAATGCAAAATCAATGGTGGACTATGAAGGTGACCATGCTATGTTATGTCCCCTTTTTTCGAAAAATAGAAACTTGCTAAAAATAGTAAGTTTCCATTATCCCAAAATAGTAAGTCAGGATCACTTGACATTTTGGGAAATTATATTAGTTTGATATTTGTTTTTTGTCAAAAATTGAAATTCCTCACATTAAGCAATGTTAAATTAGTAACTTCTTTTGGGGAGCATCTTGTTGGTTTTGGCAAGTTGGCTAGTAGTGGATTAGTTTTTGGAAAGTTTTCTTGGCAACTTTGGGCATCTTTGACATCATGTGGCTTAATGGAAGTTGTCATAAAATGATTATGTCCATTTCATGCAAGTTTCCTCCATTTTGAGTAGTGGGAATTTGGCACCCAATTTTAGTTTTGAAATTGGCTTCATATATATTTGGTTTTGGCTTCAAGTTTCATTATTCTTGTTGCAGATTTCAAGTAAGCTTTTGCTTGATTCTTTGGTGGCTAATACCAATGGAGAAGGAGACTTTTGGACGAGATGTTCATGGTTTCCAATGTGATCTAAGGACAGAAGTCAGAGGATTGCTAGGTGGTCTTAGAATGGGAGTCAAGGAATACCATAGTATAATCTCATTTAGAGATTGGAGTCAAGGAACACTATAGTATAATCTCATTTAGAGATTATCATTGTGTCGAACAGATTGAGATTTCTTTAGCTTTGTAATTTTGTTCTCTGGGGATTGATTATTCATTTGGTGCAGATATTTATGACAGATTTATGGTTGTAACTTGCTGTTAGTCCATTATAAAATCAGTGATTATATCATAAATAACCCTTGTTAATAAGTTTGGAGAAGTTTATCAGAAAATTGTGTTCTTTGGTTGTGCTTGCTGGGCACCATTTTGCTCTCTGTTTTGATAGAATATTATAGAAGTTATTTCTGGAGTTATTTGCTGTATAATATCAGTATTTGAGAGCAAAATATATGTTTCACATTGCTGTAAGTTCGATTATGCATTAATATATCAGTTTATGAGACTTCTTTGGAAATCAGGTGTGTTGATTTGAGCATATTTCTTGGCAATGGGTGATATACTCTCAGTTTCTTGGAAAGGATTTAATAATAGAAGTTAAGGAGTACTCAAATTTTATAGTGGATATTTGAAAGATTACAATGCCAAATCTGGATTATTCATCTTGCAGATTTCACAGGATTAACGTTGCACTATATTCCAAAATAATGATAATCACTCATATTTCAAGATTCTGCAAGGAAACTGAAATGAAGGTTATCTACTCTCCTATACATTCAAGTACATCTCTTTGTGCCCAGAAGCCTCATTGAAGTACAAATTCTGTATCAGAATATCGGTTCGATGATGTCATAGGCATGGGTGACCTTAGCAATTATTCGACATTTTCCTATTTCAACAAATTGGGTTTTGTCCCAAAGGGGTCATATACTTTGTCCCAAATGTAAATACTAGAAGTACTATTTATGCGTGCAGATCCAACATCTAGTGAATGTTTTCTTGTGTATTGTATGTATTTCCTAAATATCTTGTTGATCTTCTCAATCATATTTTGTGATTTGAGTGTTAACTCTGATTACTTATTCATCTATCCCTGTAAAGCCTTTGCAAGGTGCCTTTTCAGATTAATACAAGAAATATATGGGTTTATTCATGGATAACTAGGTATGTTCTTGTATGAATTTCATTCATCTGCTTTCCTGCATGGATAGAGCCTAGCTCATCTATGCGTTTTAAAAGATCTTGTGTTCAGTAGTGTCTTGATTAATTGTCACAAAATGGATTTCAGTTATTCCTTTGGTGTGTTAAACATTTAGACTTTGTTGGCCCGGTTGGATGTAGGCACCCATCTGCTTTATACTCAATCTCCCAACACCCATCACACTCAAAACAGATTTAAACTTCATTTAATTTTGTGTTGATTTAGTCTCATTCACTGACATGTCTAGATGTGCATAAGAATAACCATATCCCTAGAAAGTTCACACGGTGGTTGATTTGGTTTAAAGAGGTGCAAAACCTTTCATTGTTTAAATGAGCACACAAGAACATAGTGATAGATAAATAGGCGTATGCACTGGGTATGGTTTGCATCAAGATATATGTTCATTTCCAAGAGTTACATTTAGTAATTCACCTTAGGGAAGCCCCCCTTGGCCTAGCAAAGTTAAAGTCCAAGGTCTTACCCACCTTAGCAAATTGGTTTGTAGTTGCCTTGCTTCATTATAAGTTTGTGGTCTTTTACCTTAAGTTTGTCAGCCTTGGTGCTCAGGAAAGATTTTGGCTTTAGGGATTTGGACGTACAACTCTGAGTACCAACATGTTCTACTTAGGGGACAAACAATGACTTTGCTGGGACAAAGAAAGACTCCAAGGTAAGGTAAAGCAGCTTAAGCAGTTATGCATATTCCATTTGAGATTCTAGAGCAAGTGGGCAAGAATGCTTTCAAATTACATTTGTCTCCTTAGATAAATATCTATTCTATAATGAATGCTGTTTATGCTAGATGAAGGAGGAGGTGTTTTGTTGTTGTCCATTGAGTGTCTTGCTCCTGACATCCAAGAAGAGCCGGGAAAATATATTTTAGAACCATAGATTGTTAACAAGAAGAATGTAGGATTGGCAAATTGGGTTGAAAGGACATTTTCCAAGCAAAACTAAGTGGTGTCTGAAGGATGAAGTGGAAAAGAAATTCTTTAGTTAATAAGTTCCTAATTTTATGGTAACCAAAAGCCTCACAATGGGGATGTGTTATCTGAATTAGATTATGTATTGTTAGTAGAATACACTAAATTGTTATTCTCAAGACAATTGAAAGGTAACTTCTATAAGAAACTTTCAAGTGATCATTTCTGTTGGGATCCAGCCAAAGGTGGAGAAGGATATATAGTGCTTGTAGTCTTTAAGGCAACTGTCATGGATAAGATGATTTGAGCAACTTACATTGAAAATTCAATCAAGTACATTTCTGAGAACTTTAAGTTTTGTAAATGGTAGCTAAATTGGGGATTGAAGCAGTCCAAAATATATATTCAGCCTTATGAAGTTGATCGTAATGCTGAAATATTTGATCATTGGTTAGCTCAATTAGGGGATATTCTAGCTTGTATACAATTAGTGAAGCACAAATTTATTTTACAAGATTGAAGCTAGTCATGATTTAACTTTGTTTTAGAGCTGTTCATTTCTTGTGTATGAGTAAGTTGCCTCTAATTTGTAAACTGAATGATTTGAAACATTGATTAAGAGCCAATATTAATTTGATTCTTATGAGGCATTATGCATTGTTCCATGGGGATGCAGCCCTTGGATGATATTTCTTTGCTGGTTCTCTGGCCAATTCAAGTCTAGGTTATCAAATGGCAGTTGGTTATCATGAGGCAAAACCATTTTGACAGAGGGAGCTCATGATGGCGTGCGTTACTTCAGTCAGTCTTCAAGGGAGGTGCATTTAATTTTGTTTGCAAAAAAGTAATAATATCAAGAATCACCGCTCGTGCTGCTACCTTTGCGTGCTCTTAACCATTTAATCTGTCATTAATGATGGTACTTCGCAAATCTCCTTTGATTTGCTTTTTGGAAATTGTGCCTGGCGGTGGGCTGATTTAGAGACTGATAGAAAGAGAACTTGAGAACCTCCGATACCTCGATATTGGTCCATGGGGAAGCGATTATTGGGAATGGATCAGAAATGGGAACTGCAGGGTTTATTGGTTGTCGCCCAACAAACATTTACCTTTCTTTCTATTGCGATATCGGGTGAAAGCGGAACTTAGGAATTTCAAACATAGTTCTGACATGCTAGGACAAGAGCGATAAGGAAGAAGGGACTTTCTATTAATATGGATAGGCAATTTTGGAAAATAAAGTAGGGGGCAACACTCGGTACATAAATGCACATCGGGCAGATTTAAAGGGTGACTAAAAGTCAAACATAGGTACTGAGATGTTCTTTGATTTTGTAAAAAGCAGTCAGCAGTAACAATATGATACAGTGAATCAGAGTACAAAGTTTCCATTTAACCAAGATTGGAATCAATATGTTCAAGATTCTGAAAGACCTGAATTTTCAATAAACTGATCTGACAATATAAAATTATGAGGATCAAAGTGCTATGCATGCAATGAGGAGTCCAGTCTAGCACGCACACACCTTGCACATCAAATTTTATCATCACCATATAAGACAGAAGTCCCAGAATACTGAAATAGAGTTCATTTAGTGTCTGAGGAAAGATCAAGCAACGAAGATCTATATAAATCAGTTAGTAGAGAGGGGTTCCAATATAAAGGGGTGTACCAACTAGAAATTACTGAAATAATACAGAGAAATTACTGAAATAATAAAGATTACCCCTCTCTTATTTCTCTTGTGCCTAGAAAATAGTAATAATTTCATTCTAAGAAGAAAACCACCCTTATATCTAAGGAGCTCTCTTTAAAGCAAGTCCATGTTTGGAAGATTAAGAATTTCCTCAAATTATGAAAAATAATATGAATTCGATCGGAAAACTTGGTGAAACATTTAACTTCTAAATGGTTGCCATGAAGAAGTCCAATGTTAAAGTGGTTTGAAGGGCAGAGCCTGTGAAGTAACTTTGCCATACAAACAAATTTGTTTTGGATTAATTTAGCTATTATATGTTCTGGATAATATTCAAATAACTAACATTCTTGTATCATGTCTAATCTTTGCAGTGAATCGCCAAAGGGAGCAAATGATGCATCTACTTTCCAGAGAAAGGTATATTTGCTCAACTTTCCCTATATTCTTTTTAAAACTACATAATCAAATTAAAGCATGCGTTTCAAGAGCCAACTAAGAACATCCATTCATTTCTCCATTATTGTGTACTTTTAGTATAGAATGCAAAAAAGCTGACAAACTGTATTTCATTCATGCTGGCAAGGGCAAGTCATCATGATACACCAGTATGATAATGTTCTCTTCACAAGAGCAGTTTATAGCTGGATGCACTGATTATTGAACATTTTGGTTACAATCCTCACCAATTATTGAACATTTTGGTTACAATTTGCACATCAAGAAATCCTGTGGTACCTTTTCTGCATTTGCACAGATCGCAAAAGAACATTTAATAGGCTCTTGTTACTAAACTCTGATCATTGTTATCTGTTTTATGTAGCTTTTGATGTTGTCATTGGAAGCATCTGTGAATGCTTCCAAGTTAAGTGTCTAATGTTATTCTTAGGATCAATCAAGTGGTCAATTGTTGTCAGTCACAACAAAATGTGCATCTCTAACATTCTTCTTAGTCCTAGAATATTCCCTATCTAATTTGGTGGCAATAACAATCCTTTGATTTTTAGATTCTTGTTGGTAACAATATGAAACTCAATGTTTGTACTAACTTGGTGCCCGTTTTTGTCATCAATTCATCATCATTTGTTTGTCAAGCCAAAGTTAGTGGTTGCCTTTCCAATCATTTGCAATAGCTTGTCTTTTCCGGTCTAGTATTTTGGTTAACTACTTGTGCAGGAGGGATCAAAGTTCTACTATTTCAAGGAGAAGACTGATGAGGTTCCTGTTGGTGATGACTGTGGCAATGAAAGGTAAGTATGAGGTAGCAAAGGCAATGAGAGCTTCAGAGAGGTAAGATGGCTAAGTAGGGCAAACTCTTCTCAACATTTCTTTAATTGGCAAAAACTTAGTTTCCCCCCCCCCCCACAAGTAAAGATCCTGACAAATATATTATGAAAGTGTACCTAGGACATGAAATAGGCCAATTATTTTAGTAAAACTTACCAACGGTGAAGGGGAATAACAAGATAAAGTAAGGCACACTTCTTTCAAGCAGTCTTCAGTCTTCAAAGTGGCAGGGGCATTGGTGATTTATGCCTAGAGGCATGGAGTAATCTAACTCATACTGCAGTACACTGCTGGAGTGGCAGTACCAGCTAAAATGTATGCCAAACATGTCAGAGAGGCAAAAGTCCAAGGAAGGCATGCCAAGTTTGGGTCAAGTGTCAAGGGCTTTATTAAAGAATGCAAATAGGAAAAGAAGAGACAATCAATGGAGTTGGTGCTATTTTATGGTGGCAGTGTAGGGAAAAGTTTTTCCCTAGTTCCAAACGTGGCAAGTGTCTTATGAAAGTCGGCAGCTTATAATAAATTTTAAGTTTTCATCTTTAAGTTGCAAAATCACTAGTATTCTCCGCCCAGCTTATAAGGTGTAAATTAAGACATTTAGGTGCACTTTTGATGTTTTATTGCCACATTAAAGTTCTGCCTGATATGTTGTAAAAGGTGGTCATCTAGTCAGTAATCTGTGCCAAGCATACACTGGAAGTTAAAATCAAGGGTGGCTCACTTTGTCAAGGGTTTTGCCACTCATTTTCAGTGCCCGTGATTTTAAAATGTGACAAAAAGATTAAGAAACTCGGCCTCTCCATATTTCAGTTGACTGGAAGTGAAATCAGTGGTTTAAAAGCGTGCAACTCTATGCTATTAATGGGCACTGTCCATCTCTCAATCCTAAGATCCATTTTGGTCCTCAATTTAGGCAGAAGCTTGAGGTTTTTCCCTCCTTTTTGCAGATTAAAGGTCTCCTGATATGTACGGCTGTCAATGTTGTTGTAACAGCAAAATCATGGTTAAATAATCTGTTAATGATCTTTTTGTGACAGTTGCTTATTCAAGTCAGCTAACACTTATGTTTTCTTTGAAGCTTATCTGATTTTTATCATTCTTTGGTACTCACGAGCGTCTTAATTTGAGGTAAATATTCAACGTAAGGTGCAGGTTCTTAGGGCAGAATCGTTAATGATCAGTGCCAACATTCAAAGGAAATATGAAGGCAAGAAACAGGGCATATCTTTTTACTGCAAGGTCCAAATAAAGCTCCACCATGTATTCTTGATGTAGCAAAGGTTCAAGGAAAGCATTTCATTTAGAAATAAGGCAACTGTGACACTTATGTTGCTATTTAGAAAGGACAAATAAGGCAAAGGTGACATTTATGCTTACATGAAAGCTTATCATATTTTGATCATACTATTGGTAGCCATGAGATTCCTAGTTTGAGGAAAATATTCAAGGCAAAGTGCAGGGTCATAGGGAAGACCGGTTAATGATCAGTGCCAACATCCAAAGGAAATATGAAGGCAAAAACAATGTGCATCTTAAATTGGCAAGAGGCAAATTGAAATAATACATCATTATATATCCTTGATGTGGCAAACATTCGAGTAAAGCACACAATTCATGAAAGGAGAGATGAGGCAACGGTGAGGCACACTTGGGAGTGGCAAAGGGCATCTAAAGCTCTGCCGAAAGATTAAAAAGTGAATGTAAATTAAGTGAACCTTACTCAGGATTAAAATGATAGATTTGTGCCTATTTCAGGCTATTTGTATCTATTGTGTGTTTTAAAGTAGTTCTATTTCTGCTTTTTCTGTAGACAGGGATAGAATTGCTTTGAAACAGTTTCCTTTTTGGGAATTGTTATTATTTTATCGTTAAAAGCCACGCCTTGGGAGCTTATAAATAAGTGTTTTCCGAACATAATTGGTACATGATAGTTGAAATCATAATTGGTAAAAGATAGATACTTTCATTTGAATTTCAAACTCAAGCTATTGCATTTTTCTGTAGTGAATGAATTTGAGTTCCTATGTCGCAATATCTTATGTTGAGGTAATTGATTTTGTGTTGCTAGTACCATTAATTAAATGAATTGAGTAGCTTTCTCAAGCATTGCATTGATGCTCATAATTCATTGAAGTAATAACTTTCCGTATCATTTAGCAATTTATTTCTAAATTGTGTTGTTCATCCATTTAAGTATCTCTTGTTGATGTAGTTTTGTTGGTCTTTGATTAGCTAATAACCAGCATTTTTCTATGTTTGTCTTTCAAATTTTTGTTAATAACCAAATATTGGTCTTTTCTTTCGGCAACAAGAAGTTGATTTTTATTGTTTTTGCTTGATAGTTTTCCCTTCTTTCAATCTAACATTCTCATTACAGGTTTTGACTATTCGCAATTTGACGTTTCCATCCATGGCAAGAAAACATAGTACATTATAGATATTCTCATTTAATTTAGAGCCCTATTGAAATCTTGTACAATATGCATACCTATATATTCTATTTATAGTTTTAGGTTTTAGATTTAGTTAGGTTTCAAGGAGCTTCTTGTTATAATATGAAGAACTGTTATGCTGTATGTCTTGTTTGATTTTGTGTTGTCTATGAATAGACAAATTAATCTCCCAAAAATTCTTAGGTAGTTGTTTAATTTCCTATTTGATTGCTCTTTCTTTGAACAATTATTTGAGAATAATAAAGCCTAAAACAAAGTTTATTTATTTTGGCTTTTAAGTGAGTACATGGGGACATGTCCCCTATGGTTTTAGGCCAAGTCCCTGTACTCGGATGGGGGACGCCTTGGGGATGTTTCGCAGGCATCCCCAAAATGCATCTGTTTTTTCGAGGACATCCTCAATTGAAGGGGATGTCTCAGTGATGCCTAGGGGGCGACTGACTATCCCTAGGATGGCTAGGGGATGCGTGGACCTCCCCTAACTGTCTTGGGGACAATCGGCTGGCCCCTATTTTCCAGTTGACTTTTCCAACGAAAAAGCACAGCAAATTTTTTATTTTTCAACTTTTTTTTTGGCTTTCTAAGTGGAGGCCACACCCTCCCACCCATAAAATGAAGCATAAAACTTGTTTTCAAGGCCATGTGAGCTCATTCTCAAATTCCAAAAATAATTTGCAGCAAAGAGGAAAGAGAGGAATCAAAGAGGAGGGTTTGAAGGTGCCGTTGAAGAGAAAAACCAGCATTTAATAGCAAAAAAGGAGAGCATTAAGGCAGCAATTAAGTAGCAATATTTATTTGTTTGACTCTCATCACTCATGCGAACTTTATTTGTTGTGTTTTACTAAGTATTTTTGAATCTTTGATACTGTAATGTATATGCCAATATGATTACATTTGCTGATTTGCAACTTTCTCAATGTTATCATATGAATATCTGAAATTTCCCTGTATTTTTACTTATATATATTAGTCTTTCCTGGGGATGTGTTTCCTGGGTAAAACCAGGTGTCCTGGAAACGGATTTGTCTCGGAGACAAGGGGACAGGTAGGGGATGCCCCCTCATGTTCCCTCATGTATTAACTATTAAGTTACATCATGCATATGAATTTATCAATATAACTCTCATTTGAACTCTCAATTCAACTCAATTGTTATGTATAAACTGTAATGTATATGATGAATGATTTATCAATGTTATCATATGAATATTTGAAATTTCCTTATATATTTTAAATGATTTTATGGTTTCTTACTCCGAGACATTTGGTCAAACAGTTTGGAAATCATAAAATCAATCAATAAATCTGATTTGAAGGGTTTAGATTTAGAACATCTGCAACCATTAATATTGATCTCATGAATAATCACAAATAGTTGCGATACATGAAGATAGTCATTGACTTTTTTACAAACGCTTGGCATTTACCAATTTAATTGCTGATAAAATTTTAATATGGAAATACACAATTGAAATGTAAATTTTGCTAACCTTAAACTGTTTTAGAATTTCGTATACATTAGAAAATTGATAAATGGATCCCTGTTGGCCTCATAGTATTCAATGCTGTTCCTGTATATCAAACTTCTGTATTTCTCCAACCTGCTTCTGCACACCAAACTCTCTTAAATTCCAATGCCATCTCCTTACAAGTGTGGCTCTTCCGATATTCAATGTCAACAGTTCCCTTAATGCGACCTGTATGATACTAGAAAATGAATAGCTAGGGTTCACAAACAAATAAATACTAGCAATACTACTGTGGCTTGATCTCAATCTTTTTTATTTACAAGCAATAAAATGGAACGACCTGCTCAATAGATTAACTCTTCTTACAAATTTATTGCTGCCTGCAAGCTTTAGTAGAATTGTCAACTGCAAGTCCTTGAAACTGTAAAGATTAACTCTTCTTACAAATTTATTGCTGCCTGCAAGCTTTAGTAGAATTGTCAACTGCAAGTCCTTGAAACTGTAAAGTTATGACAATCTAGCTCAAATATCACCACAATATTTTAACATTCAATTAACCTTTACACAAACAACATAGGGCGTAAAGTGTTCAGCTCAATGATGATCTCTGGTGAAATCACTTGATTGGCTAGGTGGGTTTTCGTCCATGATACTAATTTCTCCAATGGTTTTCGTCCATGACACTAATTTCTCCAATGGTTTTCGTCCTTTGGCTGAGGAAGGAACCAAGTTCAAACTACCTGAACTGGGATTTATAAATGAAATCAAGAATGAAGAAAATGTCTCCTCATATGTTGCTTTTATAACTCCTTCAGATCATTCTAGAATTTTTCATAAAATATCTTTTAGTTTATAATTTACTTTTTGAACCCTTAAGTCACTTAATGTCTCTTTTCTTAATTAATTGAATATACATTTTTTATTTTACTTATAGACAACTTAACATTTGGCTTCTTAATTATTTGATTATTTATTGAACATTCTCCCAAAGTTACGAAAAATGTTAAAATGGCCATATATGAATTCTGACCACACTAAAATAGCCTTAAGTTCTTAGATTGAAGTCAACATCTCTAAGAAGTGTGGAGTGCTCCAAGAATGTTTAAATTGCATCTAGAAGGCACCTTTGGATTCATCTTGATCTTTTGAATTCATTACAATTGTGAAAATTCTTTTGGGAAAAAGTTGGTGCTCTGCGAGATTCCTGGAACTTTCCATGAATGTTGGAATAGACCCAAAAAAGGACATTTCAAGTCCTTCCCCAAAATTACTTGTCCTAAAGTAATGCCTACTCAATCCCTTGACTAGTCCTCGATAAAAGAATCATTGAGATTCCAGGATCCCAAATCAATTGTGAGAAAACCACACCATGGTTTCATTGCACCAGTTTGACAAGAACTGGAATATCAATGCAAATTCTTCTGTTTTCACTTTCTGTAGCCCAGAATAATAACCATCGTGGCAAACCAAGTTGAGATACCGACGAGATCTAAATTCTTCCTGTGAAAAATGGAATACCTTATATCAGAGTGTCTCAATGTAGACGTTACATTCAATACTACTGCCAATCCTGAACTTGGGCATCTGAGAAAATAATATGTTTAACCAGTAAGCATGACACTCATTCAAATCATAAATGATCCCAAGAGGTGACACGGATTAGTTTCTGTGGAAAATATATTCTGATAGTCATAAACCGTTTGGATTTTAAACCAAAACAAGGATATGTGAGCTGAAAATTTTAATTGCTTTAGATGAAGCCATTCACCAAAATATTTCCATGATTTAATAGCCTTTAGAGAATTATCCATTTGTTCAAATCTGAAATCAGCGATTTATATTTTCATCCAAAACAGCAACTTAAAACTAGATTAGAAACTGCAAAAATGAATTATTATTATTTCCATTGATAATGTAAGCAACAAAATAATGAAAATTGCCTCTACAAAAGCTAGAAAATCATCACAATTGATCACTTTTTAAAATGTGCTATGTCTCTTGTCCAAAAGTGATTGCTACACTACTTGCGAGTATTCAAATCAAATTCCACGATGACCGAACTGTAGTAGCATATAAGAAGAAATTCTGAATTGTAGTTCTTTATGCAACCTTTTTCTTGTAACTACTAACCTCTGACACCACCAGCTGATGTTCACTTGCATAAGACTGAATCTTGAAGCGTTACCATAATGATTATGCTGCTTTGCTTTGATATCCATGCGAACTTCTCCTTGAAATTTTATAGTGGTCCTTGTTACTTTCTGAATAGTAATGATATCTCCCACCCAAATTCTTGTTAACTATAGATAGTGCTTTTCGCTCCATTGCATATTTGGAGATGCAACATCACACATCATGCAAGTTTGACCCAAAGTAAACTAATGCCATAACAAGATGTCTAATCTAGGCCCATGCCATAAGTTTCGGTACTCTCTTTATGTCTTTAGCAAGTGCTTAAAAGCCTACGCGTCTTCATGATGCAAGGAGTGATGAGATCAACTTGTATTGTCTTATAGACTTATGCCGTTTGTGATCTCCTCATCCTTCATCCAAACGAGAAATCCTGTATATAGCTTGATTTCAATTGCATTCTAACATGCTTAGTTAAAAGATCATGAACAATGACAAAAATTTTGCTGACCATCAGTTGCTGGTTTGAGAATTGGAGCAATGTCGAAGCTAACATTTTGCTTAAATGCATGCTCCTCAACAGGGTTTTTTTGTAAAATGAAATTTGTATGTTTCATGAATGGGAAAACTCTGCTTTTATTCTAAATTATTACAATCAGATTGATCCATATGCTTATCAGTAGTTGTTGATTTGAAATGCTAGTATGTTTAAAAGCATTATTGTAATCAACTGAGACCTTTTCCCTTGTGCATGTCTCTCAACAAGGTCATTTTGGAACTCTACCTCAAAATGTTGGTTATCATAAGGTATCTCTGCATCCATCTCAAAGAGTGGATTATCAAAAACATGGAAGTTATTTTCATTATTTGTTTAGGCCAATATTCTCGCTGAACCAACTCTTCTTCATAAGGATGCTCTAAGTCGTTCTCTTTTTGAAAGCTTAGAAACTCCTCTTCCTTTGCAAATGCTCTTGTAGAGTGCTTATCTTCTCGTTTAGTGATCTTTGTTCAACTATCTTTTGAAGATTTGAATTCTTCCACTATAAAATGGAGCACCTCATACTAGTGTACTTTAGCGTATATGTCACCCGCAATCCAATTATCAATCCGGATCATGGGCATTGGAGAAAATAATCTATTTAACAAATAAGCAATAAGCATGATACTCAAAAAATTGGTGCTCTCCAATATTCTTGGGACTTTCCGAGAATGTTGGAATGGATTGAAAAAGGGTTATTACAATGCGGACCTATACTCTAAGGTTCAATCAAGGTAGTGTGTCGTGCATGGTTAAAAAATTATAGATGAAAACTTGTCCATTATAAGTTTCCTAGTAGTACCACACTAAACAACATTGTCATATAATAATATGAACCACATTTGATGGCGATTCAACCATGACCACTACATCAAATAATTCGAACATTGTAGGTGTGAATTTTATTGTGTCTAATGCATCCATAGATTTTAGAAGATTGTGCCAATATCAAATGAGGAAAGGAAATTTATGTGTGTTTGGCTCTTTCTATTTGTTTCCTCATTTGACATTATAGTCCATTGTAATGTCCCCTTTTTAGCTCGTTCCTATTCTTGAGTGGTTAGCCTATCATTCTGACCCTCGTAGGCTAATAATTGTGGATAGAGGGTCTTCTGAGGCAGAGGTATGGTTAATGGAGATTCTTGTCTTCTTCAGAATTCAGTATATTCCAGTTTGGTCTTCGTCTGGCTCAGATTGGACTTCGTTTGGGCTCAATTTCATATACTTACTATTTATAGTAAGTCGGGAGACAATCGAGAGGGACTGTTTCTATTTTTAGTAAGTCAGTGGGTTGGATAGAGGATAAAATGGTCAACTCCCTAGTGCAGATAGAATGAAGAAATATTGATTGATCATGGAGTTATGCTCATTTGATTATTAATAAAGTGATAACTTTATTAATAAATATTATTATGAGGCTATTTAATGTTATTATTATTTTATAAAGAAAGGGTCATATTCATCATTAAAATGGCCATGTTTTAATTAATATTGAGTGCCTAGCCAAGGAGGAAATTAAATGACAAAGTGCAAATATAAAATTATATTATTAATGATTTATTAGAAGATTCTAGATGGCCGACTTCAAGAGGAGGAAAAAGAATAAATAGGGAATGAGGCTCATTGTTTTGGCATCAAATGTTTTGACACCTTTTTTGTTTGATAGCTTTTGGAGCTGAGGGTTTCTGCAGTTTATCATCAGCCATTGGGAACGAAAATTCTCAATTGGTAATGTGATTCTGAGGTTGTGAAATATCTTCCGAATTATCGCTGGTTGTGGGCTCTACTTCAGGAGTTGAACTTGGGTTAAATTTTTTGGCCAAGGGCCAAATCTACTTGTAGACTTGGTGATTTGAATTGAGACAATAATTAGGAGGGTTTATGCTCCATCGATTTGTGCTAGAGAACCGGATATCCATCTTGAGCAATCTGATTTATTTATCAGACATTTCCAGTTATTCGAACCAGCTTATAAGTGCCACGATTATGTTCATAGCACCCAATTGATGCATCGATTTCACCCCTATGCCGGAGCGTTCACTTTGGGAGAAGCCAATGATGATTTTTGATGCTTGAAAGGTGACTTAGAAGCTGTAATTTATTTATTACTGACTGAAACAATCAGACTAGGGGCGGCAGTTAGAGAGCCACGTTTTGGGCAATTGAGGGGGTCAACTTCATTGGAGCTGCATTGCAACTCATCCTCTCTCTAAGGTGACTTCCCTTACCAGGTTTTCATTTTATTTTTGTAGTGCATTGATCACATGTCATCATTAGGAGTTGCTGTTGTAGATGTCATTTAAAACAGACCTATCATTGTAGTTGATTTACGAATGTAAGCCAAGAATCAAGGCATCTACATGTTCTATTGTATTTGGGCAATTGTATATAATAAAGGAGAAATAAGTTGCGGGCTATTTTTTGATGATATGTTGATATTCATGATGATAGTAGTTTGCATGCCAAATGTTTGTGAAAATGCCTCTTGGCTGTAGGTGCATATTCTTCATTTGGAAATCATATATATGCGCATTGGGAAGGTAAAAGGGTAGTCATTTATGCATTGAGCTTATAGTTTTGAGATTATAGAAATCATTTGCAAACATTACTCGTGCCTTGGAATCAATTACACGGAATTATATCAGACTGATAACTCAGACCAGCAAGCTAGAAGGTTATATGTGAATTGTTTGACAATATTCCTTGAGCCAAAATCGGCAAAATTTTACATCAGATTGGACAAGGGATACCACATCCATCCATTCTTTTTCCCTTAAATTGATGTTCACTACATTCTTAAGATGTTGTACTGTGTTATTTAGCATATCAGCCGTCAATATCTTGTAGAATGGGGTTTTAAACCTAAGAACTACAATTGCAATAGCATCCACCATAGCTTGCCAGTATGGAGACTTGACAACATAGAACAATAGGATAGAGTAGAACCAAAAAATCACAATTGCCGCCTTCTCGTATTCGTTGATATTCTTCCTCCATTCCATAGTCTTCAAAGTGCTTTGCATTCTCAGGGAAGTATGAGGTGCAAAGATAACCTCCACTTGAATTTGGGTTGCATGTTGTTTTAGTAGCTGTCAATTGAGAACCCGTTAAAGACTATTGTGTTGTGGCTACCTCATTCAAAGTATTGCCCCTACTATCTTTAGAATTAGAAGCCATTTCTATCCTAGTTCTTTCCTTTTTAGCCTTGCCGTTAGAAATTGCTTGAAGAGACTATGGTGCCTGATATATGATATCTAAAGGGCACATTCGACAAGGAACAATTTCATGTACTGCTCCTTCACTAATTGACATCTGAGGCAATATGTGCATCCATTGACATCATGCAAGAAAGGATGCTTTTAACCTTATTTGTACCTAAGATTGACATGGAATATGCTGTTACAAAGCTTCTCTCATGCAATATGATGACAAAATCTGAAAAAAATTCTAACTTCTGTCTTTCATATGTTTTGAGGTTATAATTTTGGTATTCTAACTTCTAAAAGAAACCATTATTGCTGGACGCTTATTAAAACTCCTACCTTTTTTATACCTTAATGCCCAATGCCAAAATTACTTGCTATACAAATGTGATGGTATATAAGAGTAGCTATCTTGATATATCAAAATTTCTAAAATACCTCAGCTTAGTATATTCTTGGAGGTATGCAGAAGATTGAAAGTATGTGGAAGATAGATGTTGGCAAGAGTAGAGTTGTACGGGAGGAGAGTGGCATAATATAAATGTCATGTGAAAGGTCTCGAGCATTGTTCACGAATTCTATGAGTACTCTTTGCTTTTTTGTTGTGCTAGTTTTTACAAGTTTGACTGGCGATTTTTTACAAACATAGGAAAATCATGGATAAAAGGTCAATTCGGGTAAAATGCCAGCTAGATCATGTTTTTCACATTTCTTCTTTGCCATAAAACGATGCATTCTCTTTTTCGAGATGATAATTTTTGATTTAATACATTTTGTAATTGAATTTTACAAAAGAAAATATGTTTAAGAAATTTTAATTTTTAGTACTTTCTATGTTACTGAGTTGTTCTCGATTTAAAATTTTTGGGCTTGCCAAGTACTTTTTGGGTCCGAATATTTGAGCTATGGTCTAGAGCACATAGGCATTGTCATTCGTTTGACACTTTGATCCCCCTAGGACGGATTTACAATTGAATGACATATCATTGGTAGAAGAAAGATTGGAAGAAGAGAAGAAATGTAAGAGAATACAATTGTAGGGAAAGGTGTCTGTAGTCTTCTTATTACTTCAATCTTTATAGTTGGTGTGTGTTTTATGATTCACCGAACATTAGAATAAAATATCCAAGGACACTCTACCCTCTCTTGAACAAAATCACTATGTGTGCTAAGATTGCGTGAAGATCACACGACAACTCCAAGGTTTATATATGCAAACAGGCAACTTGATGTTGGATAGCTTCCTTGGGGATGTTTGCTGAAATACAAGGGGGACTTAGGCTCGACTGATATCATTCACAAGTTAGGACTTAGACGAATTTGACAATAAATGCTATCTTTTGGATTTCAAAAGGGATAAAAGGGAGAAATTTTTAGAAGTGCTATACTACTAAGAACTCAAGAGACGGTAAAGATTAGGTGAAACTAACAAAAACACTTTGCTTCGCCACACTAAGGACAACTACACAAAGTAAGTGCAATCTTCAAGGGTTGTGCTAAAGATTTTCAAACTATGAGTAATACCATTAGTTGAACAATATTTATCCAAAGTAGAAGCTAAAACACCCACAATATAAGCTCAGGCTAACTTTACACAATGAACAAAAATCATTTGTTCAAAAAAAGTATGAGCAATATACTATCAAATCTTTCATTCATCTAACAACTTTGTAAGCAAATCTATTGTATGTTGAAGAAAGTATGCAACCATGCAACTACGTGATAACAATAAAGTTTCAAAGCAATATGCAAATGAACTTTTATTATCAAAGTAGCTCTTAGAAACAATTTCATAAACCTCTCCACACAATAAAATGAGAGAATAGGAGTTTGTATAGACCTATGTTACCCTGAGTTTTCGGGATGAGGGGACGAGGAAACATAATATAGGGGACGGCTAGCTAGCTATATATATATATATATATATGATATTTAATAATAGTAACATAATAACATTTATAAAATAGAGTCTTGATTCTAACTCTAATTATGTAATATACTAATATCATTGATCATTCATAGAATCATCATAGATCTAAGAACATAGCATCAAATGGATAAATTATAAAATCGAATCATCATAGAATAAGATTAAGAACATAGGATAGCATCATGAATCATGATCAAAAGAATCAAATAAGAGTTCAAATTTCAATTTCATACATTCATAGATATAATTCATTGAAACAATGAGATGTTATACTATCAAGTATCATATCATAGATTCATATATCAAAATATTTAAATAAGCAAATGCTGCAAGTTTTAACTTTTAACAAAATGAAACATTGAAAAGTTAAAGTAATAGATGAAGAGCTATAAGTATCATATCATATAGAAACTACCTGTATCAATGTATCATATAATGTCAAAAGTGAGAAGACTCAAAGTGACAGTCCGAAAGTTTCAAACTTAAAAGTCAAAATGAAAACAAAAATAGTATGTTGCTGCCCCTAATCTTGATCCAAGTCAATGTCACTGTCACTGTCAGCTTGAATCTCAAAGGTTCCGTCATCCAACGGAACGCCAAGCAATCCCTGTGGTGTGTCATCCTCATCAACTTGGGTGGTGTCTTCGGGATTAATATCCCACCGTAAAGCTAGTGTCTGTCGATACTTTGGAATCTTACGATTTGCAAGTCATAGAGCACTATGCACAACCACCAACTTCTCTGCCCGTTTAGAGGTAAGCTTATTCCTCATCACGGAGTGGATAGAGCAATATGTAGACCAATAACTCTCTGCAGCGGAGGAACTAGCAACCCGTGAGAGGAGACGAATGGCAAGTGACCTCAACTGTGGTGCATCTGACCCATGCCATTGCCACCATCCAATGGGGCTTTTCTGTGCCATTATTGCTCTATCCATCTTGGCCTTTGGTGTGCTAAAGTTTGGACCATCAAGGTTTGTGAAGGCTCTATCCATCTTGGCCTTTGGTGTGCTAAAGTTTGGACCATCAAGGTTTGTGAAGGCAACCCATTGCTCACGAAGTCTACCAGATTCCTCAGCTGAATACATCTATTGAAGGGCCTTTATAATCCAACGTCTCACCTCGGCATCCTCACTAGGAGCGCACCTTCCAGGCCTAGGCTCATACCATTTTGGGTTTAGTGCATAGGCTGCCATATGAAGTGGAGTGTTCATAGCATTCCACCTACGCATGAAAATTGGGTGAATGTACTCCTAATATAAGTCCAATGACTTATCGTGAGCCAAAATTATCTCCATCTTCTGAATCATGCTGTCCATAGTGTCATATATCTCTCCAAGGCTAGGAGAGTTTGTATCAGCATATCTAATGACATCTACAACAAGAGAGATGATGGAGCAAACATATCTGCAATAAGAAAAAGAACAAAATGTTAAAAATCGGAATTTTTAATGTAAAATCAGATGTTTTTTAATTAAATTACTGAAAATTAGAAATTTTTAATTAAAATCAGAAATTTTAAAATTTGATAATTGAAAGAAATTTCTGATTTTAAATTATATATGACAATCAACATGTTCTACCTCACAGTGGTCCACCAATTGTCATCAAGGATCCGCTCTTTTATGGCTTTTCCTTCAGTAGTGTTTCCAGTAGGTCATTTATTCCAATTTGAATGCACTAACATAATCAACATGTTCTACCTCACAGTGGTCCACCAATTGTCATCAAGGATCCGCTCTTTTATGGCTTTTCCTTCAGTAGTGTTTCCAGTAGGTCATTTATTCCAATTTGAATGCACTAACATCATTTGTAAAGCATCATGCACTTCATCCATCCTCTCTAACAAAATGTAGTAACTGCCATATCTTGTTTCTACAGGTTTGAGAAATTACTTCTTTGAAAATGTCCTGAAGAAAGCAAGTGAGGTATGGTGGTTGCAAATGAACATCTGAACATCTCTACCTTGTGTCACCACTTCCTTTACCCAAATCCAATTTCCCTATGTCCTTCAATGCATTGTTCAATGCATAAACAAAACATGGAATCTAAAAGATGTGTTTGTAAGCTGTGTCACATAATTCGCCGAATTTCAAGGTAGAAATTCGAAATTCGGCGAACTTCATAAAAATATTAAAAATTCGTTTAAACGCCCAAATTCATATGGAGAAGGCATTGAAGTTTGTTTTTTGAAAAATATTTTTAAAATGCAGCGAATATTGGAAACCTAGGGCAACGATTCTATACTAGCAATCAAAGCCATAGCTCCTGTATGAACCACCGAGGAGATCATGGCAGGGAGGTCATGGCAATAGCTCCTATGTGAAGCCGAAGTGTTGCACATCACTGGAATTGAGGACAGAACGAGATGGACAACGCGTACAACCATCAAACTGGTATCCGCAAGTAGGTCTTCCTGTTCGTTGAGTAGCTCTTCTCGTCTGCTAACTAAAACCCACGTTATTAAAAGGAGGCTATTAATATATTCTAACTATTGAATTTATTTTATTTATTTGTCCTCAAGGAATCAACGTGAATGGGTGGCTATTAAAATACGACCCTATTTTTTATTTTTAATAAAATTTAACATATTAAAACATATAAATATTGTAATATTGTTTAATTTTGTTTTGTTTTTTTCTTATTTAATATATTAATGTTATAGATTAAAACTTAATATTTTAAAATATAGTTTTTAGATTTTTATTATTTTAAAATATTAAAATTTATTAAATTTAGTAATTTTATAAAATTATTTTTTTTACTTTTAGTCGAATTTAATGTCGAATTTTTACTTTGTTGAATTTCATTGTTGCCGAATTCGAACCTTGTGACTTAGTTTGTAAGCACCCTCCACTATCAAACCAACCAATTTGCACACACATGCTGAATCAGTGATCACCTGAACAACATTTGAGGGCCCAACCTCCTCTATAGCCTCTCTCAGAATGCTAAACTGGAAATCTGCAGCCTCGCGTTTCCTTGAACAATCAATGGCTCTAAGAAAATAAGAGCTAGTTGTGCATGTAACCATGATGTTGATGAGTGGCCGATGACTAATATCGGTCCACCCATCCATTACAATGGAACAACCATTCTTCATCTAAGTACGCCTCATATCTTCCATCACCAAACTCACCTTTGAGTATGCTTTGTCAAGGAGGGTAGTACGTAGTTTATGATCTCCGTGGGGTACAAAAGAGGAACCAACATTACCAACATCTTTCATCATTTTCTTGAAGTAAGGAGATCAGGCCACATGAAATGGGATTGGCATGGGAAAAAAAGAAATGAGCAACGGAACCCTCAGCTAATTCCCGTGCTTGCATATTGAACAAATTTGTAACTGACATTGGCTGCTCACTATCACTAGCCTTCCTCTTTCCTTTTTCATTTTTATTTTTTTTGGCTCCCACACTATGAGTGGCATTACCCTTAGATGACATATGATGAACACTAGGAGAATAAGTAGATGGCTGTGAGGATTGAGGCATTATGAAGGGCAGACCTTTAAATTTGCATTCAGCCTCCATGTGTAATCTATAAGACTCTAACTTTGCATCCTCCTTTAAATTTTTACAATAATTAACTGCTTTGCCCGTAACACCCAAGAAATGAGAGCACACCCTTGTGTAGCTCCCTCTAATTTCACCTTCGCATACATGACACTTATACACCCTACTTCCACCTGAATTTTTTCTTTTGGAATTTGTGGGATAAACAAGGTAAAGTAGAGGTTTTTTAGGGTTAAAATGGCCTTGTGCAAATGGTTTTAAGGTAATTGAATGGATTTCAAATTTGTTAGATTCATGTGTTGATTCACTCCCAACACCTCCACTTCCACCCACAACTGCAACTTCTTCCCCTTCCCATTCTTCATCACTACCATCACTCCTACTGCTGTCATTCATATTTATTGAGCGAGTCTACTAATAATATATATAATGCAAGCTCAAAATTCTGAAATATAAAGAAAAAATATAAAAATCAGATTTTTTTCTTTCAAACTAAGAAAAATAAATTAAAAAATGGAAGCATGGACTTACCCTCAATGCTCCAAATATGAGACAAATCCAAATAATCTTGTTGTTCAAATCCTAGGTATCAGTTTCCACTTTCCCTTGGTTGCTTCATAAACTTTTTCCTTCTCTTATAAAAATCATTTCAAACGCTAGTCATGCCTGCTTGAGTTCTTCCCTGTCTACTGCCCATGCCCAACACACTTCTTATTCTTGATTGTTCTGCCATGACCTAATATTTTTCCTTGTGGTATGTTTTTTTCCTGCCGTGTTTTTCCTGCCCTATGCGTTGAAACAACACGAATTGTCAATTATGATATGATATCGATATCATATAATATATATATCGATATCATATAATATGATATCGTTATAATATATATCGATATTATATATTACTAATATATGATATTCATATTTCGGTTTCCTATTAGTCATATTAGTATATTACTAATATTAAATATATCGATAATATTTTTTCTTTTTCTATTATTGCCGAGAGGTAGATACTAAGATATCGATAATATTAAATTTTAAAATTTATAATTTGTAATTTTTAAATTATAAAATTATTATAATAATTGTAATTTTTAATAATTATTAATAAATAATAAATATTATAATAATTTACAAGCGATTTTTAAAAAATAAAAGAAATTTACTTTTCTATAAAAAAATTATGAATTTAGTCCAAGGGATTGAGCTTAACTGGTTAAAACACTAGGTTCTCACTGTGGAGACCCAAGTTCAATTCCCAATATGGACATCTAAAGAGAGGAATTCTAAGTTGCGACTCTTGGCCTTCCATAAAAATGGGGAAGGTCTAGGGTCAATCTAATCAAACATAATAATAATAATAATAATAATAATTCAAAATATTGCGGCTTCGGCCTATTACCTACCAAAAAAAATAAAAAATTATGAATTTAAAAAAAAAATGAATTGCTCTCTATACCAAATAATAATGTTTTTTTGAATTATTTTATTAAAAAATAAAATTAATTGCCTTCTAAGTCGGAAACGGTTAGCAATCCTTGGGACGGCTAGGGGACGACTTGGGAAACGTTTCCGGCCGTCCCCAAGTCCCTGGGGATAGTTTCCGAAATAGGTGCCTTGGAGCCGGAAACGCATTTCCGGGTAACATAGTATAGAGTTTTGGAAAACAAATGAAAGGCCGAGATCAATCTAAGATCAACGGTTGAGAGCAAAATACCGAAACCCTAATTAGGGTTTCCCATAATAGCAATAAGACCAAATGCATGGAAGATAAGTGGCGCGAGGAGCTATCTTTTAGGAAGGCGCATCCTTGAGTGGTAGTATGTTCAATGAATTTGGACACGATTGAGCTGCCCTCTTCCATCGTGACATGTGGGGGCATATTCCCCTTGAATTCCATTCCATCCAAGTCGTTTGCATATATAGCAAAAGCATTTTGAAGAGCAAAGAAGTTTGTTCATATGTCAACATTAACTTTTCCACAAAAGTAGTTGCTTCTTTATTGTTGCTTGCCATCCATTCTTTGGCCTCTTTGGCTGTCACTTTTTCTTCTTTGAAATCTCCGATTGCTTCCTGTGAGAGATTCAAAAGTGGAGGAGCACTATATCGCCTTGATCGAGAGGCTTGGTCAAGTGCTGAACATACTTCTTTAAGCGCTCAATTTCTTTCTTGTATTCTCTTTTCTTCCCTATTTCCTTATCCAACCTTGCCTTGATGGAAGAGACTGAATTGTCCAGGTCTTCAACTTCATGATCCTTTGTGGTTGGTCGCAAGTTGATAGTGGTGATTTCATACCCTTGAGGAGTAATGTCTTCCTTTGCCTTGTCCACTTTCGGCACAACAATTTGAATTGTACAACAGCCAGTTTCATCCCTCTGAATTGTGGAAAACTTCTTGGTTGTCTTCTTTACAACAACTTTCCCTAATCTAGCCAAGAAATCAGTTGTGTCGTCCTCTTCTTGAACTTCCACTGGTGCTTTTATTTTCATTCTCTCTTTTAACCAATCACGAATCGTGGGCTGTTCAATACCCTCTTCTTCTTGGTTGCTTCCTACACACACATTATTCTGAAACACTTGAAGAGTGGAAATAATCCCCTCTTGGAATCCTTCGTCTAGAATATCCATCTCATTGTCTAGAAACATAAAAAAAAATTAACATTACTTTCAAAACAACTTAAAGTTTCAACCCCGATTTTGGACTTTTTGCCTTAAAATCTGACCTTCAGCCTGTCAAAAAGCTAAATTTCTGTGGAAAAATCAGACTGAAAAATGGAAGAAGATGGCTCAAAACTTAGCAAATTTTGTGAAATTTGGTCAAGGAGTAAGAAATTAATTAGTCAATAACTCAAATTCTGAACCTAAAGTTATAATTTTGACTGGATTTCTTGATGAAAGTCTGCCTTTACTTCTGGAATTTCTTTATAATTCTGTCATTTACTCAGAAAATTCTCTTTTATCCTCAAAAATCTTCCTTCTAAAATCTACCTTCCTTGACCTTGAGAGAGAGTTCTTCAATCTTCGAACTTGAGAAAGAATGAAATGAAAATGACAAGTAAAGATTGACATAAGGTCGAAAATTCGACCATTTTGGCAACTTTATATTTTAAACATGGCAACTTAATCTCTTCGAAAGATTTTCAAAGAAAGTTTCTATTTTCACTTTTGGCGCCACTTCACACTTTATCTTCATCTTATCCATGTGTTGGCAAGGATTTTTCTTGTGTTCAAATTTTTTCTAAGTGCTGGGCACGTTTTTGAAAAATAATTCTAAGTGCCGGATAAATTCTCTTGTTGACTAGCAAACTATGCTCATGGCGGAGTTCATGTATTTCATGCCATGTTTGGCGAACTTGTCCCTTTCTCCAAGCATTTCTTTCTTCAAAATATCAAGGCGGATTTGGAATGTCTTGTAATTTGACCTTGGCGGACTTTGAATGTTCTTGGACATTTTGCCCAAGTGCTGGGTGGGCTTCATGTGGCTTTAGGCCATTCCTTTTCCTTGCTAGGCGAACTTGATCATATGTTAGGCCAAATTGTAGTAAGTGTCAAAAGTGGACTTCATGTTGGCTGTGCCATTTCCTCTTGAAGTTGAGCGGATTTTAGCATAGTTTGGACAATCTTGAGTTTTACCCTTGGCGGACTTTGCTTCGCTTAAGCCATTTCTTGGCGGACTTCAGCTGCTATTGAACATTTTTCTCATGATGCATGGCAAACTTTGCACGTTCGCGAGCCATCCTTGGTGGACTTTATCTTCCTTAAGCCATTCTCACCAAGTGTTGGGCGGAATTGCTGGCTGCTTGGACAATCTTTTGAAAGGGGCGGACTTCATGATGGCTAGGCCATCTTCTTTTTCCAAGGGTGGAGTTGATCATAGGTTGGACATTTTGAGTTTAGCCTTGGCGGACTTTAGCCTTGGCAAGACATTTTCAATTATATGGCATGGTGGACTTTGCCATTTCTTGGACATTTCCAACTTCTTTCATTTCTCCTTGGGCGGACATCACCTTGGTTTCACACTTAGGCAATTTTTTGAATTTTTTCCCCCCATGTTATCAACACTTAGCCAATTTTGTTATCCTCTTGTTGGGCGAACTTTGCACTTGTCCAAGACGTTGCCATCTCCCTCCTTGGCAAACTCTGCACTGGCCTGAGACATGGTCATCTCCATTTTGAAACCTTTCTTTGTGGCATAGACTCTTAATGAATTTTCTTGCTCAACAGTTCATGTTTGTCTATAACTTCTAGATCAACACCCTCGCTAGAGATTTTTTCTTGCTTTTCATACTTGGAGACACAAATTTTTGATTTCAAAGATAGGAACCCTGGTGCCATGACCCGGGCGACCCAATCCTAGGTCAACTTTCAAAAAAGTTGAAAAAAGCAATAAAGGAAAAAGCAAAAAAGCAAGCGAAAAAGTTGCTTCCTGGATTGGTCCCAAAGTGCCAAAAATAAAAAAAGCAAAAAAGCAAAAAAGTAGAATCCCACAAAAATAGGAAGGTGTCAGAATTGACCCTAAGCAGCTGCATTTTTCGTCGTTTGGGCCTTCTAAGCGCGTTGATGGTGTCCAGACACTGTTCTGAGCATGATTTTCCTGACTGATCTTGATGACCCCTTGAAAAATCTATCTCTAGACTCTCAAAGATCGACGGCTAAGAACTCTAAAAAGCAAAAACCTGGGGGTCCCCATTTGCGATGGGGTGATGTTTGAAAAGGTCACAACAATACCCTTCAAATATACCTTTGGGGCATCAATTCCAAAGGCATGATAGGGAAATCTTGATGAATGTTGTGTTAGGTGTGTTGTAGAGGGGCTGAAGTACAACTTTTTTGTAGTTAAGCATATCAAATTCCTTGTAAATGCTATTACTTTACAGTAAAATAATGTTAAGCATGTATAAGTTAAATAAGGACTATATTGGCCAAGAAAAAGCTGCAGCCTCTCAACCTTAAACACCCCTGAAAAATTAGTATTTAAGGTTTAGTGTTACGGGCTTCTTGGCAAGAAAAGGAAGGGTATTTTTTTTTTCTATTAGATAGAGTTTATCAAAACATAGAGTACATTATAAGGAGAATCAGCTCCGAAGAGTATCAACTGATATGAAAAGATAAGATAAAGCACCTGTAAATACATCAGATAGACATGAAACTGCAAAATAGAAGACTAGAGGGAACTAGTCTAAGCACCTATGATACTGTTGCTACATTTAGCCTTATCCCACTCATAAGTGCCAAGGGGTGGCACAGTCAAGTTTGCATAAACTTTTGGAACCATAAAGTCATTTGTAGTCTTCTTGTTGGTAGCTTCACATTTTGGTAGTTTAGGGATCTCTTTCTCCTACATGAATTTCTTTAGCAGTTCCAATTCCTGTTGATTTAAATTATTTTTTCCATTGAGGAAGAAGTGAGTGAATTAACCTTTGTTTTTATAAACATTTGTGGTGCCTTCTTTAAGTAGAATCATGAAGTGGTCTATAGGAATTTCAAGAGTAGCCGGGACATGCAACATAATAGCTATGCTACTTTGATTTTCTGGGACGGGGACGACAGGGGATGACAGGATGAGTTTCCGGGATGGCAAATTTTTTTGCCAATTTTGGGGATGGTGGGGAGACGGCAAAGGGGACGGCTATATAAAATATAGGAAAAATTCAAAATATATAGGGAAATTTTAAATGTTCATATGAAAAATAGATAAAGCATGTATATATACATTATATTCATGTGAAAACATGAATAAAGCAGGTATATGTACATTATAGAACCTTGACATACCACATTTGTGTTCAAAATTCATTCTCAATACTCAATATGCATTCATAATTGAGAATTCATTGTCAATACTCAATGTGCATTCATAATTGGAAATTCATTGTCAATATGCCAACAGTTGTTTGCATGTAGTTCATTGTTTGTTTCTAGTTGGAGGACATTTTGATAGTCTTCCATTACTATTATGACCTACAACTGCTTCTTTATGCACTACAAAGTTTTGGGTGTTTGTGAAATTCATTACCAAGCTGTTATTCATATTTCTGAGTGCTTTTGGCTATGATTCAGCCCTGTTTTCCTTTCATATCAGTGAAAAGTCCAATATTGCAGACTTGCAACGATCTTTTTAAACACTATCGAGTTCTAAGTGTTTGTGAAATTTATTACCATGCTGCTACTCATTATTTCTAAGTGCTTTTGGAAGTGATTCGGACATGTTTACTCGTCATATTAGTGAAAATCCAGTTTTAGAGATGTAAAATGAAATTAAAAAATGTTTTTTTTAAGCATTCGAGTCCCTTTTTTTAAAATGTGATGGGAAAAGGGGGATGGTGATGTCCCCAACCATATTGGGGATGGAGTGACGTCCCCTTTGAAAATCAGTGCTGTCCCCAAGTTTTTGGGACGTTTCCCACAGATTTTGCAATTTTGGGGATGGCGGGGGGACGTCCCTGGCTGTCCCCATGTCCCTGAAACATCCCCGGTATAGGGACGAGGGATTTTAGCCCAAGGACATGTCCCCGGGTAACATAGTATAATAGTCAAATAGGTGAGCTCACATTTGAACTTAGTAAGGTGCCTTCTAATTCCTTGGAAGATCTCTACATTCATCTTCTTCCAAATAAACCACAACACCTCATTTGTAAAAACAAGCCAAAGTGTATTCAATTCGTCATTAAAAGCATCAACAAAATCGGCGAGGATTTCATGCCAAGAGAAGCCACAAAAATCATTCCAATTTTCCAAAGAGAAGACACCAAATAGCAATTGTACAAGTACATTTAAAGAAAAGATGTTCAAGAGACTCAGGGACTCCACAAATATCACACATTCTAGTATCCAGATCGTAGGAATGTAAAATAGTGCCAACAACCAATTTCTTAAGCAAAAAAAACCAACAAAAGCAAACTTTTTAAGGATCCAGAGAGTTACGCCAGATATGCAATAGTTTACTAGACTATTTCAAATCAGAAGTTAAAATTCCAAGAAATATTAAGTTTGTTGTAGATCTCCCCCGAGCCAATGAGCAAGGAATATAGTTTTTTGACAGGTGTTTCATAGAATTTAGAGCCATCAGCCCATTGGACATTGTTAAGTAGATCTGAGTCACTAATCAGTTGCCCTGAGAAGGTGTCTCCCAAGCCTTATATAAGTATGGAATATGGGACTGAGGTATCCCAAGGCCAACAACCAGCTGTTCCCAAGTCCTTATTATGTGATCTATAAGAATTTCTTGGAAACATCTCATCCCCAAGGAGTTCCGGTACTTTGCTAAGTAGGGTCAAAGATATTTTAAAAAGTTTTTGTAATTGGAAATAATGAATTTTTTGTAAGATCTAAAAAAACCTATCACAAAATTATTGAGGAGTGCCATTAAATTGAGAAGACATTGTGCAAAAATTGCTGAGGACTGCCATGACACAGAGAAGAGACTGTGAATTGTATCTTTCCAAGCATTGAGGCTTTTACTATAGCAAACACATCATCTTAAACTTCAATTTGGGTAAAAGGTGGCTTTGTAGCGGTAAGTCCTCATTGCCAACAAGGACTCAAATGATGCAAGATTATCAAATAGTGAAAACCATTTTTCCTTGGTTCTCTCTGTAATCATTATAGACATCATGGTTTTTATTGATTATGAAATTTTGTGCCCAACAATAGAGGATAGGTCTTTAATAACATAAGAACAATGTGATTTTGGACCTTGACTCATTTAAAGATGAAAAATTTCTGTTTTCAAGGTCTTTTTTAGTTGAATTGGAAAATAGCTATTTACATCAAAGTTCATAATGATTATAAGGATTTTCATTATTTAACTTAAGCTATATGTTTCAAGTTGTTTTATAACATAAACACAAATATGGATTTTTTAATTTAAATAGAAATTTTCTTTTGAATATATAGATAGTAATTTTTAAATCTATGTTATCGAGTACACCTAGGCAAGCCTTGGTCCACGTATGGGTGTGGTATTGGTGAAGGTTTGGTATCTGTACACCCCCAAGTATACCCATAGTATTGCTTGGGCACTTAGGTTTTCTATCGGTCATACTTAGAAGAATTCATTACGAACGCGGGTGCCCAAGTAGTTACTTGGGCATACCTAGGAGTACATGCGGCTTGGGATGCTTGAAAACACCATTTGTAATCAATTTTTTTTTTTTCATGCCTACAAGGGCCCAAATGAATCCATTTGGCCTGAAGTGCGTACATTTGGTGTTTGCAAGTCATTTGACAAAGACAAATCACCAAGAAAAACAATTTTTTCCTCCATGCTGCCATTGTTGGGTTTTAAAAGCTGCTCAATTTTTGTTCAAAGGTGAGAGCTATAAAGGATTGAGACACAAAATCTTACACATTGTTGCAAAAGGAAGATATAGCCATCGAAGGTAAGTAAATGTTTCCAGTTTTCACTATTTTTTTCAAGATGTTTCTATTTTTTTTTTAAAATTCAAGTCGTTTTCAATTTCTTTTAGTAAATTTTGATTTTTTAAAACTTTAAAGCATAATAAGGCCGGTTATAGTCCCATTTTAAATTTATCTACTTTTTCAATCATAGCGTTAATTTGTAATGTTTTTTTATTTTAGGTTCATACAAAATGGTTGGAAGAGTGCTAGTTTGCTAGTTCAAAATGAGGAGATTTATCTTAAATTCGATGTAGGTAACCTCTTTGGTGACATACAACAATTATTTAACAAATTCTTGGTCGTGGGAGTTTTCTATGGTGGTGTAACTATTGTGGAAAAGAGTACAAAAGCTCATATTTACGTGTGAAAGATCACTTACGCGCTATTCTTCTCAAGGAATAAAAGTTTGTTTGGGGCCAGATTAAAAAGGGTTGCCAAAGGATCTAATATTGGCTTATGTTAAAGAACAAGAGGATGCCGACATGAGAATTAATAGATCAAAGGCTCTTACACATGCTCTTGCCAAGAAAAGCTCGCAAAACCACCAAGTGGCTTCACAGAACTAGTTGGCCCACATTCTTTTATGCCAATGCCACCTTCTGAAGAAGAGAATGTTTTTGTTTCACAAAATCGAGGCGTATTGGACAAGGCCTTCAAAAAGGAAGTGAGAGGATGTAGATAAGAGCATTGTTCATTGCATTTATTACAATGGGCTTCCTTTCAACGTTTTGAGGTCACCTTATTAGCGAGATATGGTGAATACCCTTTGCAATTATGTTAGTCCTAGGTATGACAAGGTGCCAACCACATTATTGGCAAACGAGAAAGCTTCAGTAGAGACATCATTGAGAGTGGTCAATGATACATGGTTTAAAACAAGTGTGAAAAAGATTGCAAAAATATACCATTGATCAATATTATAGTAGTGTCCCATTAAGGGGGAATGTTTTTGAAGGTAGTGTATTGTGACGGGCAAGTAAAAGATGCAAGGTTAATTAGAGATAAAATGGTGGGGCTTGAAAATGTTGTTCAAGTCTTAACAAACAATGCTAAAATTGTAGGGCAATTGGGTATTTAGTGTAGGCTACATATAACCACATTTTTTGAACATCAAGTGGAGTCCACTTGCTCAATTTGATTGCAAAAGATTGGCTCTACATAGAGGCTGAGGAGATTCAAATGTCTGTGACTATTATTCACTTATCATTTCTGGATTTGATTGTGTGAGCAAATTTTTGTCATCAGTGTTTCGAATCACACTTCGTGATTCATCATCAGGATAAACAAGAATTTACTATCTTGCATCTCCTTAGAATTCTTGGTCAACCTTATGATGAATCACAGAGTGATTCAAAACGTTGATGATAAAAATTTGCTCAGACAATCAAACCCAGAAACGATAAGTGAATAATAGAATGGATTGTGGAAATCTCATAGCTTTAAATGTTTATGACTGATCATCACATGTCACAAGCCACATACATGACCTTCTCCAAGTTGGAGTTGTTGAAGGTAATTTAAATTTTATTATTTGTTTTTTAATTTTTAATTCTTTATTGTTGATATGCAACATGTATGATTCCATTTTAGGTTGCCCAAATACAATTTGCATCTAACACGATCATCTTAAGATAACTTGTGGAGGTGCAATTGGCCTAGAGTTTTGGGGTCATCGACAACTTACGGAGTGTATGGAGGCAGTCGAGCATAGAAAGAGGTTCGAAAAGTAAAAGCATTGATCCTAGATGATGTGCAGGGTTCATGTGAAAAATGGTTTGAATTTCACTTAGTCCATCATGAGCATGTTTAGGTATGTTGATAGTGATCATCCATGTTTGGGCGAAAATGTATAGTCACACAACTCCCACTCTTGTCCTTCTTTGCTGGAAGACGCATTTGATTTAGAGCATTGGATCTCAGAATACTAGTGAGAGTAATGATTAGGTCAAATACTTTAGCTGATGTGATATAGAGGCTATAAACTTCGATCAACAATTGATACCATAAAGATATAAGATAGGCCATCCAACTGTGTTGAATCAAGTAGGTTAGAACAAATTTCTAACGTTAAATCAATCCTTGATATGAACACCGATTTTGAACCCTATTCCTTACGATAAGTACTCATCGTTGAGATAGAATACTTAAGTTCACAACCAAGTTTGCGAACACAAATAATTGCCAATTTTCATCATGAAATGATATCTTTGTTCCAAAATACACAAACATCCCCACGAGATGTTACTTTTTAGGTTTTCAATACCCATGTCCAAAGGTCTCCAACTGTGAACCTTGAAGTAGACAACATTCAGTCTATGGTTCAAAGAGGGCAATAATGTGGCAAGTGTCCAAGGAAGGATGAGTTTGAATTTTAAAATGTCAAATAGAAACTTCACCTTTTGAAGATTAGGGAGACATTGGAACAACAAATTGAATAATGGCAATAACAATCTCAATTATTAGAATTCATATTCAAATAGTATTCATTCTTTCACAATTCAAATTCCCATTCTTGGCATAAGTGGCTTGACCTAATTGATGTCAAGTTTACTCCATGACCTAGCATGTTGAACAAAATATTCTAGAGTTCTATATGGCTATGGAAATCCTTCAAAAAGTAATAGAAAAGATGGAATTGTTTTCTTAATAAAAAACAAATATGGCTTTAGTGACAATGAGTTTGAGGATAATACAAACAAGGTCCAGAGGATAATACAAATGTGGTCCATTGTTTTTAACATGATTAGAATAAGAATTATTCTCTCAAGAGTAAATTGAAGCAATCCCTTGCTACATCGATTTCACCTAATGTTGTGTTTACTCTTCTTGCTCCTAAGGCAAGCAAAAATCCTTCGCCATTGAAAAGAGATTCAATGTCTAAAATGAGCAACAATCCTCTGCAACTGAAAAGAGATTCAATGTCGAAAACAAGCAACACTAGAGAACATAATAAAACTAGCTATAATATAACCACATGATCCCATCAAGAGTCATCTAGAACCATTGCTTTGCCTATATATGGACCAAGTTTGGTTAATGAACATGCTAGAAAATGTCTCTTGAACCATCAAAAGTCAATTTAAGACAATTGTATTAGAGGTGACACAAGTCTCAACAACCTATTTAAAAATAAAAAATAAAATTATTAAAAAAATTGAAAGAAGAATTAGAATACACAATCAAATTTTGACTTAAATAAATATATTCGAAAAAATAAATTTTCAGGTAACTAAAGTGAAATTAAAATATAAATTTCTATATTACGTCGCCTTCAATAGTTCCAATTTTGACAACGATCTAAATATACCTTGCAACTTGTTGTGGTCGATGACAAACATTTTGATCTCAGCCTTTTGGTATTACTCTTTGATTCAACCAATTGTGTTCTCAATCTTTTATAGCATAAGATTGAGAGAGTGTGGCACACAAGGTGTTAAAAAGGCGTCTGGATAGCATTCCACAATTGACAACCCAGCAGCTTTACAATTCTTTGTGTTGTCCATTATGGTTTGAACAGCATTATGGGGTTTGGCTTCCTCAATGGCTGCAATGAGAATATTGGCAATAAATTGACCATTGTAATATGCATCCTTGCATTTTTTTTGTTTTGTTTACTATTTTATGGTGCCCTTGATACTGCTGAACTCAGTTTTTTCTGATGCTATGTAATGGTTTATATGATATCTAATCCAAAAGATAGAAATGCAAAAACGTATTGCAATGCATATAGATTTTACTTGCAGCAAATGAACAAGGAAATATCTTTCAAATACAATATTCTAAATGTTCAAAATCAGCTATAACTGAAAGTACAAAATAGTAGCAAAACTGGACATTCCTACAAGTCTCAATGCCATTAAAAACAATTATTTGACATACACATTTGTTGGTATCATAAAATAATGAACAACAACAACAATAATCAGCAAACCGGTATGCAAAATCACCTCCAAATGAGGCTGCTAGATGAAGACTGATCAAATAGGGTTTGAATACTACAAAATCACAAAAATCTCACTTTGGAACCTCAAACGCCCAGCTCTGGAAGTCTCATGCTCAGCAACAAACATGTATGACCAACCTTAAGAATTTACGACGAACAATTAAAAAGGTACAACCAGCCAATGGAAAGAACAAACAGCAATAAACTCCTCAAATCCTCTCCAATCGCCCTCTCTGAAGTCTGCATTGAAGACACTTTGTGAAAATTGCAGATTCAAATCAACATTCAAGTTCATCTGTAATTTCTGGATGAAACACCAAGTAATCTTTCAAACTGGGTCTCTCACCATTGTGGAAGATGCTCCTTGCAAGGGTTTTCGTCCTCACAAAGCCACAGGATGAACAAGTTCAACTAGCAATGAAGATTTTCCGAAATATCTAATCCAGCATATGAATGAGCTCTTGAAACTTGCTTTTATATCTCGTCGAAAAGCTACACCCCTTTGTCCTTTGCTTTTTAATTTAAATTTAAAATCTCTTATGTCTCCCAAAGAGGCGCTCATTCCCAAAAGGACTTCTTTATTAAATCAAAACATTTCACTTTAATATTTGGACGCGCATATAGTCCTATATTTAATATATTAAAATAATGATAAAGTTAAATCTTTAAGTTAATTTTGTAATTTAATAACTTACTGCTATTTAGTTTAAAAGCACTGGACTATATCAAATATCAAGATATCACCTTTAATTGCATCCACCGACTATTCTAAAAATAACAATATTGATAACTGACTTAGTCGGTGCCCGAGATTGACTTTCTAAAAAAAGTACGGGAAGACCATCCAAATGCCCTCTAGAAAAGAGCATTATGCTCATCTTATCCACTTAAGCGCAAAGAAACAAATGTCACTATTGAATTAAACTGTTATCATCAGTTCTTTAACCCAACTTATCAGCCTACAGGAACCTGCTAAATAGGCTAGTAGTCCACCAAATTAAAGTGATTAGGAACGGGACATTATAGTCTCCGCTTCCCAAAATTGCTTCTCCCAACCAATTCCAACTCTAGATGCTGCAGAATTTGTTCATTCTCCCATGTTGCATCTTGTACCAGCAAGTTCTTTCATTTGATGAAGTATTCTTTTACAACTCTCTTCTGAAGTGTGTACCTCCTATTGTCAATAACGGCCTTTGGATTCAGAATTAACTTCTCGTTTTCATCCAACGGTGGCGATTTTGATGAGGGAACCATATTATGCCCAACTGCTTTTTTGAGTTAGGACACATGAAACACATTATGCACTTTGCTACTTGCCGGTAACTCAAGCTCGTAAGCAACCTCTCCAACCCTCTTGGAGACTCTGAAGGGATTGTAAAACTTGGGCTCAAACTTGCTTGCTCCACTCTTCTTAGTTGACTGTCTATATGGCTGGAGCCTCAAATATACTATGTCGCCCACCTCAAAACTCCATTCAATCCGATGTTGATCAGCATAAAGCTTCTGCTGATTTTGTGCTTGCTGAAAGTTCTACCTCAAAAATTTCATGATATCTTGCCTCTCATGCAACAAATCTTCTACCGTAGGCACTTTGTTATCCCAAAGAGCAAATCAATGAAGTTGGGCGCGCCATACCCATACAATGTCATGAATGGTTACGTCTTGATAGACATGTGATAGGTAGAATTGCAGCAATACTGTCCAAGGTGCAGCCATTTTACCCATGCTCTATGCTGTCCTGAAACTTAAGTTTTGAGATACCCTTCCACCCATTTGTTCACTATCTCTATCTGTCCATCTATCTATGGGTGGTATCTTGTGCTAGGAGTGAGCTCAGTTCGAAGCAATCTAAAAATCTCCTGCCAAATGAGGCTTAGGAATTTAATGTCCCTGTCACTTGCATTGCTCTTGGGTATTCTATGTAATTTGAAAATCTCTCTGAAGAATAGATCAGCTACCTGTGCTGTAGTATACGTTGCGGAAATAGCAAAGAAATGTATGAATTTGGCCAACTTGTCAACCACAACATACATGCAATCCTTGCCTTGTACCTTAGGTAGTAGTTTGGGAATGAAGTCCATATAAATACTTTCCCATTTCTGATTAGGAATGGGTTAGGGTTGAAGTAGACCAGCTGGATAAGTGTGCTCATTTTTACTCTTCTAGCAACTAGGACACCGTCAAAAATACTTAAGGACTTCATATTTGAGTCCTTTCCATGTGAACCTCTCCCTGATTTTCTAGTAACTCTTGAAGAATCTTGGGTGACCAGCCATAGGTGCATCATAAAAGTCCTCAATAGCTTCACCTTCAGCTGTGAAGTAGGCAGGAGAATGGACTCTTTCCTTATAAGTAATCAGCTCATTGAGCATTGTCTACTTGTCATCGTAGGAGTAGAATGTGAGAGAGTCTAACAAAGGCTAAATTTGTCAAAAATTGTTGTTCAACTTCCAACATTGGGAACCTCTATTCTGAATTGTATGAAGAATCATAATAGAGTTTTCTTTAATGTAGAGAGAGTTAATTCCTTCTTATTAAGTTGTAGACTCAAAACCAGTGCAGGAACTTTTTCTTCACTAGTTGTCTCGGAATACCCAAGCAGCCATAGAAATTGGCGGATTATCTCTTGAAGCCTTATGGAAATTCAGGTTGAAAGAGTTTGGAGGATGAGGAATCCATTTGATGTTTTCCTTTTTGCAGAATTAGTTTGAACTTAAACCCCTTGAATGGGATATGATTAATAACATATCAAGCTTCTAAGTTAAGGTTGATATTCCCATAAAAATAATAAATTTCATCCTTTGAGAATCCGCCAGCAAGAGGCTGAATCTCAACAGCCAAAAATCTTGAGTCTGTTGCTGACGAGGTGTTAACATCAGAGCCAGGATGGATTATTCATTTTCATCATATGTAGTTTGATTCATTTGTAATCAGCTGCAATGGTTTTTATGCCTATGGTTGAGACAACAACACTTTCGACTTATAAGCACAAACTGAATGGTGGAAACCCAAAGAAACATGGAAAGATTGTTGCAAGTAAATGTATGAAGTAGAAGGAAGATGGAAAAAAATCTGGGGATTATCCAGACTCTCATGGACATGTTCAGTCTTCATCATTATGTAAAAAGATGGACATGTTATGATTTGGTGGCTGCAGAATCCATCTCCTTTTATAGGATCGAGTTTGATGTATTTGATGAAATACATTTCTGACAGATGGATTTGAGAAGTGTTGCATTTGTGACCTTTAGAAAAGAAATGTTGGATCCATTTGGCTTGCACCAAGTGATCTGAATCCAACACATGTGAAGACATTCCCCAGAAATAAGCCCACTTGATTGCATTTCTCTGTGCCTGTTCGGTAATTTGGCAGAAATAAGCCCAATAGGGTCTTGAAAAATAATCTAAAGTTGCTCTTGGAGGCTCCATGGTAATAATTATCTGGTAATTCTTGCTGTTTGAGGTAGCCTGAAGTGGCACAACTCTACTTCCGTAGAGTTTTTCCACCCTTTGTATCTCCATGTTATGTCTTACAACACCATTTTCATTAATGTGTTTGCTTTAGTCTAGTTCATTTGCAACAGCTGTTATTATTTCCAGCACTTGATAGCACTTATATTTTGAGTTTTAAGGTTGCAATAAACATTATTTTCAAGCTACAGAAACATATATAATCAGGAATCAGTTATGATATTGTAGGGATCTGTGTTATAGATTAAGAATTGAATTTTTATCTCAATTATGCACAAACACTGCAAGTGTTCCAAATCACCACTACAAGCATCAGATGTTAGGTGTGCAGTTGCAGGCGTTTTCAGCTGTTAGAGTCAATATTTTGTTTTAATTGTGTTTTAAACGAGCAACTCTTTACAGTTAAATTACACATATTTCTTAGCTTGCATGGCTATTGCAGAAGGGATCATTATGGTCAGGCAGATTTGTGCTTCTTATCATTATAAATGAAACGCTCTCTCTGTATTGCAGTATGTATATACGTAAGTGTTTTTCTGACAGGAATAATATAATGGTGCAAAGCATTGAGCTAAAAGTTGATCCTCTATTTGGATGATTCACAAGTTGTATGTGAATGGTTATGGATATAGTACTGCATTTATGTTATATACTTCTTGAAAGATACCTGTTTAGGTACACTTATGACAGATATGGTTTTCAAGCTGTTAGTATTTAGCAAAAAATTACAATTGCTGTATTGCAAACTGTTCTGTTCAGTCATTAATGGTATTAGATGAAATTGCTTACTGCTGTGAATTAATTCATCTAGTTATATGTAAATATTCTTTGTGATCAGATTCATAGCTTACTTAAGCACATCTTCAAATATGTGATATGTATTACACGCTTTCCGTTTTTTTAAAAGTCAGTGACATAATTGAGATGTGACAACTGTGATTGTACAAGATTAGTTTTGATGATTACTCCGAATTTTATTTTTTTCACCTGCATTTTGAAATCCAGCTTGCTGTGGAGTGCATCTTTTGTTCTGCCTGTATTCGTTTTGTGGAGTGTTGCCCACAGGAAGGTTTGACAGGTCTGTTATTCTTTGGAATATTGATTTTTAGTTTTTGGATCACCATTATAACTTGAATATTTGCTATGCAGAGGAAATATTTGTCTTCCAATTTATGTCTCTGGCGCTCTTTCCATTATGAACTTGGACTGTTTCTCTCTTTTAGTGTGGCTCATTCTATATCTTATTGCTGACTTGTCTGTTCAGAAAAGCTTTGGATTGGACTGGAGAACTTTGTATTTGATTGGCTAATCAATGCAGACAGGTGATTCCATGTTTTTGTGGAGAAAGTGTAATAACTTCAATTTCTTTTTAGGTTACTTTGAATTGAAAATCTTTTGGGTGGTGAAAGCATTTAACCTTTCAATAGAAAAATTAACAAAACTGAACATGGTGACTTTTCAGAGTTTTGAATTGTATCTATGTAAGGTAGAACAAAAGGAGGACAGAAAGAGAAGTTGAAATGACAATTCTGTATCTTTGCCTCCCAATCTTTTTATTTCTGCGTAAATCTAACGAATGAATTTTGTGTCTCAGAACGAGTTTTATTTATAATATGCTACACTATTAGATAAAGCCAATTCAACCTTTTAATTTTGGTGCTTTGTGTCAGTCACTGGCCACAGTGTCATCATATATTTGCACTATTTCTTGACAAATTTACCATGAAGTCTTATATATTTCGTGTGCACTGCAGACTCCAATTTAGTGGTTTTGGATATTCTGAGTTGAAATACCTGCAAACACACATGAATGCTTTGTTTAGGAACATAATAGAACTTGAATGTGTGGGCAGTGACTTTGACATCTGTCTTCTCCTGCTGATGCTGACCAAGATAGATGCTCACTTTTTAAGTCTTAGCAGAAGAAGCCATTGCAATTGCAACTGCCATTGCTGCAGGGGTCTTTTTCCTCTATAATTTCCTTTCCTCAAATGAAGAAAGAGATCATTAACCTCTTGTATAACCCCAGTCTCCACTTTATTACAGAGTGAAATATATCTTGTGAGCATCTGCACAATATGAAATTTGAGGTGATTGACGCCTCAAGTTATGTCCACCCCCCAATGATTACACTAGTCTTATTTGCCCCCTTTGAGTTCCATGCTTCCAAGAAGGCTCCCTAGACTTGCTACTGACTATGTTTCTCCCTGATGCCTTATCTTAAACAAAAAACTGAATTTGAAACCCTACTAAGGTTTATAAAATGTACACCCTTGCAGCTAGCTAAATATTTAGAAACAAAAAGAATAATAAAGTGCTAGAATGAGAGGGCAAAGCAAAACAATGAAGATGAAAAACACAAGTAGGCACATTGTTACACACCTGTCAAGTGCTGCCAAGAAACTCGTCAAATCTGCCAAAGACAGGCAAAATCTGTTGAAATCACCTGCAAATGCACTGAATATTGTCAACATGTCAGAGGTAAAGTTGGAAGAAGAATTGTGAAAGATAATGGGTTTTGATATGTTTTGGCTGTTGAGGGGTCATTATATGATTGTGAGTTAGTTTTTCCCATGGATTCACAAGTTTTGGTGAGTTTTTGAGAAAGCAACTTGCTGAGAATTCATTAGTGAATTTTTATGTTAGTTACTTATGAAGGGGGTTCACTTAGCAGGTACTTGCGACTTGATGGGTTTTTTTGAGAGGTTTTGATCAATAATCATAACCCATGTATCTGCAGGTTTTTTGTTCGCATTGAAACTTAATTGTCTCTTTCTTGGCCCTAATGTTAAATTTCTATTTGGAGCATTGGTGGGCCTAGACCAGTTCTTGGGATGATCAGGTCTGGAGGCCTGGTTTGGGATATATTATTCTACACATCTCTGCTACATTGTAGCTTACCTTATTGTGAGTTGGTATTTTGAACTCAATCACTTTGTAAGTCCACCATTTTGCCATTACATTACAATGCCTTGGGACTTATATGTGTAATGTGTTGTTTTTATTATTTAACAAATATTTTACCAAAAAGTGATGGGTTCCTTTTTGATACAATAGTCTGATGTTATGCAGTTCCAGTAACCTTGTTATTTAATGTGCTACGTAGCTATAAGAAACCTATTGTCAAACAAGTTATTTCATATAGGGCTTATATGATATTTCAATAAGAACACTTGCTATAATTTCATTGAATGTTTCCATTAAAATAATTTCTAATGGACATTTACATCATGGCATTATTTGTAGGTTGCAAGTGATTTCCATTAACAGTTAGTGTGTTGGATACACATGCATTTATAGACATGTTACAGAGATGAATTTGATTTTTAGTTAACCAAAATTGGTAAATAGAGCCTATCAAGGCTATCTATATAGATAGAAGATTGTTTCTCGGTTAAGATTTATAATGAATTCTTGAAGCATTGTTTGGTTGTTTTGATTTAAGGTTTCGTGCACCAATTTGTGTTTCTAAATGTTTCTTTATTAGGTCTGATATTGTTTTAAAGTGCAGATAAATCAATAGAAATGGTGTTTTGTGTTTGCTTCATTTAGATTGCATTACACATGCTAATTATTTGCTTGTGTTTATACAAGTGCACATACAGATCTATATGAGTGTGTTTCACATATATATGTGGACATACAGATCTTTAAAAATATGATTATGTTGTGCTTGTTCTGTACAAATAACTTCTTCCTATACTGTTCAAAATTTGGTCAAGGTATTTCTTACAGGGAAGATTTTTCCTCCTGCTTGTACGGCAATTTGTGATTTCCATTTACATGTATTTCCTTTTTCAGGGATCACTGTTTGAGTTGTTTTGATATTATTTTGAGCATAAAGTATGTTTATTATTAATTTCATTTAGAAAATTATATGTGTTGATTGGTTGTGGGCCATATAGTTTTTGAAGATGTGATTCTTAATTATTAAGTATATTCCCTGTGAAGGAACTATTCAATTTATAGATAAGCAGGTTTGACACTTGCATTCAATTTAGATAACAAAATATCTGGGGCTCCTGTTTTTCTAATGAAACATTACTCTGAATCACCTTGTACATTGATTTCCCAGAATATTGTTTCTTCTAAAGCCATTTGTCATGCGGGAATCAAATGATTGCTTCTTGGAATAAATTCTGAATGTATCTCTTTTTATCCTTGTGATATGGCTTTGTAATACAATGTTAAGTCGACAGATAAAAGGCAGTTAACTCATTGGTATGCAAAGGATGATTAATATTGTTTTGTTTGCTCAATAATCTTGCCTTTTTAATCTATTGCAGGGTTGTGAGCCAAACTGAATATCCGTCCCTGGTTGACCTACGTGGGCTCTTATTGGATCTCGTTGCACAGCTTTTAGGTGCCCTATCACGGATAAGGTGATCTATGTTTTTTTTGCTTCCTTGCTTATTTGTATGCGTTCAAGGTTTTCTCTCACATGACTGTCATTGTTATATGAAAACCACACACTTCAGTGTTGAGGTTGATATTTCTATTTCACTTTATGGTACTGTTCTTGAAGTGATTGAGTTTTAATTTTTTCAAATATTTTTTCTTTGTAAACAAGTCTTGTTAGCATTTGATGGTCAAGAAGCTGTATTGACACTTGACTTACATAATATGTTATGGTTAAATTCAAACTTGCTTTTGCAATTTTTCAATATGTAAGTCCATGTCTAATAATTTTAGGAGGTATGCAAATTTGATAAACTGCATTAAAAATGAAACATACAACCACAATAATGCATGTCCTTGAAAAATGAAACGGTTATTATGGTACATTCCTTTCATTTAAAGTCTGCTTGTTAGGTTGTTTTGAAAGGAAATGTATTTAATGTAACATTCCATTGCCATACAAACCTTATTATGTTTCCAAAAAATCGTATTATGCTTATTCTCTGCCCTTATATGATAAGTTAAAGTGTTGTTGTTAATGTTGTAAGGTCACCATATAGTGTGAGATTAGTCATGATCCTAGTGGTAGCTTATGATTTATGATATTAAGGCCATGTATTGCTTACTGTAAGTAGCTAGGTAGTTTTTTTCGCTTGTTGGTTAACAGATTTTGTCTTTCCAAAATAACCCTGAAAATGATTCCTTATGCCCAAAATGAAAGACAAAGTCGTAACTCACAATTGGAGGAATTGTTATTGAATTAGCAATCCTCTGAATTTCATAAGGTATAGCTCCCTTTATATGATCAAAATATGGATTTTTGTATATATGAATTTAGGTATACTTTTAACTAGAAAGTTTTAAAGGAGACTAACACTTGTTCATCACCATGAAACAAATGCGGAAATAGAACTTGAAACTATTTATAACTCACAAATGATCATAAAACTTAAAACAAGTTCCATTACAAGCATCAACACAATGATCAATAACTAATGTATAGATAGGTAGACTGATTTAATTGCAAAAATACCAACTGAAACCCTGAAGATATAGATAATCATTCATGTAAACATAAACACTTCAAAGAGTACCATGTTCAGATTGCATAAACTCAATGATTCATAATAAAGATATATGTAATCTAACTTCAATGCACAGACTTAAAACCTCAGCATTCCAACCAGATTAAATTGAACTTCAAATTTGATGGATACTCACTCATATGTCAAAGCATAAGGGCAATCAAAAATGCGGAACCTTGCATAGTCCATTCAATGCATATTTAAAGTATTTAGTTTGTAACTGTCTAAACTTCTTGAGAAACCAATTTTTTTAAAGAATCATTACAATATCTTTAAAAGAGTCTTTTAAAATCATTAAACAAAGATCATAAAATCAGGAAATCTGAACAGTCGCAAGACTAAAGTGGTAACTCTTTATCTGTACAACAGGTGTCTCTTGTCGGTGGCTGTTGAATTTGTCAGTCTTTGTACTCCTGCAATTCTTTCAAGAAAGGTGGAATTTCTTGTTCATGAGGAATATACACATTGCTTGTTCTCATTGCCCATAACGCCTTCTCTTTCTTGATTTGTTCACTTTTGGCTAAGAACGTTTTATCATGATTCACACACCAAATCAAAGAAGCATCTATCCTAGCCAATTTGTTGTATTTTTCTTGGTCGAAAGTCTTTTGGATCTGACAGAGTGTTGATATTATTTTGGAATTCCGCTTTGAGATCCTCGACTGTAGCACTTCTAGAATTATCCTTCTTTATTTGGCATCCAATGTCTAAAAATTCCTGTATAACCTATACAATCATCTTATTACCTTCTTTCAACAATTTGCCTTGCTCTCGAAGGTTCTGTTGCAAGAAGGTTTGCTTCCACTTGTGGCTTTCAATCCACACAACAATATGGGTTTTCTGAACATCAGGGATAATTTTCTCTGCAGCTGCCATCTCTAGATTCATATCCATGATATCTTGAAGCTTCTCAATGGTTTACACATATGAAGTTTTTTCCATCTTTGTATTTGCTTATCTTCTTGGCAGCCGCATTTTTGGTTAAAACAAGTTCTTTGAAAGATTTACACATATTGTTAATGAATGGGGTCCCTTTAACTTTAATCCCTTCAATCCACTTCTGAGCCATTCGATCGAAATGACTCTCGATTTGTACTTTCACCAAGAATTGTTTTATAGTATCAGATTTTGGATCTAAAATATTTTCAAAACAGTTAGATGACGTATTTACAAGTGCTTTCAAACCTTCCTTGTCAAGCTTATCCTTTTAGACCTTTGTATTAGTTTGATGGCAGACACTTGAAAATTGTGCAATTGTGCATCTCTGCTTGGAGGACCTATATCAACATGAGTTATACTAAAGTCAATCACTAATGCTTGACTTGGATCCTTCTGTGTTGTGGGTTGAGCAATCTCTAAAAACAGATGATTAGAATTCTCATCTTCCACAATGCGGGAGGTGACCTTAAGCTTCTTGGACTTAGGTGCAAAGGGGGATTGCAATATTTGAGAAACAATATCCTTAGGGGGCACTTTGGCCGATTTAGTGTCCTCATTTTGGATAGGGACACATCTAGCCAGAGGGAGAAGACAAAGTTATCCACGTTCTACAAATTGAAAGGCAAAGATGTCTTGGACTTACCTCTAGTGTAGCCTCCGATAGGGTTAGCTTTGTATGTAGCACAGTGTTGTTATGCTACTAAAGCTACTATGTTGGCGGCAATATTGTACACGGAAATAAAACTAGTTAATTAAGTTGTAATTGTGTTGGTTAGTTGGCAACCGAGGGGTGGTCGTTGCGGTGCGACGGTTGGCGCTCGCACCCCCTCGGTATCTTTATATACTTCCGAATGTAACTTGTGACGGGGACGACACTTATGAATGGAATAACATCTGATATATTGCATCTGATATCTATGGCATTATTATTCTGCATTACGTGTTTTATCTGTGTGCTTTAAGTTATTCACCCGAGAGGGTAAACATTTGGCGCCGTTGCCTAGACATACTCGGGAACGGAAGACGCGGATGGCGCACGGACGCGATGGGCCTACCCGTCGGTGAGATGAACCCAGAGGCCGACGATGCTCACACGGAACAATCGGCGAAGGGGAAATTGAACCCTGTAATAATCCCGGCACAATGTTGAGATAAATTGTGGCCGAAAGGAAAAATAATAAAAGTTTTGTTTTTTGTACATGGCGTGTGCTTGCTATGTACGGAAGTGATTTATGCCCAATATGTTACATAAAGATAGAAATAAAAAAGCAGAAACGGATGAGTGGGAGGTCGCGCAGAGGGCCTTGATTCTAGAGCAGCAAGTAGAACGTAGACGGAGGCTGAGGCAACTTGCCGTAGGACGACCTGCCGAAGGGTGGCCCGAGGGGAACCAAGGAGGTGTCACAGAGGGTGCAGAAGCCGATGGAAATTTCTACGCGTTGCCAGAACACCGTAGGGTGCGGAGCCGCGAAGAGTTTTTGGAGGAAACAAGGTTAAGGAGAGATCTAGTCGAAGAGACCTGAGATCGGTTTAGAAACTTATCCCTTACACCACAAAGCGAGGATCACCAAAGGGAACCAGGAGTGGGCGCGGGTGACAATGAAGGGGAGGATAACCGTATGGTAGGTGCCACACTCGGCAGGCAAAACACCGTACCTCCAGTCACCCACGCAGGACACACCACCGACACCGGAGGGAGCGGCGCAGGGGCCCAGACATAGCCACAACCACCTCCAGGAAGATGACCCCCATCGATGGGGAGTAAACAGAAACTGCCGAAGTTCAATGGCGACGGGAAGGAAGATCCCGTCCGCCATTGTCGAATGTGCGAAACCATATGGTCAGTGAATGGTGTTATTGACCAAAATGAATGGGTAACACAGTTCCCAACAACTTTAAGGGGAGTGGCCATAGATTGGTACTCAGACATGGATAAGGCCAAAGTCGGCACATGGCCCGACCTGAAGAAGGAGTTTGGGATAGAGTTCCGCCTCCTGAGAGATGACAACGAAATAGTCACTGAGATCTATGGAACGAAGCAGAACAAGAACGAGACTGTTCGAGCCTATAGTCGGCGGCTGAAGGAACTATTGGGAAAAATGGAGTCAACCAGCAGATGGGTTGAAAAAGCGATGGTTCGTGGAGGGACTAAAGCATTCCCTCCGAAAGAAGATGAAAATCGTTCCACCTACATCATACGAAGACGCATACAATAGAGCGATGGATCTCAAGAGCGAGACCAAGACATCGAAGAAAAAGAAGAAGAAGGATAGCTCGTTCGAGGACGATGACTCGTCATAGGAAAGCAGCAGCGACAGCGAGGCTGGCAAACGGGTGCAAGCGCTCCGGAAAGACATGGAGCGAATGAGGAGGGAATTCAAAACAATGAGAAGCACTAGTCGGACCGAAGGGGACATATGGTGCACTGAGTGCAAAGAGGAGGGGCACACAAAGGGTACTTGCTTGAAGAAGGCATTCTGCGAGATTTGCCAAGTGATGGGACACTCCACCAAGGAGTGCCCATACAACATGAAAACCCGAAGCATGCAAATGAACCAGGTGCTGTTCATGGAGCAGGCCACAACATCCGCACCAGCGGGTACGGGCCAACAAACTAACACAACGACATCATCTGGAGGATACCGGGATAATAGACGCGGCGGCGGAAGAAATAATAACAATAACAATAACAGAAACCGGATCCAGTATGACGCCAAGGGCCGGCCAATGATTCAGTGTAGGGCTTGCAATCAGTGGTGACACTTCGCCCACGATTGCACAAAGGAAGCCAACCCTCAGCACCTCTGCCAATGGTACGGGCCAGGCGACCATGAGGACGCAAATTGCCCGAAGCTTGGTTTAAACCTTCTAAACATAGAACCCACGAAGGCAGAAGTGTTGGCAATCACAAGGGTGCAGGCTAAAAAGGTTGCCTACCCAAATCCCCACACGGAGACCGAGAGAGTGCGGGAGGCAATAGACGAGATCACAAAGGAAATGGCCGCACAAGGACAGAACAACCACCAGACAGCAAGTCCACCACGGACAAGGGGAGAAGAGGAAATCTTACGGCAAATATTGCAGATAGAAGTACTCGTGAGAATTCAAGTCCTCCTGGAGACCATGCCGTAGCTAAAAACGGCTATCTTAAACTTTGTACCCTCACAAGTGAAAACGAGGGAGATTGTGATCCCCACAGCCGACCCCATGTTTAGGGAGGTCGTCAACCCCACGGTCGACCCCATGTTGTTGGTAGTCAACAGCGGACGCCACCCGGCGGTGGTAGAAATGGGTATACTGGGGACTACCTTGACAGACACTATTGTGGACGGAGGGTCAGGAGTAAATGTACTCCCAGAGGCGACATGGAAAAAACTGGGGAAGCCGACGTTGTGGCCCCCTACGTTCAACCTACTAGGGGCAGACCAACACGGGATTAAACCCCTTGGTACCCTCATGGGCCAGCAGGTGATGGTTGGCATGCAGCCATTCGTGCTGGATTTTGTAGTAATCCCCCTGAAGCAGAAAGGATATGACGCCATTCTCGGGCGTGGGTGGCTCATTGCAGCAAAAGCGAACCATAACTGGAAGCGGAATACCCTTTCCTTGGAAAACGTCGGGAGGAAGTACGTGATCGATCTCTGTACGCAGATGGTGAGTGAGGAGTTAGCCTCCTCCTTCGACTCGGAATCTGATGGAGACCAGTTGGGAGAGGGTGGAGATGGACACCGCATGGTGCCTAGTGATGAAGGGGTGTTAGAACTGGAGGCATGCTCAGGGGACGACGGGGACTCCTTGAATGGCCTCTTCCATTGGCAAATGGGAGATTATGAACTATTCACACCCTCGTGCAACATATTGAGCATCCAAGAAGAACCAGATATATTTTGCCCAGAATATGGCGAGTATAAGGAAGGGGAGGCATCGGTGAATGAGACGCCGGCACACCAATTCACGAAGGGGGAGCCCATTAAATATCGGGAAGCCAATTTAAAGGAGACAAATCTCGGGGGGACGAGTGACCCCAAGATCATCCTTGTCGGAGATGATTGGAATCCTATGCTGAAGGTTGCAGCCTTCAAGATTTTTCTTGAATACAAGGATGTCTTTGCATGGACGTACAAGGACTTGAAGGGCGTGCCACCAGAGTTGTGTGTACACCGAATAACGTTGGTACCAGGAGCCCAACCGGTAAGGAAGCGGCCTTACCGTATGAACAAAAATTATGCGGCACGGGTGAACGACGAAATTGAGCGGATGTTGGAAGCGGGCATAATCTTCAAGGTGCAGACAAGCCAATGGGTGTCTCCCACTGTGATTTCCCTCAAGAAAGAGGCCAATCAGATCTGGATCTGTGTAGACTTCCGGTGCCTGAACGCTGTCACTATTAAAGACCCGTTTCCCATACCCTTCACAGACAGCATCTTGGAGGAAGTAGCTGGACATGAAATCTATTCCTTCATGGATGAGTTCTCTGGGTATAACCAGATATCCATCGCGGAGGAAGATAAGTTGAAAACAACCTTCGTGGTGGAAGACGGTGTGTATGCATACAACCGAATGCCCTTCAGTCTATGCAATGCACCTGCCACTTTTCAGCGCATCATCTTGCACATTTTCGACAAGATGTCAGTGGGGAACTTCAAAGCCTTCCTGGACGATTGGTCTATTTACAGCTGACAGGACATCCACCTAAAAACCCTCGGGGAGTGCCTAGAGAGATGTAGAAGGGCACGGTTGGCCCTCAACCCGAAGAAGTGTAGATTCATGGTACCACAAGGGAGACTGCTTGGACACATTGTGTGTAAAGAAGGATTGAAAACAGACCCGGACAAGATTCGGGTAATAGTCGAAATGGAACCCCCTACGGACGTCACTGGGATAAAATCCTTCCTTGGTCATGTAGGGTACTACAAGAGGTTCATTAAGAACTTCGCTGAGGTGTCCCACTCGTTGGATAAGTTGACATGGAAAGGGGAACCATACATTTGGACAGAGCCACAGAGCAGGGCCTTTGAAGAGCTGAAGACGAGGTTGATGGGAGCACCCATATTGGCATACCCGAGTTGGGATAAGGAATTCCACGTTCACGTGGATGCCTCAATTAATGCCATCGGGGCTACATTAGCCCAGGTAGGCGGACACGAGTTGGACCACCCCGTCTATTTTGCGAGCAGGTTGTTCTCGAAGGCTGAAAAGAACTACAGTACAACAGAACGCGAAGCCCTCGGTATGGTCTACGCCGTACAGAAATTCCGTCATTACCTACTGGCTACACCATTCACATTTTACGTAGACCACCAGGCACTCATGTACTTGGCAAACAAGCCTATTATCCAGGGGAGGATAAGCCATTGGCTATTGCTACTGCAAGAGTTCACATTTTCAATTGTGGTAAGACCGGGGCGAAGCCATGTCATCGCCGTTCAGCTGTCTTGGATTAAGTCGGGGGAACTTCCAGAAGGGGTAAATGATGATTTTCCGGCTGCACACTTGTTCCAAATAGCCGTACTCCCTTCATGGTACAAGAAGATTGGAGAATACCTGTTGACGTCCCGATTTCCGAAGGGTATGCCCCCGGGGGAACGGAGAAAGCTCGTATTAAGGAGCAGGACTTTTTCGCTCATCAATGGGTTACTGTACAAAATGGGGCCAGACCAGGTATTAAGGCGTTGTGTCATGGAGGAAGAAGTTTCGAGTGTATTAAGGGAGGCTCACGAAGGACCTGCAGGTGGACATATGGGCCCAGACACTACAGCCCGCAAGGTGCTTCTGGCAGGACTGTGGTGGCCAACCGTACACCACGACGCCAGGGAGTGGGTCGTGGGGTGCGACACTTGTCAGTGGGCGGGCAAACCCCTGAAGTGGGACTTCATGCCACTCAACCCGTTGCACGCACAAGAACTCTTCAAATGATGGGGACTTGATTTTGTAGGGCCTCTTAAGGCTAGCTGCACACGATGGTGCCGGTACATTGTGGTTGCGACAGAATACTTGACTAAGTGGGTGGAGGCGAGGGCTCTCCCAGATAACTCCGCAGTAAGCACGGCCAAATTTATCTATGAACAAATCATTATGCGATATGGTATACCTATCCAATTGACCAGTGACTGGGGGGGCCACTTCGTGAACCATGTCATACGGCTGTTGACCTCAGAGTTCAAAATTTTTCACTCATTATCGAGCCCATACTATCCACGTGCCAATGGGCAAGTTGAGGCCACGAACAAAATATTGGTATCGGTAATTTACAAGTCCTGCGGAGTGGAAAAAGAAGACTGGGAAGAAAAGTTACCGGCGGTCTTATGGGCCTTCCGTACGACTTACAAGGTGACCACGGGTCAGACCCCGTTCCAACTCATGTACGGGTAGGAAGCGGTGGTGCTAGTGGAATTCATGGTGCCAAGCCTTCGCATTGCAGTAGAGAACAGACTTGGGGATATGGAGAGCCTGAGGGAGAGACTGTATGCCTTAAGCAAGTTGGACGAGAAAAGAATGGTGGCACAATGGGCCACAGAGGTGGCCCAGCAAAGACGGAAGGTCTGGCACGACAAGCACCTTCGACGAATGAAGTTTACTCCTAGGCAACTAGTGTTGAAATACAACGGGAAGAACGAAATCAAACCAGGAAAATTTAAAGTGCGATGGCTAGGGCCCTTCAAGGTACGTGAGGTCAATACCAACGGGGCGATTTAGTTGTGGACGCTGGATGGGAAGGAGGTACTAGACGCCGTCAATTGGTCGAAATTAAAGGTTTATCACGAACGGAGGGAACCTGGACCCTCCAGTTAAGTTTTTTTGTCAGTCCGCTAAAAAAAACAAAAGGTACAATCCGTACGATGACCGTACCGTACAGATTATAAAAAAAAAAGGGAGCCGCCCCAGACCCCGTGGGGGTGCTGCCCCTCGACCCCTCTAGGGCGCTGCCCTTGACCCTGCAGGGGCGCTACCCCTTGACCTCGCTGGGGCGCTGCCCCAGACCCCGCTGGGGGCATTGCCCCTAGACCCCAGTTTATTTTTGAGCTACAGTACACTTGTTGGAGTTGGAGGGAGGGCATTGGAGATGTCACAGTAAGTGTTGTGGTTGTTCGTACTGTGAGAAAGAAGCCTGCAGCTAAGCATTGGCGGGGAAGCCATAAGCCGTAGAGGGAGATGGATTTGGAGGTTGGGAACAAACAGAGTTTAAGGGAAGGCATTGCAGGTCCGCGCAGTTGTATGACACCAGGGAGTTTTTCAGTTCAGTTATTAGCCTTTGGGGAGTGTGATGGAGGATTTGAGGTGTCTGCTAGCCTTTGTGCCAGCGGGTTGTGGCCACCTCCAGGCAGGAATGGTACGCTTTGAGAAACTTGGAGTATGTCTCGGCTGGACGTGAGGTTGCCTTGGTGGATGCAGAGAGGGCTCGGGAGGAGCTGACCACCAAGTTGGAGGCAGTCCTAGCGTGAGACATAGCTCAGCGTACCCAGGAGTTGGATGCTGAGAGGGCAACGCCGGTGGCTATCGAGGACAAATTGGCTAGGGAGACAGTATCATTTGAGTAGCAGTTGGTGGAGGCTGAGACTGAAAAGCATGTTTTGCAGACAAGTTTGGTTTAGGCACAGGAGAACTGTGATGTCAAAGAGGCACTTGAGCATCCGATGGTAGCAGCCAAGGGTTTTCAGGCGAGGACGCAACAGGTGTGTGGGTTCCAGGCTTGACTGGCGTCAGCAGTTCTGTTTAATGTCATTTCTATTTTGTATTAAGTCGTCTGGAGACGACTTCTTTTCTTTTAGGGGGGATGATGTTGGCGGCAATATTGTACACGGAAATAAAACTAGTTAATTAAGTTGTAATTGTGTTGGTTAGTTGGCAACCGAGGGGTGGTCGTTGCGGTGCGACGGTTGGCGCTCGCACCCCCTCGGTATCTTTATATACTTCTGAATGTAACTTGTGACGAGGACGACACTTATGAATGGAATAACATCTGATATCTATGGCATTATTATTCTGCATTACGTGTTTTATCTGTGTGCTTTAAGTTATTCACCCGAGAGGGTAAACATACTCCATTCCCTATATTACCATTCTTGTTTTGTTCCTATGCTTCACCCTCCTTTTCTGTGTTTTCTTTTCCAACATTGGGTAGGGGACTTTGTCCAAATGTCTTTTCTGGCAGCTTATCTTTCTGTGGTGGCTGCTAATCACCCCCTTCACCACCTGGGTTATTTGATAGGATTATATGTATGAATTGAGTACAAGAAGAGACCTTCACATTTCCCGTACTACCTTGCCCTTTAGCCCTTTTTGACTTCTTGGGAGAGGGCTTTGAAGTCTTAGCCTTGTTCTTTCCTACCCAAATCTGAGTTATTTTCAGAACTTTGGTTGTTGTCATCTCCAAATCTCCTAGCCCACGTTGATTCTAGTTAATAGGATCCAAAGATTGCAGTTGAACAGTAGAAGTGTAGGCCTGGTCTATCAAATCAGAACTATCATCCACAATGCCTTCGACATCCCAACCTAACTAGTGATCGACAATCTGCTTAAGGCTTAACCTCATCTACTTCTACCCTGTAATGTCCCCACTTCTTGAGTGATCTACTAGGATGGAGATTCACCTGTCATTCATCTCCACAGGTGAATATAGTGGTTGGAGATGAGTTGCTTACAAAAGGAAGTTCTATACTTAGTCATTTTTATGACTTTGGTAAGTTAATAAAATAACTTTATAATTTAAAGTTATTAAAGTTACTTTTTCTAAAATTAGAAAAAGTAAATAAGTTATAAGAAGTTATTAAACAACTTTATGTTTTCAACAAGGCACATTTTCCAAAGTTGTTTATTAACCAAAAGTGGCCCCACTTTAATGATTTAACAACCCTCATGGCTGATCGAACTAATTAGAGGTATGGAGATTCTAAAGGAATCTTTGAAAGATGCCAAAGAGGTCGAATTAGGGTTGAAGGTGAATAAGGTTGTTGGGAGATGTTTGGAGGCTCATTATGCTTTTCTGAATTTGTGAATTTATCCATCTTTCAGCAGGTCTGGACGATTTGCAGAGGTCTGAGATCAGATTGGGGGAGGCAATCTCCAATTTGCAGGTGTTTGGACGGAAACCCATACACCTCTAGCTGGGCGGCATCTATTGGAGCTTATTAATTGGCCATTCTGGGACTTAATTCAAGGGTTTATGCTTGTGACAGGAGTATATTGGCAATTATCACAGATCTGATCCACTTCAAGGTTTATTACAGCAGAATAATGGCATTTATGGTAGCCGTACCTCTCCAGGTAGCTGGCTGTACCACCTAAGGGAGCCTCTAGCTTCCATTAAATAAACTGAGGGGTTTTGACGACTCCATTTTTGTGTGAATTCATTGTTGGGGAATAAATAAGTGATCATAGTTGGTTTGGTGTGAAGAAAATATCAGATTTGGGCAGCAGTAGCAATTCATTGAGGAAAAGAGACATAATTTGGGGATCTTGCCTGGAAAGAATTTGAAATTCCAACTGGGTCTGAATAATTCTTCAATATTAGTTTTTGGTAGTTATCCTAGAGTTGAATAAAGTCATTTGCAACCATTAGTAGCAGCTGGAGGTGCTTGGATCAACCATTGCTTCATTCCAAGCTCAAATTCCACCCTCAAACCCTATCGTTGGACTCCTGGTAGGCCTTGAATGGCTTATTTCTATCAAGAATCCTCTTATTGTTTATTTGTACCTGCTGCAATTAATAATCAGAAGTCTGGAAACTATTATCAGTTCTATATTTATTATATTGCATATATTATTTTCCATGTATTGTCAAAAATCCAAAAAACTACAAAAAAATTGAAAATACAATAAACTTCCAAAAACACTTTTTGCTGGTCAAAGAATTTGAATTTGTAAACAATCAGCAGTTTGGATAAGATTTCTAGTTAGGGATCTTTCAGCCTTCTTACTTCATATGCATCAGTGCAATTTTCCTAGTAGCTTTCTAGGCGGGGGTACATGATAAAAGGAAGGACCAAGATGCAAGTTATTTCTAACAAGGTTTTTTTAATCAAAATGAAGCTTGAGTGTAATGTCCCCTACCGGTATAGTGCCATATTAATAGTAATAACTCTATTCAATATAATTATAGTATCTATCAATTCTACTTTAAGGGAACATTCCTTATTAAATCAGAAAATATGATTCCATATTAATCATTGATTAACATTAATTTGATTATCGTGCATGATCACAATTAAAGGAAAACTCATAATATAAGTTAGATCATACTTTAGCCTGCAGCTGAAAGCTTGATTATGGCTAACCCTGCAATCACAAGATTGTGCACACAATACCGACAGCAAATACATACTACAGATCAACCTAAACTATTAATACTATCAGACAGGAGAAAGTATGAAGACTAAAAGGAAAAAGCAAGGGGCTGCTGGCCTACCAAATCCAAAGGCTGGTTGCTTCTAACCACCTTGCTAGATGGGTAGTCCCCCTATGCTTCCTCTCTAAACCTTAATACTTTCAGACACTCAAATAACCGTTCTTTCTTGGAAGATTGGCCGGGAGATTGTAGCTGGCTCCTTGGCTTCATGGGTCACTGACCACATGACAGCCCCTTGTTGCCACTAATTACCATCTCCAGTGGTCCTCCAAGATAGAGAAGGACATAATATTCTATCATGTATCCAGTGCTTAATCCATATAATCCTCAATTATAATCAAACAGAGATTTATTCCTATTTCCAATTCTGTTTAGAGCTGCATATTTATTCTTTCCTGATTTCTTAGCACTTAGTTACTACCTACAGAGATAATGTGACAGATTTGTAATGTCCCCATTCAGAATTTACCCTGGTTTAGACCTGAAACAACACTTCTAACCTAAAGTGAGAATTGTAAAATATTTATAAATATAATTTCAGTAATTCTGTACACATTTTATAATATTCAACTCAACTCTAGGAATAGTCCTTGGGAAGAAAGAACTTATCTTGATAGTTGTCACTAATTTAACAATAGATTTATGCTGATCATAAATCTCCCATAAACTGATATTATTTAATTACAATTCTGCTTTATAATTTCTCACTACAAATCTGTTATAAGACTGTCATGAATCTGCTATGTAAATCGGATTGTTATCTTGTCAAAACTTGCACATAGACCTGTAGATGCTCTTCTCACAGTCTTCCTTCAAATCTGCAATTACTTCCTCTTGTAACTGAAATAAAACTCCAGAATCATGCACACCACGTACACAGTATTACTCTCCTTTTTCTAGATTATTTACACAGTATTATTTCATTACACATTTCTCCGAAATCTTATTTTCTTCAGCATATACCTATCACATACCCCCTTCCCTTGGTTGTTTGCATTATATGTCTTCTTATATTTTGGGAAAGGGAACCAAAGATTGTGTCTTATGATGTTTCATTATCCCGTCCCTTTCCATTATGATTATCGAGTATATCTCATCTTTTCAACAGAACGATTGCTGCTCACTTATCATGCCTCTTGAAATTAATCGAACGCTCCTCCAATTAGTGTTTGTCAATCTTCCTTATCAAACCGATACTCAATGCCTTAGTTGATAATCCTCCGTTTTGACTTAATCGTCAACATACTGTTCCTTAATATCTCTAATGAAATGATTCCAACTCTAATATAATCGTTGTTTAGTTGATATCGTACTTCCACATAAGCTATTGATTAATGGATGACTATCATAGTCGTTAGTTAATATTCTTCGGTGCTGCTTAATTTGTCTAATACTGATACAAAACATTAATTCTATATGGTGGCTGATATTAATCATACAATACGTTACTCCTAATACTACTTATATTTCCATATATTGCTGTCTATTGTGAGGGGACAATCTCTGACACCAGCAGTTTACTAATATTTAATTTAATAATTAACTTTATTTATTGTTAAGGTTGATAACTATTCTATTATATATTGTTTTTTATTGAATAGTTGTTTTTCTGAATTTAGTTATTATTATATTTGTTTTTTAATTACTTTGTTATTTTGTGAATAATATAATACTGTAAAATTTATATTATTATTTGATAAATATGAAATTAATATTAATATTTAATAAATATAAATTATATATTAAATCTTTATTATTATTATTATTAAGATTTTATTTAATTCTTTTTATTTATTTATTTGGTTATATATATTTTTATTTTAATCGTATTATTATTTATTATTAAATTTTTTTATGTTTAGATGGGGACATCACAGTCTCCCCTCCTAGGATTTGCTTGCCCTCAAGCAATATAATAATCTTGATTATTGGATCTGCAATCACATTTGAATCTTCCACATTATATATCATCATTAAAATCTTCGACATGTTTTGAACCATCCCAAATTCTAGTGCAAGCCAAGGTGCAAAATAAGTAGGACAACATATAAAATGACTTGGTGACATAGAACTTAGCGACCATGGAGTGTAGTGGATCACTAATCAAGCTCGCCCAATCCATGTATGAGTGTCCAACACATAACCTGCACAAAGAAGAAATCCGCTCGTTGAGATTGAAAGACTCCTCATCTCCTCTTAGCGTATGCAACAATACAATAATGTCGACAATTTCCCCATTCAAATATGATTTGTGAATAGTTTTGGGCAGCTATGATTGTCCCCACCTAGGCATTAAAACAACTCCTTGGCAATTACGTTTTTGTACACACCCTTCTTAGCATTGAAGTCACATTGTGACAAAGCAAAATCCGAGTGAGTGTACTCTCCTCTATTTGGAAGCCAAAAACAATTCTGAATAGTGGTGCGGTTGAGAGTTATAAGATCCCTATCATCAAGGATTTTAATCTCCTTGGTATTTGGGTCAACTTGTTGATGCATTCCAATTCAAGTCCAAGCATTGCCTAGCTATTGGGAAAGCGAACGCCTCAAGCAACCTGCTTTTAGCCAACTTGTAAGTAATGGGGTGCTTGTTAGGGTTTTCAACCCTTTTCCAAAATTCGTTGAAATCTATATACCCCAGTTTGGTACCCCCAACCTTAGGTAGTGAGCTCTCTAGTATGCTAAGATGCTTGTACCCCAAATACTTGAATTTCATGCTTAAAGTTCTAGAAAAACTATTGATGGAATTACCCTTCTTCAAGATAATTCTTCAATTCTGAACCTTAAAAAACCTAGCTTAATGAGAAAAATGGGCTCTGTGGTAGCTCTAGGTACTTACCTCTTCTGCAACAATGGCGGTGATGCTAGTTTTATAAACTACTCTTGTGCTCCTACTTGTTTCTCTCTTCAATGTCCAACTAACCCATCAAATGAAACTTTAAGAGTGGAGAACAAGGAATTAATAATCTTGAAGTTAGCAACACATTCAATGTTCAGCTACTTTGGAGCTACTCGGGAGTTGCATCACTTCGGCTTCAAATTGATAGTTTGACTTGTTGGGTTCCTCCACAAGTTTTAAAACTTCATCTTTGTTGTGCCAAATGAAAGCTTTTCTCCTTTTCTCTTTATCACGACCATTTTAGTTAGAAATGAGCATTGGATTCCGCCAAGGGTTTTAAAAATGCCTATGACTCCCGCTTTGTGCAACCCTTCTTGTTTATGTTGTTTTCTTTTAGTTCAAGATGGATTGTTGGAGTTTGCCAAGCTTTTCTAACCTCTCCATGATATTATTTTGCTTTAAGTTTCCAAGTGTTTTCTTTGTACTTGGAGTACAACTTAGATGGTCAGGTTCTGACACAAGTTCTAAATTTCCTTCGCAATCTATCTTTTCTCTGAGGCAATTTTGCTACTTCAACATTCTTCTCCTTTGCATTGAGTATGACTTGAATCATTGGGCTACACAACTAGGAAATTGTGTTGGAGTTTGATGCTTGTTTTAAATTTTTGACTTGATGCTTTAGATATAGAGTTTATATAAAGACCGAACACTAGGTGCCGACAAGACACTTAGAACTTAGACTTGGGAAAACTTCAAGCCCAAAGGTTGGATGTTAAACATCTTGTTGGTGTATGATAAAAATGATCAGACTCTGACATGATTAGGAAACTGTGTCAGACTCATACATGATTAGGAAACTGTGTCAGACTCAGACATGACTAGGAAATTGTGTCGGAGTCTGACATGACTTTTAAAACTTATGATATGAGCCGCCAACATTTCAAAACACTTATGAAAAAGAAGGGTGGCGTTTTGAGCGAGTATGTGAAGGATTGTCAAAACCTGATAGAGGTTTGGAATCAGAATAGAACCTCAATGCTTTTTAAATGAAAGACAAAGTACTGAAACTTAGGTGGTGCGAGTGAGAAAGTATAACTCAAAAGCTGGAGTTATCATACTTCGACCCACCAAAGGGGAAAAAGAACAGTTTTTAAAAAGCGGGGGTGAGGGAATTTAGGCATCACTGCTTGAGCTAATTGTTTTCATCTGGTGCATGATTTTGAGCTAAGGTATTGGTTTTGGCGGTATGACACATAATTCAATGATTTGTTAAATCAAAATGTCATTACACATTGAAAATTTCAAATTTCAAAGTATTATTCAATAGTCTTCATAATGTTCTTCATCAAAAGCATCAAAGTCAACATTTGGTTAAGTTTCATTTGAACCACAATCAATTGTTGTGCCACTCCCACTAGCCGTCTCATGTGCAAAGCTGCTTCATCTATGGAGAGTTCGACAAGCTGTGCAACTACAACATATAAGTCAACATACTTAGGATTTAGATCCCAAGTTCTTGTCACTTTCTCATTGTTTTCAAGTGTCTTATGTGACAAGAGATGAAAGGTGGAGTGTGCATTGACAAAATCCTCAACAGTTGTTTGAACTCAAACGAGTGCACTTGATCGAGTGGATGATGGAGTATGTATTGCAATGGTTCTTAGCTGAAGACGAACTTGCTACTTGTTGACTTTGCATTCAATATTTAGTATTTAATTTTTTAAATACAAAACATTACTAATAAAATTATGTTATCATAAAATATAATATATCACGTAATAGCATATTACATAATAAATAGATTCATTAAAAAATTGTGAGATGCGTGGATGAAAATTTCCGAAAAGCAGGAATTGTTGGCTAATCAGACAATGGAGCGAAATGTCAATACCGCAATATTGGTCGCTGCAAATCTGTTGTAGGAATCTCAAAATGCAGTCATCAAAAGGATCATTGGTCCCAAACTTTCAAGAGAGGAAATCAACTGCTTGATTTAGAAGAACTAGGCATGACCTAAAAGGTCTCTTGGTGGTCGTGATCTTAAATCAGAAGATATAGAGAAGGTTCTACACATTTAATGGGAGATCAAAGGACATCATTTGTTTCTGCAAAGACGCATCCCCTATTTCAACCTAACCTCCGATGATCCTATTGACAAACCAGTTGATCAGATTATATAATCTGCCTCTCAAATATTGGTAGAAAGAATGCCTTAACAAGATTGGCATTTCCTTAGATATGACTTTGGAGTTGGATTTGGAGATTCTGTAAAACAACTCATATCTATGCGAGAATTAAGCTGGCTACAATAAATTTGATGAAATTTCCACAATCTATAACTAAATCAGTAAGCTCTTTCTGGATTTGATTGTGTACATGTTTCTGCATCAATGTTTCGGATCACACTCTGTGATCCATCATCAGGATGAAAGAGAGTGTCAAGAGATGTAAAAATAAATTGCAGACAAAAGCTCACTTTAGGGGTAATTGAAGGGGGAGGTGGAAGGATGCACAAATTAAAAAGTAACTCAGAAAAAACAAAGAAGAAACAAAGTCAGGATGACACAAATATTTTTAATAAAATATTAGAAGAGGAAGTACAATATATACAAGTCAATATAATAATAAACTTCTATACTACTCTTCAGCTGTGAATTGTATATATACATTTCGTAATTTAAGATTAGTATAGAATTTTTATTTATATAAATATAAATGTTAAACTAATCTTAAGTTATGGATTGTAATATGAATTGTGTATACAATTCATAACTTAAGATTAGTATAATTTTTATATTTATATAAATATAAAAATTATACTAATCTTAAGTTATGAATTGTATATTAACTTAAGATTAATATAGAATTTTATATTTATAGCGAAAAAAGGAACTAAAAGATAAATATATAAATATATATATGAATACAACAAAACAAAAATGAGCTGAATAAAAGCTAAGACGAAACAAAGCTAAGCAGAAAACAGAAAACGAGTGAAGAAGAGGCACACCTATATACGTCAATATAAATATAAAACTCTATAATAATCTTCAGTTATGAATTGTTATATGTACATTTCATAACTTAAGATTGGTATAGAAATTTTTATTTATATTGATAAAAAATATAAATATAAAAATAAATCTAATAAGTTAATCTAAGAAAGAGTTTAATATACAATTCATAACTTAAGATAAGCATAAATTGTATACACAATCCAAAAGTCTAAATAGTGTATATATATATGTGTGTGTGTGTATGTGGACCAGCACAAATGAAGCCTAAAACTAGAGCAAAACCACCAACGAAAGAAAGAAGGGTGCAAGAAGATATGAAAAAGAAAGGAAAAAGAAAAAGTAAGAATAAATAAAGGGGGAAGGATAAGAAGAAATAAAGGAGGAAGGATAAGAAGAAATAGAGGAGGAAGGATAAGAAGAAAGACCACACCAAAAAACTAGGTAGAAGAAGGGGAAGGGGAGAGGGCGGAGTAAGAGAGAGGGGGGGGGGGGAACAAATTGGTCAAGGAGGGGGGTGGTTAGTGGTGTTTAAGGAGGAAAGAAGAGGGTGCCAAGATGGGCTAAGGTTCCACCCCTCATCGCGCTCTTATAATAGTTGTCTTCCTTAAACAGGATAAGAGGGCTTTCCAAACAAATATGATGTTTGGTAGACGAAGAGTGCTCAGCTAAGCCTGACTTGTTAAGACGATCATGCCTAATGTTAGTGTTGTGCTCTTTGATTCTGGTGTGGAAAGAGCGACCTGTTTCGCCTATATAGGAGCGCCACATGAACATACCACCTTATAGACTCCCGAGTCTAAGAGAGCATCCTTGGGGTCTTTAAGAGGGGGTATCCTACTCCTAAGCACCGAGAGGGGTTTGAAGGCACACCAGAGACCTTTCTTGATAAGGATTTTGGAGATCTTATGGGAGATGCCTTTGATAAAAGGGAGGGAAGCACTAGGAAGAGGTGAAGGTTGAGAAGAATTGGAGTTAGAGGTGGACAAGAAGAAGGATTTGGCAAGGTTGAGGGCCTTCAAAATTTGTTTATTAGAATACCCATTCAACCAAAAGACGTGGCGAAGATGAGAAAGCTCATGGTTTAAGTTCTCATCATCACAAATGCTATAGGCTCTTAAGGCAAGAGTTTTAAGGATGCCAACTTTTTGGCTAGGGTGGTGGTGGGAAGAGGAATGGATGTACAAGTCGGTGTGGGTAGCTTTACGAAACACCTGACGATCAAGAGAGCCATTAGGTTTTTTGATGAGCAAAACATCAAGGAAGGGGAATTGGTTGCCAGACTCTAGCTCCATGGTGAAGGAGATGCAAGGTGCAATGTTGTTGATGTGCATATGAAATTCTTCAAGTTTGTTGCGACCATGTGGCCAACAAACATTGGTGTCATCTACATAACTTTTCCAGCACCTTCGTTTGAGGGGGAACAACCAGAGAGCCATTTCCTCAAAATGTTCCATGTAAAGGTTGGCTATGACAGGTGAGAGGGGGGAGCCCATAGCTACTCCATCAACCTGTTCATAGATCACATCTTGGAAGGAAAAGAATGTAGATCTCAAGCACGACTCAACCAAAGAGGCAATCTCAACATTGACCGTACGTTTGATAATCTCCAAAGAGTTCGGAATAGGGACCTTGGTGAAGAGAGATACAACGTCAAAGCTTACTAAGATGTCGCTACTTTCTAATCTGGTGTCCTTGATAAAATCCACAAAATGGGTGGAATCCTTAACGAAGGAATCAATATTCCCCACTAGAGGAAAGATTAATTTGGCAAGGAAAGAGGCTAATTTGTAAGTAGGAGACCCCATGGTGTCAACAATGGGTCGTAGGGGAATGCCTTCGTTGTGGATTTTTGGAACACCATAGATGCAAGGGGTTACAACTTTGGAAGGTAAGAGACGCTTCTTGATATCATCATCAAAGGAAGAACTAGATATGACGTATTTACAAAAAACTATGATATCTTCCACAAGTGGGGTATGGATGCAAGGAATGGAAATCGATGATATTAAACCCTATTGCTTGATTTGTTATTCATGCAATCACTTCTCCGATAGCTGCAAGATTCACCCTTCAAAAGTGACTCAAGAATGGAAGGTCAAGCATTCGAGTCATGTAAACATTGTGAAGGAAGCCACTCAGCGAAGCTTGGACAATATTGGGACTAATTTTAATTTTGAAGGGGCAATACGCACAAGTTACCATCTTAGTGGTCTCCACCAATGGATCTTGTTGTTTGTTTCACTATTTGTGAGCCCTTTCAACAGGTGAAGAGTCCTAATTGTAATGTTGGGAGAAATTACACTTCCAAGATCCCCCAAAACTTAAGTTATTGGTTCGGGTTCGGGCACAAGAACCTCGTTCATGGGTCTAGGCAAAAATATTTTTACCCTTTGGGTTCATGAGTTTGGTTTGTCGATACATGCATATATATATTATATGCAAAATCTATATATATATATATATATACATATATATATTAATATTATAAAATAATATTGTATATTAATATTATATAGAGTTACCTGGGGACGCGTCCTCGACCTGAAAACCCCCGTTCCCGTCTCGGGGACGTTTCGGGGACTTGGGGACGGCCAGGGGACGTTTCCCCCCGTCCCCAAATTGCCCTGTATTTTGAGGGGACGCCTGCCCTAGTTCTGGGGGACGTCCGTACGTCTCGGGGACGGCTGGGACGTCCCCAATCTGTCTCGGGGATGGCCAGACGCCCCCCATATCTAAGGCCCTTAAAAAATATTAAAAAAAATTAAAAAGTTGTATTTTCAATTTTTTATTTAAATTTTCTAATATAGGCCCCTTATTAAGTCAAATTGTTATTAAAAATAAAAAAAATTAAAAGATAACATTAATTAAATTTTATATTTATTAATTTAATTCATAATTTTGACAATGAAACTATATGGCAGCAGTGTAGCCTTTGGGCATTTTGACACAGAGATTAGAAAATCGCCAAACTCGGCGATGCCCCTTGACCTCACCTTGGGGGCGCTGCCCCCAAACCTCCGTTGAAAAATATGGGGGGAAATTGCATCGATAGAAGTAGGGAAAATTTAACCTCCGAGTCTATTGATATGCATATTGACAATGTGAATGAATTGAAATTCTGATTTATGAATGCATAATTGCATATTGTCTATTGAGTATTAACAATGTTGTATGTTCAGAATTTACATTCTAAAATGTTTTCAACTTTTCATAGTATCATACACATGCTATATCCATGTTTTATTGTTTTCATCTGAATATAATGTATGTATGCATGCTTTATCCATGTTTTCATATGAACATATAGAATTTTGAAATTTTCCTATATATTTTAAATTTTTCCTATATTTTATATAGCCGTCCCCTTTGCTGTCCCCCGCTGTCCCGAAAACGTGTCCTGCCGTCCCCTGCCGTCCCCGTCCCGGAAACTCGGGGTAACTTTGCTTTTAATGAATATGATGACGCCATGATGAATTTGTATGTGCCACAAAAATGGCTCACTAGATCTGATACACATTGGAGTTGCTTTTCTCTGTATTTGTACCAAGCACACAACATGTTGGTATGGCATGCATAAGTAGTAATGGACAAGATGGCCTTATAGAGCTTGATCCAGCACCAAAAATATGAATTTAAGTTGCTAGGGTGAGCATCCTATCATGGAATACATGTGCAATGACATCCTTTGAGTTTGTTGGTGCTTATGAATCGACATCCTCAGAATGCGATTGAACAATGATGGTCAATCTTCAAATTTGTCATAAGATCTAGAAGATGCCCATGAGGTTGCAGGGCTCATCCATGATTGAATCTTAGGTGATGTTTTAGAGTCATTGATAGGTATTTTAGGGTCTTGTTTGAAATTCATATTTAATCAAGAAAAATATTTGTCTTCATTAATACATTTAATGTGAAATCCGGCTATTATTCTGGACTCTAGAAAGAGTTGCCACCTTTAGATTGGGTTTACCCAAGTCCTCTACAATCCTTTAGCCCATTGTTCATTGAAGGCATCTTGTAACACAGCTGTTGTGCCTTCCTTGATATTTTTATTGCCAATATATGTTGTCATTAAATGTGCTGATTGGAAGACCTTTAGCCTCATTATTGAAGTAGTCTGGTGCCTTCATTTTGGCCTTATCAAATCTTTACATTGAAATATTAGGTGCTAAAGAGAAAAATGTTGATAAATCTAATGCAGGAGAAGTAATGCTAACAGAATCTGAAACATAGAAAAAAGGAATAATGGTCCACTCACAATTTTGACAAGAAACCCTTTTAGGCAAGAACCCAGGAAAACCATGATAATATATTTTGGACTTGTGCTTAACCCAAATTCTTGTGCTGGTATGTATGGATAGATCAGTATTTGAGACTGCTAAATGGTATTACAATACAATTGATATAAAACCAATGGTCAGAAAACCACCTATAAGGGCTCCAAATAAATTTCCCCATGTTGTGATGGGGTGTAACGTTGATAGGGAGTGTAAAACTTGCAAAATATACAATACATGTGGAACAGGTGTCCGCATTTCAATATACTGGTAATGTTTTGATCATAGCAGAAAAAACCTTTTGGGGAAAAAAATGCCAATGACAAACTAAAAGTATAAGGATTTTCCAAAAAATCGAGGATTTAATTGGGAAAAAAACAGATTTGAAAAAAAGAAGTAAAAACTAAAAAGAAAGGGAGAAAAAGGAGCTGTTTTTAAAGTTTGAAGGAATTTCAGTAGCATAAAGATACAGAGAGCAAATGAACTTCAGAATTTAGCACATGAATTGTGTAATTAGATTATTGTCATTTATCTTCATATCGCTGGTTACCTTGTACTGCACAATAACATGTTTCCAAAGAGTAGACTTTATATAGTGTTTGAAGTCACTCCCTTCCATCTTTCTTGCTGCACCCTTCTTTGGTAGACCTTCTACAACAGTCGATGCCATTTTTCCAAAGAAACATAACACTTTTACAAAGCCTCTAAACATTTGAAACTTCCTATCCAAATGCTTTAAATCTGCTCATAAAGGCTTCAAGTCTAGTTTTTAGAGAGTGGTAGATCTTCTGTTTATTGCCTAGCAAAGCAACTCTGATTCCTCTCTATAACTTACAGTAATGTTAAATGAACCTTGAAAATTTGAAAACATGGAGCTAATAGTGTGTTTTTTTGTCATTTTTACTATATTGCTGAGGTAGGGTGTGTTAGTTTATAAAGCTCTGTTGGGTTGGTCAATTTAATTGCTTTTTATCAATGACCAAGTCTTCAATAATTTTAACGACATTCAATGATGCCTTGATGAATTTATATGTGCGACAAAAATGGTCCGCTGGAGTTGATGCACATTGGGGCTGTTTTCTGTGTTATATGTGCCAAGAACAGAACATCTTAGTATGGCACATGTATGTTGTAATGGACGAAAATGGTCTTATAGAGATTTATAGTTCAGCCTTTATTGTTTTCCGGTTCCCACAATTCTTTCAGTTAAATTGAAGATATTTTAGCAGCAGTTACAGGTTTTAAGCAAGAATTAATCATCTACTACACCAAGAATATGAATTTAAGTTGCCAGTGTGAGCATCCTATAATGTAAGTAATGCATATCCAATGAGGTCTTTTGTGTTTGCTGGTACTTAGAGCTTGACATCATAAAATAGGATTGACCTGTGATGCTGAATGTTCAATTTTGTCATAAAATCTAGAAGATTCTCTTGAGGGAGCCGGACTCATCCATAATTAAATCTTAGGTGATATTTTAGAGTTGTTGATAGTTATTTTAGGGGCTTGTTCAAATTCATATTTAACCAAGAAGACTATTTATTTTCTTTTATCTATTTGATGCGAAAGCCTGTTATTATTCTGGACCTTTGAAAAGTGGGCACATTTAATGTAATGTCCCCACTCCCTTGATTCGCCATCCAGTGTTTAGTTTTGCCTGTTAGCCACCTCCGCAGGTGAATTCAGTGATTAGGAGGTGATGGAGAGTGCAAGAGGGGTCTACACTTAGCCAATTTTGGCCTTAGTCACTCTATTTAGATGTGTACTTTATAATTAAATATTATAAGTTACTTTTTAAAAAAAATCTCATTAAAAAGTAACTTTATTAAAATTACTTATGCCTTGCACGTCTCCCCTGGCACATTATAATTTAAAATTATAAGGTGGCCCCATTAATGATGACTTAACCCTCAACCCAAGCGCTTGAGGAAGGAAAAGATGCTTTTGGAATCTTGGAATCTCCATTATGAGGTTCGAATTAGGGCTTGGAAGCATAAAGACAATAATGAATTTGGTCATTCTTTGGGATTCATTTTTTGAAGTTTGAAGCTATTCTCAGGTCTGCAATGGCAAAGGCAGCATTTGGAGAGCTCTTGGAGACGAAACCTTCCATTATTCTGGTGTCAGGACGTAGCCCCTTTTAGTAGTTTTGAGGGTCTGATCATTATCGATCATTATCAGGTTTGCACACACAGCAGATTGGAGAGAATTTGGTGGTCACAAGCAGCAAAACAATCATTATATAGGCCAGATGGACCTCTTCCAGCACAACCGTACCATTCTCCTTTGCATGTAGTCCACAAAAAATTAAATACAAGGGTTTTAAGTCTGTAGTTTGCATTGATCTTCGTTGTTGTCAATAAAGAATAATATATTAGTGGTTATTTTGTAGAAATAAGGTCATTTGTGATCAGCATATTCAATAATTCAGGGAAATTCTTCATTCCTGGGGGGCCACGCTTGGCAAGGAGTTAGAATTCCATTTGGATCTGCATAATTTTTCATCAATTGTTTTTGGTAATTCATTTTCGGGTCAATAAAGTCAATTGGAGCTGTCATTACATGAAGCTCCTATTTCATCATATATTGAATTTCAGTCAAATAAAGAGGCTCAACCAGGGAGGCTCAGGACACCTGGTTTGCAAATTTGCTCTCTATGTGGAAATAAAAAGTTATTCTTGATTTATTACATTGCTGTTGTAAAAATCAGAAGTCTGATTTTAATTCTCAGTATTAGTTTAAATTCATTTTTGCATTTAGTTCCATCATGCATTATTCAGAAACACTCAAAAACACATAAAAACTTCATCAAAACCTTAAACTGCGTGAAAAACCGAAATTAATCTATCGCTGGCCAAAGAAATCAGTTAAACACACCAATCAGCTGTCCAACATCTCCAGTCGGCATCTTTCATTTCAATTGGGTTTATCCAAGTATTCTACAATCCTTAGTCCATGGTCCATTGAAGTCTTCTTGTTCTACATGACTTGTGTGCCCTTTGTTGATATATGCATTACCATGACACATCTTCAGAATCTGTGCTGCTTGGAAGATATTTAGCTTCATTATTGTAGTAGTCTGGTGACTTCACTTCATTTTAGTGTTAGCAAATCTTTACATTCAAATATTAGGTGCTTAAAAACAATATGTTGATAAACCTATGCAGAACTAATGCTAACTGAATCATAAATGTATAGCAGAAAGGAATAATGATATAATATAACAAAAGAATTAACTTAGGGAAACTCTTTTAAGCAAAAACCCTGCAAAACCTCCACTCACTGTATGAATTGAAGTGTTGAAAACGCAGTAAGATATTTTGAACTTGTGCTTAACCCTATTCAATGTGTTAGTTTGTAGACACATCAATATTTGAAACTGTAAGTGTTATTACAATACAATGGATATAAAACCATGGGCCAAGATATCACCTATAAGGATCCAAGTTATTTTTCCCTTTGTTGTGATGTGGTGTAACTTTGATAAGGGATGTAAAAGATGCAAAATATACAACGCATACCTAACAGGTGTCCACATTTTCAATCCACTATCAAAAGACAATCTAATTGGAGCAATGTTTTAATGATTTTGGCAAAAAAATCAGCAAATCATGCCACTAATAGAGACCTATCAGACCTTTGCCGAATTAGATCAATATTGGGTCTAAAAGCAAAGAACTTGCCTATAAGGGCATTTTCCATTCTAGAAGTGGCTTATTCCATAAGCAAATTTGGCAGAGCAAGTGAATAGAGGATTCTTGCTTTGCAGATTTAGATCCAACAAGTTTATCAGCCGATGATAAAGGGCCCATACGACCAAAAAAATGTTCACCATCGTGACATGCAGAACCCACTGGAAGATTCTGAATCTTGAGAACCTCCCCTGACATCAGCTTGACAGGAGATGCAACCGCTTTCAAACCCCTAGGATAGCATCCAAGGCAGTCTTGTGAAGGTTATTTTCCTTGCCGAGTCCCGCCAAAAAGCTACAGAGAGTTGTAAACTTTGCAGAGCACACTTCAAGGATAATGTAAGTAATGCTGAAAAGAAAAGTCCTTCCTAATGATATTCTTTTGATACTATTCAGTTAGCTTTCATTATGAGAAGCTATATCTGTGTGATAATGAATGTAAAGTCTTAATTGCACTTGGTATTGGCAGGAACCTGACTTGAAAACATTCTTCAATTCTTATGTTATTCTTGGCCACTGTTGTATATACTATATACTAACCACAGTTCAATGCTAATATTGTCTTTGTATTTGTCTGTAAAACTAGATGGAATTTTACAAGAAAAGCTGACTTGCTGTTAGGTATGGTACAACTGAAGTCATATATCCATCAAGAGTTGTTCCAAGATCTGGTCATGGGTGTAATGTCTATAACAGGGTTTGGAAAAATAATTGCTGCTGTATCTCATTGAAGCATTTTTGGTTATTGAAGTGAAATGCATGTCTATGTTTTATGGCCTCTTTGACAGAGTACTAAAATAGTTTTTTCAGATTATGACTCGAGAATGTGCAAGTTCTTGATTTGTTCATTTTCTCACTAGATAGGTTTTTATAAACAGGTTCAGTTCTGTTACAGAGCGTTTTTTTATGGAACTCAACATGCGACGTATTGATACAAATGTTGCCAGAAGTGAGACTCTCAGCATTATAAATGGAATGCGATATCTCAAACTTGGGGTATGTGGTGCTTTTATAATATTTTATTTATCTCCATCATACAAACTGGATCTTGGAAGACTCTGCAATGCACCTTTAAAAGAAAATGTCAACAGGAATTGAAATTTTTAGGATTGAGTTGTAATGCTTCAATGTTATACTCAAGATGTCTCAAGTTTTTTTATTGCAGTTTTTGATCTTGATATTCATGATGAAGATTCTTTTGGTTAAAAACTTTTTTGTTGAATGCCTCGTTTGAGGTATTTCAGTGCAAATATGAGCTTTTTTTTCTGAGGTGCCAGGTCTTAGGGGAATATACTCTGCTGAACTTGCCTGGGGCTTACATCCAGTCTCATCTCCATATTTAGATGTTACTTGAGTGATGGAGAGTGCAGCTGGAGTGAAACCCTCATTCACAATATGAAGCTATGAGAAATTAACCACTGAAGTACAGCACTGTTGACATTATGTTTTTTTTCCTTTTTAAATCAATTTATCTTGCTTATCCTATACCTGATGGATCTACTTTTTGGCTTATGTTCAAAGGTTATAAAGTCTTATATATGTTTATCACTGTAGCTTCTTGTTTCTAGAGAAAAGCATAGATTTTTCTTATTATAAGTCCCTTGTCTGTTTTCTTTGTTTTCACTCAATTGTGCTAGAGAGAAGGACTATTTGATAGAATTATGACTTTCTAGATTTCAGCCTTGGGAGTAATTGTCTTGCTGGGAATGCTACTTCAGTGGAAAGTTCCTTAGTGCTTTGGCATTATAGGAACTTATTTTGGAAATTATCCAGCAATGAGATAGATCAGCATGCTCAGGAAACATGCTAGTTGATATACTAAATCTTAGCTATGGAAAAATACAAATTTATTCTCATTAACAGAGTACCTTAATAATGTTTAAATTGTGTTCCATACATACATTGTTTATGTTTGTTTTATTTTTATAAGTGGTTAACTGAAATTGAGCGCTGGACAAAACATAAGGATATTGCAGTGTTTTTTATTTTTCTATGGCCTAGTAGCATTACGTACATTAAAAGGACATGGGATGGATGGCATCTAAGTGTTTTCCAATTCGTGAAATTTATAATACGAAAATACTGCGCATGCACACGCACACCCCTCCACACCTGCACATGCACACAAACATACACACTCACAACAGATTAGACGAAGTAAATATGTCTTTCACATTTTTTCCCCATATAAATTGTGTTCTTGTCTTGTATATACTGGGCAATATGAATATATTGAATCGTACAAGTTTTTTGTTTGCCTGTGGGCCTCACTGGGCTTTCCCTGGTTTTAACTGCTCTCCATTTAGAGTCAGATTGGCATGGAAACAGAGATGGCCATGTCTTAAATTCAAGAAATCTCCTTTTCTTCTTAAGACCAGTTTCTATTCTGTGTGGACCTTTATTTTGAACTTTGGATGATTAATATATACCGGTTTGTTGGTTCAATACATAGTTACGAGAGTTGGACTAGCCAAATTGATTTAAGACTTAAACTAGCTTTTTATTCCATTCTACGTTAAAACTGAAACGAACTCCTTTTAACTACAGAATCCGAAATTACTTTTTTTTGTAGTTTTCAGAAGTTTTCTTAACTTGCCATTTTTGGTAATTTCACTTACTCGCATGGCCATGAAAGTTTGTATTTTATTTGAGACTAACTGAAGTAGGACTAGTTATCACCTTTCTATTCTAATTGCATTCAAGAGTTTGAAGCTAATTAAAAAACTCAATTTGGAAAAATCTTGAAAATTCAATAAGACCTCAATTTGAGGCCCTAGATGAATGAAAATGGTCCCGAAAGTGTCAAGGCTTGTTCCAACGAAAAAAAGTTTTATGGCATCATGTTCAACTCTTTGAGATGCTTTTCGTCACCAAATTTCAACTCAAAATTGCTCTTAGATAAAAAGTTATGGCCTCCGGAAGTCCCTGCATCATTGTCGTCTAGTTGAAAAACTCAACTCCGATGAGTTACTCTCTTGAAGTCATGCCACTTGTCTTGATCTAGATTCGCCAATTTCCTATTTCATAATCCATGTGTTATCTTCTAGTGCTAGCCTTTCCCACTGTACCAGATACTTGCTGCATTGACCTTGATGTATGTATATTGTCTTCTTGTCCGAATCCTCTACAATTTTTTTATTTTTTTTTGCGTGGAACCTATTATTACCAATCCACTTCTTCCTCACTGTTCTCATCCTTTACCACTATCTTTCCATCTCTTATACCTTGTACTATATCACTTCTAATCACTATGGTAGTGGCGTTGTCTGCTAGCCTCAGATGCTAGTTTCCCTCCCACCAACCATTGTCAAAACCCTACCGACAACGAGTTCCTCCACGATGGTGGCACATTGATAGGGAATACTACTTTGCAAAAGAATATAGTGGTTTAAAAAACTTGCAATAGATGTGAAGATTCTGGCAACATAGTGGATATTTCGGCATCCCATCTTTAGAATCTCTAATGACCATAAAAGAATATTTTGACGAATCTCAACTTTTTTGGTAATCGTAGTATTTTCTCAACCAATGAGGGGGATATTGTGGTGGGCAAGCACATATTCTCTCTATTGACATCAGCGGTACCCTGCTTTGGACCCCTTCTAGCCCTACTCGTGTCTTAAGGGAGTTGTTTTATTCTTTTTGGGATAACATGGGCATACGGTTTCAAAATTGGACAAACAAGATATCGTTGCAAAGCTAGTTTTGAGTATTTACAAGTGTGTAGGTTGTATCATCATATTGTTTTGCTGGTACAATCCAATTTTAATCAAAGTGAAATCATCAGGTTTGACTTCCAAGCTCACAACTTTTTGCTTGGATCTTAGATTTTCGCGATTTTTGTGGCATCATCTTAATTAATCTTTACCTCTTTCTCCTTTTCTATTGCGACATCCTAATCTTCACTCTCAACTGCACTTTCACTTTTCGAAACTTTCACATCCTCAAAAGGACACTTAATACTTCTATTAATACCGATATTTTTTCACTGAGTTCTATCTGCATCACTAGAGCATAATAGAAACTTATCACTATCATTTCTTTGACAAGTTCTCTTGTGAACAACATATTTTCAACCATCCTTCTCTCACTTTAGAACCATCCTTCCAAAAAGTGTATGCATTCTTCTCTCTATCATGCAGTACCTTCCTATCATATTGCCATGGCCTTAACAACAACACATGGCTTTAAGTGGTAATAAAATCACTTTAGAACCATCCTTCCAAAAAGTGTATGAATTCTTCTCTCTATCATGCATTACCTTCCTATCATATTGCCATGGCCTTACCAACAACACATGGCATGCATTACTTAGAATGACATCAAACTATACTTCATCCTTCTTAAGTCTTTCCTATGGAAACCTTAATTAAACATCTCTTATCAATAGTGACTTCTGTTACTTTTCTAAACCACGTATATGATAAAGGTGGGGATATTTATCATAGTGCAATTTCAGTTTTTCTACCATTTCTTTAAAAACCATGTTTTCACAAGTATCATCATCAATAATAACTTGGCATACCTTTCCTCCTAAGGTGCATCTAGTCCCAAAGACTTTGGTTCAAAGCCAAGAATCAACATGACCTTTGGTTTGCACTTGCTCTTCCTTTGGAATCACCATTGTCCTTGTCATCATGAGACTCTCTTCCACATTTGGTGGAACCTCTCAATTTGCCCCTTCTTCCTCATCCTCAACTTGAACCAAGTTCAATTTGGGTTGTTCTCTGTGATGCCCCCACCCTAGTTAGTCTCTATGACTTATGGGTTAGCCTATCATTTTTGGACTCTCATAGGCTAACATTTTGGATAGAGAGTCTCAATGGCAGTTCCACTTCTTCAGTCACTCTTGGGTTCAGTTCTAGGGCCTTAGCAGTTGGCGTGTGAGCTTAGTTGCGGGACTTACTATTTTTAGTAAGTCAATTTGGTAGTTGTGCTATGTTTAGCTAGGGCACCTGGACACATGGGGGTTATTCAGTATTGACCCCTGCTTCTGACGGTTCGTCAAAGACTGAATATTGATGGAGATATTAATATTTTAGTGGTTAAGTTATTTATTTAACTTATGTGCTTATATTATAAAGTCATAAAGTGACTTTATTAATTTAAAAGGCCACTTAAATATTATAAAGTGATTTCTATTAAATCACTTAAATTATTTGGGTGCCCAAGTTGAATATAAACTATGCAAAGTTAATTAAATACATTTTAATGTATTTAAAATGCATTTGGGCGTACTTCTTGAAAATCGTGCCATTTGGGGGTTATAAGGAAATTGGAAGCAATTCAAACTCCATTGTTGATTATTTGACATTGCTTGTTATTTTCTTTGTGGATTGTCTGAGACAAGGGTTTTAGAGGGTTTGCTATTGAAGAACGTTCATTCTTCATGGATATGTGATTCTGAGGTTGTGAAAAATCAGCTGAATTGTTGCAAACTGAGAGGGCTTTACAAAAAAGTTTTGATGTGCTTCATCAAAGGTTATTTATGTTAGTTATTTGCAGATTTGGAATAAGGAAGGAGGCACTTTAGGTTAGAAGCCTCATTAGCAGCATTGTTTCAGTTTAATAACCAGCCGTACATGATCCCTTGCTGGCCGTACCAATCAGCTTGGCATGTGTGGCTCCAGAAAAGAGGCGTTTTGCAGGAGAGTTAGAACCAACAGGGTTCTTACAGTGGTATCAGAGCTCTGATCCTGCCTTCCTGGAGGGTTAGAAATTCTTATGCATCAACAACAGACTGGGCCTCACAGGTACTATACACGCACGAGACTTGGTTTAGAGGGTGATCCTGGTCAAATTGAAGAAATACCCTTGGATATTATGGGGGACAGGAATAGTGGTGAGCCACAAAGAGAGGCTGTTAACAATGACGACGAAGAAGCTGAAAATATTATGAGTGGTCTTGTAATAGGGCAGCAACAGGTTGCAGATGTGTTGCAGTAGTTGACTACAACCATACGACATATTACTCGACGAAGGGAGCATAATCAGAACCAAGAAAAAAATGGAAGTGTTGCTGGTCGCCTAAGGGCAAGAGTGACACCCACACACACCTATGATAGGCCTACACGCCCAACCTTTGTTGGAAATGAACCTGAAGAAGAGAACGTGGCTAAGGAGGAAGAGGAGGTGGCCTTTACAGTTAATGTGACCACACTTCTTGATGAATGGGATGCTTTACCACCAAGAGTTAAGGAATATCTTAACTTTGACAGGTTTATGAGTCAGAAGAGGGAACACATCAAGAAGTGGAATTGGAATGACAGGAAACTGTTATCACAAAATCTTGCACCCTTGCTGAGCTATCAACTCAACAACCTCGTGAAACATGGAAACAACCCCAAAGTGTGGGACCTTGCGCAAGGGGGTTGAATCTCTAGAGAAGGCCGACTTCCTTCTCAATCTAGGTGTAGGTGTTGAACCAACTCAACACTTCAAATCTTACTTCTAAACCTATCCTAACAGCTTGCAAAGGAAACGGGAATAGAGAAATGCTTGAAATGAAAGGAGGTTATGCACCAAGATAAGAAATGTTTCTCTCCCCACCCAAAAGATGACACAAAGAATCAATCGAAATACCTAGGAGATGCACAAACTTCAGTTGCATGAGTGACCACAATGTATGTATGGAGGTTAGAATTTGCTAAATTTCAAAGGGAAGAATATTTCCCACAAGTCACACTCAGAAATAAATTAACACAACATATATGAGAGAAGAGCCACAAAACACACACCTATGATGAAGGTAAGGAAACATACACAACATGCATAAATTGAAGGAAGACAAGAATGATAATTTCAATTCATTCAAAGGCCAATGGACAAACTTACTGTTGGAGAAATGCAAAAATATACAAGTCTTTAAGAGAAGTGAAAGAGCATAGAATAGCTCAAGCCAGCAGGGAGAGAACCCTTTACAATGAGGCCTAACAAGCTTATATAGAAAACTGGTTGCAAGAGTTGTTGGAGCATTAAAAACCGTGAGTGTTGATCACACCATCTAGAAGTGTTGCAAGCCGGAAGGAAGTTGGGAAGACTTCGGAAGCAAAGGTTCCCGAAGTGGGGAAGACTAAGCAAGGAACTTTGGAACCGTGGGGTTTTGGAAAAGAGGAAGAAGACTAAGGAAAGGAAAGCAGGGTTCTGGGAAAAGAAAAGAGAAGGCAAAGGAAAGGAATTTCGGAACCTCGAGGCATCCGGAGTTCCGGGGAAGGGAAGAAAAGGAAGCAGAAGAAAGGAACTTCGGAACCTCGAGGTTCCAGAGTTCCGGGGGAAAGAAGAGAGAAGGCAAAGGGAAGGAACTTCGGAACCGCGGGGTTCTGGAGTTCTGGGGAAGAGAGAAGAAGCAAAGGAAAGGAACTTCAGAACCTCGGGGTTCCGGAGTTCTGAGGAAGAGAGAAGGAGGCTAAGGAAAGGAAAGGAACTTCGGAACCTTGGGGTTCCGGAGTTCTGGGAAAAGAAGAGAGAAGGCAAAGGGAAGGAACTTCAGAACCTCGGGGTTCCGAAGTTCTGGGGAAGAGAGAAGAAGCAAAGGAAAGGAACATCAAAACCGCGAGGTTCCGGAGTTCCGGGGAAGAGAGAAGAAGCAAAGGAAAGGAACTTCGGAACCTCGGGGTTCTGAGGAAGAAAGGAGGAGGTTTAGGAAAGGAACTTCGAAACATCGGGGTTCCAGAGTTCCGGGGAAGAGAGAAGGAGGCTTAGCAACTTGGGAACTTTGGTGGTCCGGAGTTTCGAGGTTGAGGACTAAGGAACTTCCTTCAAACAAGACAACACTTCACACTCATAATTCCATTACTTTTCTCCTTGATCAACTGGGGCAGCGGTGGTCCATGGATCTTATCTATTGATCGGTTCTCACTGATGGACCAAGGGTGTCATAAAATGATAACAAAAACCTTGGAATAAGACTAATGATCTCAAATATGCAATCAATCAATGAGCTTACACTTTCTACTTTTGATGGCAGCGGTATAGTCACAGCCAGAGCTTGGATTAGCAAGTTGGATACCTTCTTGACCCTACGTCCTATGTAAGAAGAAGATGCTATTAAGTTTGTAGCTTTGCATTTGGATGGGGTAGCCCATGACTGGTGGCACCATGAGATGGTTACTCTGCATCATGACTCTATTACTACATACCAAGAATTCACTAATAGGTTGGTTGAGCGTTTTTATAAAAAAGATCCAGAGTTGTATTTCGGGGATTTAGCTTAGCTGAAACAAATGGGCAGCTTGGAATCTTACATGAGTGAATTTCAAAAGCTTTCGGTTATGGTGACTAACATCTCAGACAGAAGGCACATAGCATGGAATTTACCTCTCCTCGTAGTAACTTCACTCCAAACAACTTAAAACCGTCCTCATCATTTAATGACAACAAATCTGATCCAAAGAAATCAGAAAATGTGGACCAAAAGGAGAAGTTTGCAGCACCTTTGGATAGGGAAACACTTAATGACTCGTGTAGAAGGAAACTGTCTTTTCATTGTAAGGGCCCTTATGATCAAAACCATGATTGCCCCTTCAAGCCTAAGGGTCAAAATAGGCATATGGAGTGGTTTTATGAGGGAGAAAACATGATTGATAACAAAGACTAGCAAGTTGATCAAGATGATTCAGAGACTGAAAATTCAGAGAAGGGAGTTGAAAATGAAGGTGAATTTGATCTATAGGAAGCTCATATGTCTAGCATGTAGGGAGAAGGTTCTTTTAGGTTGTGTGGAGTCTTGGCTGGTCAAAGAGTTATTTCTCTACTTGATACAAGTGCAACTCATAATTTCATAGATGCACGGTTGGTGGAGAAGCGTGGGAGTTAAACTGAAGAGTTTGAAAGCATAAGGGTGAAAGTTGTTGTTGGTAATGTTCTGACTTGTGATAGAATGATTTCAGGCTTACCCATGGAACTCAATAACTATGAGTTCAAAGCTGATTTTTATGTGGTCAACATGGGTAACGTGGATGTGGTCCTTGGTATGACATGGCTTCATGCAATAGGTGAATTTACACTCAACCTTAGAGATATGGAGATTAAATTCAAGGTTGATGGGACTAATCATGTTCTTAAAGCTATCAAAGCCAGCAACTTAAAATTAATCACTCTTAAAAGAATGGAGACTTATGAGACATGACTAGGTGGATTGGGCAGCAGAGTGTAAACTAATTCCTACTTATGAGGAGCAACATAAAACACCTTACCTTTCAGATATTCAGGAGCTTACAGTCAAGCATAGAAAGGTGTTCAGTGACATACCTCCTGGTAGGCCTCCTGATAGAGGCATAGAGCACATCATTGAGCTTGAAGCGGGCACCAAGCCCATCATGATTACACCTTACCGACACCTGAAGTGGTTCAAAGATGAAATTGAGAAAACTATCAAAGAACTTCTAGCTATGGGACACATAAGGCCGAGTAAGTCTCCTTTCGCTTCATCAATTGTTTTGGTGAAGAAGAAAGATGGTACACTTAGAATGTGCATTGATTATCGTATGTTGAATAGAAGGACGATAAAGAACAGGTATCCCATTCCTCGCATCGATGAGTTGATAGATGAGCTTCACGGAGCTTCTTATTTCTCTAAGATTGACTTGAAGACAGGTTATCATCAGATCAGTGTTAGGGAGCAGGATATTGAGACGACTGCATTTAGATGTCATTGTGGACACTGAGTTTTTGGTTATGCCTTTTGGGTTGACCAACGCACCAGCCACCTTTGAGTCCATTATGAACAGGGTCTTCGAGTCTCAGTTGAGGAGATTTTTTCAGGTTTTCTTTGATCACATTTTGGTTTACAGTCGAACTTGGGAGGAACACCTGGTTCACTTGGATACTGTTTTAGGCATACTTGACAGGGAGTCTTTTTACGCCAAGGAGTCCAAGTGTGCATTGGGTATGGCAAAACTTTTGTATTTGGGTCACATAATCAGCAGAGAGGCAGTTCGCATGGATCATGATAAGGTTCATGCCATTGTTGATTGGCCTACGCCTGTGACCTTGACTCAGCTTAGGGGATTTGCTGGTTTATGTGCCTTCTACTGTTGGTTTGTTAGTGGTTTCTCACGACAAGCCGCACCACTTATTGATTTGACAAAGAAGTGTGCATTTGTTTGGACACCTTTAGCACAAGAGTGTTTTGAGAAGTTCAAGCAATTGATGACAACATGTCCAGTTCTAGATTTACTAGCTTTCACCAAACCTTTTGAGCTTCATTGCGATGTATGTGGAGAGGGTATTGGTGTCGTGATTATGCAGGATCGTCATCCTATAGCTTTTGAGAGTAGGAAGCTTAGGGGTCTTGAGAGGAGCTATAGTATTTATGATAAGCAAATGTTGGCCATCATGCATGCAATGGCCAAGTCCAGGCAGTACTTAGTTGGCAAAATGTTTTGTGTCAAAACTGATAATAATAGCTTGAAGCATTTCCTTGGACAACGAGATCTTAATGAGTGTCAACAAAAGTGGGTCAGCAAGTTACAGTCTTGTGATTTTTACATCTCCTATGTCAAAGGGTCTCAAAACGTTGTTGCTGATGCTTTATCTCATCGTCCCCATTTGAGCTCTGTGGCAGTTGTTTTCGAGGATTGGAAACATTTGATTATAGCAGAGTATGCCAAGAATCCATGGGCTCTGGCATTATTGATGGGACAGTACAGGACAATAGATACTCTCTTGTGAATGATCTTATCATTTACAAAGAGAGAATATTTTGTCCTAGATTCAGATATGAGGAACACGGTATTGAGATCGCTACATGATTCATCCATGGCTGGTCATCTCGATTACTTTAAGACCTATAGGCAGGTACGAGAGAGATTTACTTGGTAGGGTCTCGAATCTGATGTTCTCTAGTGTGTCAGGGAGTGCTCTGTTTGTCAGCAGAACAAGTAGGAGCATGCTTTCCTTGCTGGGTTACTTAGAGGAAGTGGGAATTCGTGTCTATGGACTTTATTACGGGCTTGCCGAAAGCTCAAGGGAGAGACAACATTTATGTGGTAGTTGATCAGTTGATTAAGTATGCACATTTCTTCCCGATCACGACTACTTATTCAGCTGCACAGGTGGCCAACCTTTTCTTTCGTGAGGTATTCAGATTGCATGGATTACCTCGGAGTATTGTTAGTCATTGAGACAATAGGTTTATGGGTAACTTTTGGCAGGAGTTATTCAGACTATGTGGGACAGAGCTCACTTCGAGTACTAGCTACCACCCTTAGACTGACGGGCAGACAAAGATTGTCAACAGATGGGTGGAGGGATATCCGCGGAACTACATTTATGGGCAGCAGAAAGCTTGGGTGAAGTGGTTGCACCTTTGTGAGTATTGTTATTATTCTACTCACCACATGACTATTCAGATGACACCATTCAGAGTTTTGTATTGTTATGATGCTCCTAGTTTTTTGGATTTATTGTTGAGCGATTGCAGAGTACCGAGTGCTGGGGATCTATTGCAGGAGAACCGGGATATCATGAGCATTCTTCGTGAGAGCATTTAGAAGGCTTAGAATCAACAGAAGCAATATGCTGATCAGAGGAGGGTTGAGAGATCTTTTGAGATCGGGGATGTGGTGTATCTGATGCTTCAGCCGTATAGACAATCCTCTCTTAGGAAGAAGGGCTCTGAGAAACTCAAGCCACGTTATTATGGGCCATGTAGGATTATCAGGTGAGTTGGCGAGGTGGCTTGCGAGTTGGATTTATCAGCAGATAGTAAGGTCCATAATGTGTTCCATGTTTTGCGCCTCAAGAAGGCATTGAGACAACATATAGCTCCTTCTTCAGACTTACCCTCCTTGGATAATGAGGGGAAGTTGATTTTAGTACCTAAGGCCATCATAGAGACTAGAGAGCATCACCTTCGGAGGCAGATCATTATGGAAATTTTGGTTAAGTGGAGAGATCTGCCAATAGAGGATGCTACTTGGGAAGGCGAGAGTATTTTACAACATCCTACATTGAGTTTGCTTGACGACAAGCAAATTCAAGGAGGGCGGACTGTGATGTCCCCACCCTAGTTAGTCTTTGTAACTGATGGGTTAGCCTATCATTTTTGGACTCTCCTAGGATAACATTTTGGATAAAGAGTCTCAGTGGCAGTTCCACTTCTTCAATTCAGTCTTGGGTTCAGTTCCAGGGCCTTAGCAGTTTGTGTGTGGGCTTAGTTGAGGGACTTACTATTTTTAGTAAGTCAATCTGGCATTTGTGCTATGTTTAGTCAGGGCACCTGGACACATGGGGGTTATTCATTGTTGACTCCTTCTTTTGACGGTTCGTCAAAAGACTAAATATTGAGGGAGATTAATATTTTAGTGGTTAAGTTATTTATTTAACTTACGTGCTTATATTATAAAGTCATAAAGTGACTTTATTAATTTAAAAGGTCACTTAAATATTATAAAGTGATTTCTATTAAATCACTTAAATGATTTGGGTGCCCGAGTTGAATATAAACTATGCAAAGTTAATTAAATACATTTTAATGTATTTAAAATGCATTTGGGCGTACTTGAAAATCATGCCATTTGGGGGTTCTAAGGAAATTGGAAGCAATTCAAACTCCATTATTGATTATTTGACATTGCTTGTTATTTTCTCTATGGATTGTCTGAGACAAGGGTTTCAGAGGGTTTGCTATTGAAGAACGTTCATTCTTCATGGATCTGTGATTCTGAGGCTATGAAAGATCAAGTTAATTATTGCAAACTGAGGGCTTCAGACAAAAGTTTTCATGTGCTTCATCAGAGGTTATTTGTGTTAGTTATATGCAGATTTGGAATAAGGAAGGAGGCAATTAAGGTTAGAAGCCTCATTAGCAGCATTGTTTCAGTTTAATAACCAGCTGTACAAGATTCCCTTGCTGGCTGTACCAATCAGCTTGGCACGTGGGGCTCTAGAAAAGGGGCGTTTTGCTTGGGAGGCTGGAATGCCTACCCAAAGTGCATTTTGAATGCACAATTCCCAACGCCTAGTCCTTTCAAGCTATTCTATCTACTTTCTGGCTCAGAGAAATCATTTCTTGGACTTGTACAACCATTTTGGTTAGTTTCCCAGTTTTGGCTAGCAAACACCAAATTTCTTCATTTGAATTAAGCTAAGGATCCACGGGTATGCAATTAGCAGTAGGATTTATTGTAGCAGGTATCTTATTCATAATATAGTTGTAGTTGCTCTCAATTTTAGTTATATTTATACTATGTGCAATTCTTGCTTGGCACATGTGTTATTTTATGCTTTAACTTTGTTCAAAAACCTTGAAAATGAAAAAACACGAGCAATAGTTTTTCATGACAGTTAGAACCAGCAGTTCTTACATTCTCCTTGTTTACTCCCTTGCATGTGATAATTTGGACATTCAAATGCTTTATTACCCTGTTCACTACAACTATTGTAAATGTAAGGTTTTTGTAGGTTTCCCCATCCACCACCACCACCACCACCACCACCACCACTGTAATTTGTGCTCCTTTGAAATCCTCCATCTCATTGTGGGTTTTGAAAATCTTGATTGGTATTTTCCAATTTCTTTGCTCCTTGAGATGATTTTACTCTACCATAATTTAAATCGCCTTGCAATAGGGATGTTGTTTGCCTCCTCACTCCTCTACTCCCTTGAACATTTTGTCAACTATTCTCAGTTCATCTTGAATAGAGAATTTTATACCATTTGCATACCTTGTAGCCTTATGTTCAGCAGTCTCTTGATGATTTACACTAATGGACAATTTACAAAATTCATTTGTGTAGTACTAGATAAGTTTTGCCTCAAATTTTGAAACTTATGAGAAAGGGTATGTGTATACTACATAGTGTTGATGTGTTTTTTAGCACAATCGAACACAAAATAAAATACCAAAAGCATTCTATCCTCTCTTGATCAAAATCTTCTTGGATGCTAAATGATGTGATCAACCAAGATGACTCCAAAGTTTCTATAGCTAGGTCATGACATGTGGATAGCTCAATTGGTCGATGTGATTGCTGGTAATCCAAGGGGAGTTACATTGAATCTTGAATGTTGAATGTTTGGATGTTGTTGGAACTTAGATTCTAACTACTTGCTTGGAAAATAAAATATTAAAAGATAGGGTTTAAGGAATCTAATCTAATCCTAAGATTGTAGGAATGATGGACAATCTTTGGTGAAACTTGACTAAGCCTTGCTTTGACATGCAAAGCAACAACTCCACAAAGCTTAGTGCAATCTTCTAAGGTAGGTATATGATGTTCAAATCACTATCAACAACAAGGATACCATCAAGGGAATGCATATCAAATTGTGAATAGCGATGGAAGTTCTCATTTAAGGATTCCAGTTGACCACACAAGGCAAACTTACAATCAACAAATTGCTAGTGGCATGGATATATGATTTTCACCATTGATCATGCACAAAGTTCTTTCATTCATCTAATTATTAGTAGCTAATGTGAAGATCCAACAAGAAACCATGCTATTTTATCAGAAACAACACATTCCACCATAACTTTAATGGAAAGGAAGTTTATTTACAACTTTGTTAACAATTTCTACCTTCTCTTCCTATTCTACTCTAGCTGCTATCTGCTACTAAACTATTCTTGAACTACTAAATAATACTCCACTATTATTCTACTCTTGTTAACTTTTTACAAATGAGTGATTTGAGCCTTTTATAGATAGCTCTTTACAATGGATGGCTCATATCAATGGCTAGCATTACAAATGGAAACCCTAGTTAGGGTTTGTTACAACAAACTCCTTCTGGCCAATGAGAAAATTACATTTGATTTGAACACATGTCCGTCTTGATTTCTAACCAATGAGAGAATAGGTTAGGTACATAAAATAGTATTTGATGAGGTGCCATGTGTCACTTGCTCCACCATGAGATGAATCAGGTTTATTGAACTTGGACTTGCTGCTGTGGAAGTAGTTTGATTGGCTTGAATGCGAATAGGATGCCACATCAGCCTCTTCTGAAAATATCTACGTTCCTTGATCACGCTCACTCTTCTTTACTCTAACTTCGAAATTTTTCTCTTTGTGATATATTCACAATCTCAACTTTTGAACCCTGAAGTATTTTCTTCCTTAACCTTATTTGATCGTGGAATTCCTTGGCTTGATTTGGAACATGTTGTCTTGAAAAGTAGACTTTGATGCTCTGGAATCCATGTGACGTGTATCCTTCTCCATGCATCTTTGAGGTATATCTTCTATCATGTTGATGACCTTGATTTTGAAATGTGAAGAGTGTCCTTCCCTTGGAATGTTGAGCTAGACCTCAATGTGTGGATCTCCTTGTTGACTTAGCTCAAATGTGTTGATGTTGTGATACTCTTTATCTCTACACTTTCGAGCTTTTAGCCTTCCTCTATGATGCCAATTCGCCTTCTCCAAGTTGCCTTGATTTGTAGTGGTATCTTCCCCTCACATCTTCATGTTCGAAGCTAGAAGTTAGAACATTTGAAGGACGATTTAAAAGTTAATTTAAAAAATATTCCTAAGTTCTGATTTCTTCTTGTGAATATAAATGCTTTCAGATTTACAAAATCAAAACTTAGAATTATCTATGTTAAATTATGATAGCTCATTCCATTCACATTACAAAACCTGATTCTTGTGACCCTGGAGGTCTGAATCTGAGATATATCTTTCTTTCTTAACTTCTTGAACAATTGATTAAGCTCTAGAATTCAATCTCCGAGATGGATGTATCTTTAATCAGTACTCAGAATTTGAAAAGATTTAGGTTTTGGTCTTTGATGAGCCTTTTGATTCTTCTTTGCACGATTTGATGTTTGAAGATTTTTCTATCCAGTTGGGGCTTCGTAATATTTGTTTCTCTCTCTGATTTTCAGTCCTTAGGATGAATTCACTGAGTCTTTTTTTGTAATGTCCCCATTTTTCCTGTGATCACTCAGTTGCATAGTTTTGTCTATTAGCCACCTCCGTAGGCAAATTAATTGGTTAGGAGGTGATATTTTCCATATTTTGGGGCTTATACTTAGTCATTTATTTGACTTAGATGGATAAATACATGTACTTTATAATATTTTATTATTAAGTAATGATAAAGTTACTTTTTCTTAAATTAGAAAAACAAACTTATAAAGTAACTTTATATTAAGTGTTTGCTTAAGTGAGCATTTGGGCCCACCTTGCACGTCCCCCAAGAGGCATATAACATTTTAAAATGTTTTAAGATTTCATAAAGTGCAAAGCCAAGGTTGGGCGTGGCTTTTGGAATCTTAAAAGATGCCTTGGAAGAGTTCGATTAGGGTTGGAGGCTATTATATTTTTGTTTTGGCTCTCATTTTTGGTATTCTTGGTTTATTTTCTTCATCTTCATAGCTGGAGCTATTCTGCAAATTCATATCTGCTGGTTTTGGTAAGGATTTGGGAACGAAATCTCCCATATTCTCACAGGTTCAATGTAGCCCCTACCTGATTTGGCACTATTTTCAGTAATTTAGGTCATTGGAGGACCAAATTGAGTGATTTATCAGCTGAGGCAGCAAGGAAAGGGTTTGGACAGCAAGTATTGATCAGATTGGATGGTTTTACAGCAAGTTTTCCTCTCCTAAATGCTAGCCGTACCATTCTAGGGCCAGCTGTACCTTCCCTACTTGCCTGGAATCCATAAAAAATAAATTGAAGGGTTTTACTTGAGATTTTTTGTACAAATCTCTTTGTCAACAGTAAGAATAAAGATTGGAATCATTCTTTCAAGCTTATGATGTCACTGGAGAGAGATAGGAGCAAATTAATTTGGAAAATTGCCCATTTATAGTGAAGTCTCCTGGGGGCTTGAAGGAAACAACAACAGTTTGGTCAATTTATGTTAGATTTGTTTTTGGTAATTATTTACTAGAGGAAATAAACTCATTGGAGCAGTTAGGACTCATTGATAGCTCCTGTAGCAGCACCCGGACTCATTTATGCTAACAAAGCAACCCTCTAGGCAAGGTGTTGGACCCCTGGTAGGCTAATTTTTGTTTGTCTCTGGGGAATTCCATTGTTTATTGGCTTTTAATAATTGCTGTTACAAATTCAGTCAATCTGAAATTTAATTTCAGTCATTAGCTTATGTTTATTATTTTCTTTCAATTGCATTACTTAAATTGCCAAGCATGCATACTTTGCAAAAACACAAAAAAAGTGAAAAACCACAAAACAAACAAACAAAACCAATTTCCTTCTCGCTGGTCAAACAATACAAAAATCAGAAAAGTAAGTCGGTTTGCTACATTCCTTAGTCAGCATCTTTCAGTGGTATCAGAGCATAATCCTGTCAGCCTGTGGGATGGTAATTGCATTCACTTGGTGTGACTGGATTTGGTTTTCAGTTGATAGTAAAAAGAATCATCATGACAGGGTTATGTAAAAATAAACAAGCACGGAGGGAATTTGATCAAACACTTTCAAAGAGTTCAAGACACTCTAAAGGTACAACTACATCTAAAAGTACAAGGAAAAGGCCCCCTGTTAAAGCATTCAATGATACAGTCATGGGCAACTATCATAAGTATTACTCCCTTCCAAAAAATTTATAGGAAATGCTTACCTCCACCCAATTTATGGATATTCCAGATGAAGTTGGAGATGCTATGAATTCATATCAGCTGCAAAGAAAAGGAGAAGAACCGATTGACTCATCCATAAACGAGGTTTGTAAAAATCTCTATGAGGAATTTGATGAACATGCTACAAGGGATGAAGTGGTACCTATGAATGTTGAAAACATGTCACAAAGGTATGGCAGCCATTCTGATTTTTATAACAGCAGTCCTTCATATGAACACAATGATGATTCAAAGGTCATGGCACATGAGGAGGAATAGGAAGTTGTAGGTGGGATTTCTACAGTTGGCACACAATATATGAGTGTTAAACAAGAAGTATGCAAGGGGAAAACAAGCCATAGCAGCGCTGACTTTTATGTTAGCAGTTTTTCTATTGAGCATAATCATGATTTAGATGCTTCGGTACATGATGATGATGGTTGTGAGGGGTTATCTAATGCAAACACTCATTGTTTGGGTGTTACTGATGCTTTTGATATTGAAGATACATGTCATAATGAGTCTGATTTTTCAAATCAGACACTAGAAGATGGCAACAAAACAGAAAATGTGCCTAATGGTGATGGTTCCAAGGAGAGTTTGACAGATGTTTGTGAGTCTATCTTGATAGGGAAGGTGTATGTTGAACTTGGCGAATCAACAACCTCTAGCATGTCATTTGAGCCACCCCACGAGGTTCATAACAACAATACACTTGATGATGATATGTGCAAAGTTGGTAGTACACTAGAGAGTGTCTACCAAACGGATAGTGGTGGTGACTCAGCCTCATACCATAATACGGATGACAAACCAGGAAAATTGTATGGTGGTGATGAGTTTCATAATCCTCATAATTTGGTAGGGCAACTGAAGGTGAATGAAGGCATGATTGCTTCAGCCTTGGAACACTTTAATGTTGTTCAGCAGTTGGTGGCACATTGTTTGTGAACACCAGGTACATATGAGCACCGTGAGGGTGGACTTTACCTTGCAGAGTTTTAGGCACTGAGAGAAGCAATTGGGGTAATGAAGAGAAATTATCTACAACTATTATCAGATATAGATCGTCTTCACATACTCGATGGAATCTATCATGATGCTTTAGAGGGAAAGGAAGAGGAGGTTGATGAGCTCACATATGAGCTTGAGGTCGCCATGGACTCCTTGAAGAACACTCAGACAACCCTTCAAGAGTCCCAGTTTCAGATTGAGGAACCTACCGTGGAGTTGAGGTTGGCACAATATTCACCATCCACAGGTATAGTTCTGACTCCTATGACATATACTAATGATGAGCATACACCCACTAGTAGTAGTAGTGAGCACATGGAGGATGTGGTTACATGCATTACATCGATTGGAGCAGATGACATATTTGTGATGAGTGCTTTAGTGGAGTGTAGCAGAGGGCCATCTGTTGCATCAGGTGATTTTGAGGATGGCCCTATTGTCGTGGTACATGATGATTTTGGCAGTGTCTCCTATTTGAGGATTGGGATCACTCCTTTTGGCTCAATGGGTATTGAGGGTCACGTGTTGCTAGATGTAGAATATTTAGTGGATCAACTTCATGATGTTGGTAGTGGTCCTATTGATGTCTCTCTTAGTGGAGCTGTTACCCTAGAGAAGACTTTGTTGAGTAGGTATGACATACATACTCCATTGGTCAGTTTATCATCTGATTCTCTTGACATAGCAACGATGTTCTTGCTGATCAGTGACTCCATGATCTTCGACACCTTATGGACAGGTAGTTGTCCAAGCCGGAGTCATATACCCTTCTTAGGTTTGGCATTGATTACATTAGTGTTTCAACACGAGATTATTGAGGTGTATTCCTCTTGGGTATTCTTTGATTGGCATTGGTTGGATGACCAGCTTGCAATCATTCATGTTGCTGGTCAGAGTTATTACAACGAGAAAGGATGGCCATTGGCGTTGGGATTTGAGCATGCAGAATATCACACCCGCATAGTTTTCATGTCCTACATACACAAATGGTTATGTGATGGTGATGGTGATGGTATGATACTCTTCTTCTACATCACATATACTAGGATATATATATATATATATTTATGTGGGACTTGGGTATTGATGTGTTTGGTACATCGCTTCACATAGACTTCCATATGTTGCTTCATGGTTTTAGATGTTTGATCAGTTTTGCCCAGATGGAGCAGATAGTTGTATGGGTAGGAGTCACCAAGGCTTATATGCGATGGTTGAGCATGTTTCTTATTCTGTCACACCCGAGTGTAGCAGGTTCCAGGATTGTTGCTATGGACTTCTTTGTGATGCTTGTGCAATATGTATTTACTTTAATGTTCAAAGGGGTACATCATATGCATGATGGATCTTTGCCGAGATTATCCTGGAATCCTAGTATTGACATATATAGTACATTCATCCACTGGGCCTATGATTAGTGGTTACATCGAGGGGGTAGTGATGTTGATATCAGAGTGGCGCAGCGGTTGGATGGTGCTGCATTTCTCGCATTGGTATGTGATACGGATGTTGGCTTGCTGGGTACTTTGTTCCTCATGGATCACTACTTGTTATTGCATAATATTCATGTTAGACTAGAACAACAGGAGCATTCAGTATTTTATGTATGGCTTGTATGGGATGGTGGTGGTACATGGAGGCATTGCTTGTGGACAAGCAATCTGCGGGAAGGGAGGACTCTAATGTTTGATCACTCAGTTGCATAGTTTGGCCTATTAGCCACCTCCGCAGGCAAATTAATTGTGGTTAGGAGGTGATATTTTCCATCTTTGGGGGCTTATACTTAGTCATTTATTTGACTTGGATGGATAAATACATGTACTTTATAATATTTTATTATAAAGTAATGATAAAGTTAACTTTTTCTTAAATTAGAAATGTAAACTTATAAAGTAACTTTATAAAAGCACTTTATATTAAGTGTTTGCTTAAGTGAGCACTTGGGCCCACCTTGCACGTCCCCCAAGAGGCATATAACATTTTAAAATGTTTTAAGATCTCGTAAAGTGCAACCCAAGGTTTGGCATGGCTTTTGGAAGAAAAGAAGATTCTTTTGGAATCTTAAAAGATGCCTTGGAAGAGTTCGTTTAGGGTTGGAGGCTATTATATTTTTGTTTTGGCTCTCATTTTTGGTATTCTTGGTTTATTTTCTTCTTCATAGCTGAAGCTATTCTGCAAATTCAGATCTACAGGTTTTGGTAAGGATTTGGGAACGAAATCTCCCATATTCTCACAGGTTGGACATAGCCCCTACTTGATTTGGCACTATTTTCAGTAATTCAGGTCATTGGAGGACCAAATTGAGTGATTTATCAGCTGAGGTAGCAAGGAAAGGGTTTGGACAGCAAGTATTGATCAGATTGGAAGGTTTTACAGCAAGTTTTCCTCTCCTAAATGCCAGCCGTACCATTCTAGGGCCAGCTGTACCTTCCCTACTTTCTTGGAATCCATAAAAAATAAATTGAAGGGTTTTACTTGGGATATTTTGTACAAATCTCATTGTCAGCAGTAGGAATAAAGATTGGAATCATTCTTTCAAGCTTATGATGTCACTGGAGAGAGATAGGAGCAAATCAATGTGGAAAATTGCCCATTTACAGTGAACTCTCCTGGGGGTTTGAATGAAACAGCAACAATTTGGTCAATTTATGTTAGATTTGTTTTTGGTAATTATTTACTAGAGGAAATAAACTCATTGGAGCAGTTAGGACTCATTGATAGCTCCTATAGCAGCACCTAGACTCATTTATGCTAACAAAGCAGCCCTCCAGGCAAGGCATTGGACCCCTGGTAGGCCAATTTTGGCTTGTCTTTGGTGAATTCCATTGTTTATTGGCTTTTAATAATTGCTGTTACAAATTCAGTCAATCTGAATTTTAATTTCAGTCATTAGCTTATGTTTATTATTGTCTTTCAATTGCATTACTTAAATTGCCAAGCATACATACTTTGCAAAAACACAAAAAAAGTGAAAAACCACAACAAACAAACAAAACCAATTTCCTTCTCGCTGGTCAAAGAATACAAAAGTCAGAAAAGTAAGTCAGTTTGCTACATTCCTTAGTTAGCATCTTTCAGTGATTCAGATTTAAAGCAACTTTGTTGGATTGAGGTTGGTGGATTCTCCTCATCTCCTTTAGGCCTGTTCAATAGCACTTCTTGAAGCAAATTTAGGATAACTTGCCGCTGTGTGAATTTTGGAGGAGCAAAAATAATTTGATTCGAATTTGTTTCCATTGCCAAAGGGTTCCTCCATCTTATATATAAGTTTTGAGTAGAAAAGTTGCACCCTTCCATCTTCCTAGGATGGCCAACTTCATTTTATTGTGTTTTGCAATTCTTCAAGGGAAATTACGCCTTCCTATCCCGCCGACTTAGCAAGTAATTGAAACATTTTGTTTTACTTAGAATCTCTTTAAATTGAATCGCTTTCTCTTAACACCTTCCAGTCGACTTAAGTTTAACCAAATATCTTCCCTTGTTTATTAAACTCATCTTCCTTGATTCATTCTACCTTCCAGTGAACTTCATCTCTCTCAAGTTCTAGCTTTCATCTTTCCATCTTCCTTTTTATGACCTCTTCAAATTTGCTTCATCTGACCTACTTCATTTCATCTCCAATTTCTAAATAGGTTGATTTCAACTTAGGTTCTTGTGAATCTCATTTGTTTGAACTTTGCCATTTTCATTGCTAATGAAGTGGTGTCCGATGTCTCTTCATTTGTTTGGAAGAGGGAGAGGTTTAAATTAAGATGTCTACCTTATATCTTTTAGACTATGGGGAAGAATTTTATCTTCTAAGGGTATGAGTTAACCTTTAGCTCTTTTGCTTGCCCTTCTCATGAACTTAAGTTGATTCGCACTTTCATCTTCTTTAGGAAAATCAATTTCCAATCAATTTAAGTTTATGTGTATCCTCTTTCTCATCATTGGGAGTTGAGCTTGAATAAGCAAATTTCATTTCCTACAAACCTAAGTCGGTGTGCAACCAACCTTATTATACTTGTTCACTTCCCACCAAGCTAAGTTGATCTGCGGGCCTTTTCTTATCTTTGAGGATCGATATTTTACTTAAGCAATTTTTACCTTCACACCAACCTAAGTTGATCCGCAGGATTAATACTTAGAAAATTTTACTTCTTATGAACTTAAGTTGATGCGCAGGCTCTTGCTTGATGTTGGAGGTTGATTGTCGAAGTCCATTGCCTTCGAATTTCTTTTTTTGTTTTTCCTAAAGATGAAAATTGAAATGCACAAGAGGGGGATTTCATTATACAAGAATTTTTTTTTTCCTTAAAAATCATTATTTCCCAAAATCAAAGCCCAGAAGGAAATTTCCCAATTTGTCCACCTTGACTCCTTCCTGACAACCTTGGCAATTCTTGCAACATATTGACATTATTGACAACCTACATACTCAAGCAATTTCGCAACATGACCACAACCTGACATCTCTTACTCACTAGGAAAGGTTAACCACTAAAGAAACTAAGAAAACTAAGACACCTAATCTAAGCAAAAAGTGGGGTCCCCATTTGCAATGGGGCGATGTGTTAATACGTAACATCACACAGGTAGTAATTTATCTCTTAGCTTCTTCTCCATTTTTACCGTGTCTTAACTTTATCCTTCCCTCTTCTAACTCTTTCCTTTTGTAGATGATTGCATGACCCTTAAATATAGTACATGCAAAATTCACCTTCTTCTCCTCTATCATAATCTTCCATTCAAAGAATTTATCCATATTATTCAACGAATCTATTAGCTCCTCTTGTTTGAGACTGGATGGATACTTTGAAACTTCGATTTTGATTCATTCATTTCTTTGTTGTAATGCTCTGAGTATCTTTTCTTCAAAGGGTAGATGCTCTAACTGTGCTTCATCTTCATGTTTTATATACCAATCTTTATCTCTCTATCTTGTTTCCTCATCACAATCATCTCTCCTTTGTCTTATTCTCTAATCCACTACCATACCTGCAAACTCTGCTACTTGCCTCTGTAGATTTTCCATATTCCTATGCATCTGGGTAAGACCTGCTCTTCCTTTTCCTCTCACAGTCATTTTCCTGCTCTGATACCAGATGATGCAACCAACGTTCACAACATAGGATTCATTATCAATATATGGAAGCAAAATGAAAGAAATTCTCAGAATCATCATCAAACTTCAAGTCTCATTGAATTGTATCTCCAAAACTGAAAAGAAAATCCAAAATTACTTTTTTTTGCAATTTTTAGCAGTTTTCTTAACTTGCCATTTTTTAAAAATTTCACATGCTTATTTGCATGGCTATAAATGTTGCCATTTTATTTGAGACTGACTCAAGTAGGTCTAATTATCACCTTTGTATACTAAATGCATGCAAGAGTTTGAAACTAATTAAAAATTTAAATCTGGAAAAATCTCGAAAAATCAGTGAGTCCTCAATTTGTTGCCCTAGATGAATGAATATGGTCTCGTAAAACTGTTGAGGCTTGTTTCAAGCAAACAAGCTCAGTTGGTATTGTGTTCAACTCTTCGGGATGCTTCTTCACACCAAATTTCAACTCAGACCTGCAAACTCTGCTACCTGGAAAATCTACTGCCAAATTGTGTGGGATCTTAATTGGGAAAAAGTCGAAAGAATAAAAAAGTTATATTTTGCATGTGTCATGGCCCAAAATAATTTTTCGTTGTTTTCTTTTCAAAGCTAGATTTGGGATTTGAGGGTGGCCACACCTAGTGGGGTCAAAGTGCAGTGTTCTTTGCATGGTTTTTTGACAGCACTGCTGTCGCAATATAGAGTGGAGTTGAAGAGCAACGCCCCTGCCACCAAGCCTAAATTTAATCCTTTCAGACTGGACAATCCTTCATTACAGATGCCTTCTTTCACATTTTAATCTCTTTTAATGAATCTCCTAGTGGGGTTGAAGGGCAATGCCTCTGCTGTGTTCTGTGTTGTAATATATGGTGGGATTGAGGGGTGGAGCCTCTGCCACCAATCTCAAATTAAAGTCTTTGTGCCACACAAGCCTTATCCCAGATGCAATAATTAACAATTATAATGGTTTTAACCAAAATGTAGAGCATTTATTGGGCCCTAACTATGTTTGCTAGTTTTTGTTTCAATAGATGTATTTTTAGCTTCAATTTTTTTTTCTTCTTCTTGCAAATGGAATGAATATCATTTTGAAGTGGTAAAGACCATTTTGTGTGTTTTAGGTTTAGAGGTTTTGATTTTTTTTTCCTAACTTTCCTCTTGATTATAATGGCCAAGTTTTACAGACGAGACTCCTTTTTCTTGAGTCTTTGGTACTTGTTTGGACCAATTTCCTTTTAAAATTTCTGAGTTTGGGTGAGTCTCGTAACTATGGTTCGATATACATTTTATACCTTCGAATAAGTAGTTACCTACTGCTCTATTTGTGGCAACATCTCTTTCTTGTGTCTAGCGGATGTTAATGTCAGGTGATAGATATTAGTAATTTATTGGCTGTTTATTAAAGTGGCCCTAGGTTACGTGTTTTCCAAAGGGATTTTCATATGTTGCATGACATGAAATTTATGTTGTGTTGCTTGTGTGATTTTCTTAAATTGACTCGTTTTTTATGTTCTTCATTTTTTTACCCCATAATATTTTGTTTGTTCTTTAGTTTCTGCCCACCATTGTTAAACTAGTTTTGGTTCAGTTTTAGTACTGTCAATTTTGTGTTGTGTGTTTTCTTGCAAATAGTTAAACTATTGAATGGCTTCAATTTGAAGTTTTTTTGGGGAGAATTGCACAGGTGACAACTCTAGGTGGCTTGAATGCCTCAACTTCATTTGTTGGAAAAGCAAATCCTCTTAACCGCACACCACCCAAAAGGAAGACAGAGCTACATCATGCTTTATGCAATATGCTTTCAAGTATACTTGCTCCAGTTGCAGACGGAGGCAAAGCACACTGGCCGCCTATGGGTGTAGAATCAGCATTGGCACTATGGTATGTTGCAGTAGCTCGGATTCGGGGGCAGCTCATGCATTGGATGGAAAAACAGAACAAGCATATTATAGTGAGTGGCAAAAACAAATAATTTCATTTTACTAGTTTGTTATGTGTTGGCATACTTAACAGTTTTATATATAAATTTTAGCTTAAGAGAACTGTAAACAACTGGGATCTCGGAAGATTTGTTTTTATAGTTCTCAAATATTACTTGCTATTATTTCTTCTGGTCTTTTACCCAAAGTATGGTAATAAACATAAAGTTCCTTTATAGGCATTTCAAATTTGAATGCATCAGGAATGTTAATGATGTAACTTAACACAAAATGTCATGTTGATGCAGGTTGGATATCCCTTAGTGACTCTTTTGCTGTGCCTTGGTGACCCCCATGTTTTTAACAGTAACTTTGGTCCTCACATGGAGCATTTGTATAAACTTCTGAGAGTAAGATCAGTACCCAAAAATTTCATTAAAATAGCCAGCATTAAACTGTTTGCAGATTGTTTATTGGAACTAGTTTGAAAGGACTTAATTTATAGTCAATCTATACATCTTTATGGCTTCTGTTGTCTTTAATGCTTTTTAAACGTTTTAAAGCATGATTTTAATCTGCTATAGTGTTAAACTGTTTTTCATAAAATTGGGGTTCTCTCTAGTGTTATGATCAGTGGTTTTAACTTTTTTAAAATTATTGTGTGCTGAATGTCACAGGAAAAAAACAACCGATCCATGGCTTTGGATTGTCTTCATCGAGTTGTACGATTTTATTTAAATGTTTATGCTGATCATCAGCCCAAAGATCGTGTATGGGATTATCTTCACAGTGTAACATCACAGTTGCTGGCATTTTTGAAAAAAGGTTCTCTTACTCAGGATGTACAGCATGATAAACTTGTTGAATTTTGTGTCACAATAGCAGAAAGCAACTTAGATTTTGCTATGAATCACATGATATTGGAACTGTTGAGGGCAGACAGCCTAAGTGAAGCAAAAGTTATTGGTCTTCGGGCTCTACTTGCAGTGGTTATCTCTCCCTCAGGACGTCGGGTTGGTTCAGACACATTCCGGTGTGATGATGTTCACTTCTCTGCAACATCATCTTTACGGGGCTCGGTTGCATTATTAAGTTCATCTTCAGGTTCTGGAGTTTCTGTCTCACCTCGAAACTCATATTCTATGTCGTCCGCAAGTCCTGTATCTTCTGACTTAGGTATTACAGGACGTGACATAAGCCAGTACATTCCAAAGGTTAAACATGCTATTGACACTATTTTGAGAGTATGCCATAGCACTTACTCAAAGGCACTGCTGACATCATCAAAAACAACAACGGGTAACAACGTTGTCCTTATTATCTGTAATCTAGTCAAAACAGCAGTTATTTAACTCTTTGAATCAGAAGTTGGATTTTGAGTTTTACTTAGTTGGATTGTTTAAAACTTTAAATAAATAACATAATAGAAGAGTTGGTGTTAAACTGAAGTATTTCACTGAAACATTGAAGGATTAAACTGAAACTAGTCTTCTGATTTAAACCTTACATGTTCTACAAGTGAATTCAAATGACTATGTGTGACTCTTGACATCTCTCAAGGATCTCCACATTCCAATGTGTCCCACGTGGTACTCTTTGTCCCATGTGACCATCTTTTGATGCTTTTGTCGATTTGCTTGTCCTTTTGTGATCCCTGTTAATATTTGTGATTCCAATGTCCTATACAATGCTACTTTAGGAGAAAACAATGTAACAACCAATTGTGGCTTTCCATCTCATGAGGACCACAACTTATGATAACATTCAAGGTGATTACACAACGTGTAGAACACACCTTCCTAACAACAACATTAAAATTGAGTATCTTGGCAAGAGTATCTTAGGGTGCACAATTTTTTTGTAATCACCAAAGGTTCTTTAGATGAAGAACCTAAGGAAGAATGATAGAATTGAGAAAAAGCCAAATAAATGTAAGAATATGTTAAAGGCAATAAATATTCTTATGTAATCAAAATGAATATATTAATTAATAAATAAGGATACATAATTATGTGGACTACATATGGTTGTACAAATATGGCTTTATCCTATTGCATTCTTTTTTACATGTTTTCTCTTTCAGTTATATGGATGTTATAATGGTGCATAAATTTATAGTGAACACAATTAATCAGCAAACTCAAAAGATAAAACAAAATTTTATTTACATCATTTGGGGGATGGCACGTGCAAGGAGAGAAAATAGAGACTGCCAACATAGAGAATGTAGCTTAAATGAAAAGGGAGGAATTATCCAATGCAAACACAAACCTAATAATTGAACAAAGAGACTAATTGACACCATGGGAACAAGGGCTTAATGAGCTTAGGGCACCACCGAAAAATTTGTATGAGATGGAAATGACTCCTTAAGATTTGCAAATGGAAAAATCTAAATAAGTGAACCAAAATTGGTTGTTGTTTAACAAGCATAAATTGAAGTTAACAGGCTTGTCCAAGAACTTGCTAATGACCTTAAAAAGATGGCACAACTTAAATATGATGCATCTCAAGTCAATGATGGCATAGTGAAACTCCAAAATTATTTCGATAACTCTAAGGCAATGTGGGATGCCTATCAATTAAATGGTGAAGCACCAATATGGAAGAAAAACTGCAAGAAAGAGTTGGGGCTAACTACACAAAGGAGTTGGTAAATCCAACTTTATTTGGTTAGAAAATTACTGAATTCCATAATCTTAAGAAAAGGTTGATGACTATGACCCAATATTGGAAGAACTTTAGTCTTCTACTCAATGATGTACCATTGTATTAGAAAGATGTAAGGTTTTACATTTATAAGTTCCTTTTAGGGCTTAATGTAAAGATAGGAACCAAGGTGGAGCTGCATGGGATTGAGCATATGGACTCAAGTTTTTGAAAAGGAACTTAAGTAGGAGTGTAAGATGCAAGTTTTAGCTTCAACATGTTAGAATCATAGTGATAGTTTCTAGAAATCTCAAATGTCTCAAGCACGAACCTTTCAAAAGATATTCTTCAAGATGGGAGGGGTGAAATTAAGAAAAAGGGGGCAGAGTGGGGGGTTGGGGAGAGTGGGGGATGAGATCTAGTAATACCATTACAAATTGTGGAGGGATGATAGAGGGAATTTTGCACCTAAGAACAATTAAGGAACAATAGAAGCAACAATGACAAGATTCATAAGGATATTGATTGGAAGTTTGCTAGTCATGGTGAAGACTATCATCTCAATTTTTTTCTAGTAAGGAACAAAGGTGCGAGACCTTCTTAGAACCATTAGGCTAGGTCCAAGTTTGTGGGACCTACCCCCTCCACATTGAATGCACATTGCTATTGAGAATACGTAGGTTTTGTTTCAAAATGTTGTAGCAGAAGAGGTATCCTATATGGCCAAGGAGTAACAATTTTGATAGAGATTTAATGAGCAAAATCTTTTTATTTCTATAGAATTAGTAGTTATTTGCATAAGATAGTGGGCAATAATGAAGACACTTGGTTAGTTCTAAATGGAATCAAGCAAACCAAAATAGTTGATGAGTTTTTGAGAGGGGCAAAACTTCAATTTTCTAGTTACATAACTAGTGTAGCTTTATTTGTTGCACCTTTGGTGTCATGTGATATTATTTTAGGGATCAACTGGGTTTGTCATCATAAAGTCCAAGTTGATTGTTATGCCCAAATTGTGGCATATTTGGACATGACTTAGGATAGAGAAAAGAAGCACACATTGAGAAAAAATTGCGATTAGTCCCCATTAATCGGGGGTCAGGAAGGTTTATGATTTTTTCCCCCAAAAAATTGCAAAAAAATGGTCAACAATTTTTCATGTTTTCAACGTTTTTTCTTTCAGTAAGTTAGGGAAAAATCGTAGGAATAATCCGGAATAAATCATAATTAAGGAAACCTGCCGCGAAACCCTAAAACGCGATAAAAGGGTGCGAGAAAGTGTAAAAAATTTGCGGCGACATGGGGTTGCAAGTGTTTGCAGAATTTGTCACGTTGGTCGCTCAATCCGTCGCTTTAGTCACTCAAAATCTACTGAGGAATGCACAGGGAAGCGGTGAAGGCATTTCAATTTATTTCCAATGAAAATAATAGTCTCCATGAAAATGTCTCGTGTAGATTTTAATTAAATCGGTGAAAATTATAGTTTAGATCTATAAATGATATTAATTAAATTGGTGAAAATTAAAGTTTCCCGTTACCATCTAAACTCAAGTTTTTTAGTGATATTAATTAATTTTTCAGTTAATATTTGTTATTTTATTATGTAATATACTTACCACGATTTTAATATTAAAATGAATATAAATTTCAATATTTTTAAAATAGTTAAATAAATTTACTCAAATTAAAAATTAAAAAAAACAAAATATAATATAGTTAACTATTAATAGTAAATAATAGTTAAATATTTCTATATTTAAATCTGAATATAAAATCAAAATAAATTATATTATAATTTAGCGTGATTTAAATATTAAACTGAATATAAATTTCAATATTTCAAATATAGTTAAATAAACTCACCCTTACATTTTAATTAAAAATTAAAAGAAAGAAATATAATATAATTAACTATTAACAATAAATAATAGTTAAAATAAAAAGCACGATGTGGAGAGTGGGAGGAGAGCGTTCAAGAGGCGCGAGGGTTGCAGCAGGGGAAGCGCTTTGGACGGCGAGGGAGATGATGCAGAGGAAGATGACAGAGCCCTCCCCCACCATATGCCCCCTTCCGTGGTGTCTTGTCTACGGGAGGAGCTCGGAGTTTCTTCTGTTGCGGTGTTCGTTCCCCAGCCCTTCGTAGATGTAGACGCTGTTGAGGGAGATGGGTCTCTCGGCCCTCGTTATGGTTCTATATGGTGGCGGTTGATGGTGTTTGGGGTTCTTCTGGTGAGGGATCTGGGGTCTCTTTTTTCCCCCCTTTGTTTTGGTGTGGGGGAAAGATTTGGGACCCAGGTGGCGTTTCTACTACTCGGCTCTTCTTAGTGTTTGTGGGCTTTCCTCTCCCCTTGGTTTGTCTTCTTTCCTTGGGGTGGGTTGTTTTGTTTGCCGCCACTCTGTTCCTTCTCCTGGTGGCGGTGTTCTTTTTGGAACCCTGGCTTAAGGCCATGAAGTTGGGGGTGCATTGTTTGCTTCCAATGCCCTTCTCCCTTGTTTTGTTGCTTGATCTGGCTGGCCTTTTGGGGTTGCATTTGATTCTTTAGGGTCCTTCTTTGCCCTAGAGTTCGTTTGAAGATCTGTTGATGGGTTGTCTTCTTGGGTCCAACTGTGTTTTTGCTGGCAATATCTCTTGGCCCGCCCTCTCTCTGCAACATGGGTTTTCTTCAGTTTGCCTTATTGACGTGGCCCTTCCTTCTCTGATGGCGGGGATGGATGGTATTGGAGGCTATTTGCCTCCTATAGAGGTGGAGCTAGGTGTTGCGGTGCAGTCTGGGTGGTGTTGGTGGGTGGCTGGTGATGACCTGTTTCTCGACGCTGGATGGTTGATTGCTGCTATTTCTTGGCTGAAGAGTTTCTCCCCCTTTTCTCCTATTGAGGTGGATATTTTGGTTATGCTTTTCTTCTTGGAGTTCGACTGGTTCAGGCCTCTTCTTCTTCTTTTGGTTCTGGGAGCCTTTGTAAAACCCAGCTGTCCAGCAAAGCTTTGTGATTCCATCTCTTGGTGGCTGGAATTTGGTTCGTGGTTTGAAGCTTTGTTCTCTTTGCTGATGGTTTCCTACCTTTTAGCCCCTATGGAGGTGGGTTCCTATCCTATTTTGGTGGATAGATGCTTTGCTGTTAAAGGTGCGGCTATCAGAAACTTCGAGGTTACTGGCTTCATTCTGGTGGTTTTGGGAGCCATTTCAAAACCCATTCGTAAGGTTATGGGAGCCTTTCAAAACCCCCATGTTTCGGTTCAACTTTTAATGCTTTTTTTGTATTATCTTGTCTGGCTGGATGCTGATAGTTTTCAAGGGCCCAGTTTAGATTGTGGTTGTTTTTGGTTAAGGTTTGGGCTAGCATTTTTCTGCTTGGAGTTTTTATTACAGGTTAAGGGAGTTGGGAATTTCCTTATGGTTTGGCTGAGGGTGCTTGTTAGACCCTCATGATTTGCTTTTAAGTGCTCTAGTTTGTGGCTGTAGCCTTGTTGGTGTGGCCAGCTTGTTGTTTATTGATTGTAGCTGTAATGTCCCCTTCTCATTGATGCTCTTTCAGTGGTCCATTAGCCTATTCCTGAGACTCGTAGGCTAGGTGGAATGAGGAATGAGGGTCTAGCATTGATGAAACGAGGACTTACTATTTTTAGTAAGTCAGGGAATGACCATTCTGGTGTCACTGTCCTACTGAGCTCTCCATGTTTTGCCTTTGGACGCGATGATCATACTTTTCTGAGCATTAATTCTGACTTACTATTTTTAGTAAGTGGCTGTGTGGCACAATTCTATTTTTGGCAGTGGACAGGGTTCTGATTCTGCAGCAGTTTTGTGGTCGTCTTGACTCAATTTCATCCTAATAGTGTTGATAATCAGTACGGGAGTCATATGCGAAATAATTGAATATTAATTCCTTATCCTAAGGTTTAATATTTAATTAATCTGATTATTGACGACTGATTTATTAAAATTGGGATTAATGCCTATTTTATTCTAATTGTTGGGCGAAACTCATGTGTACTATGGAATGGCGAAATATTTTAGAGGAATATTATGTTTTAGTGCATCTCCATTATTCGCCAAGTAATTAACGTGGGTCCCTTCCTTTTTGGCGTGGGGGTTTGACTTGTGAAAAGTGGCGCTACACTTGGGTGAAATGAAATTCAAATGCAAGGCGTGGAATTTGGAGGAATGGCATTTGAAATTGAAGAGTGAAGTTATAAATAAGAGGCTTGGGCTCCCATTTGGACCATCTTTGAAAATTGCATCGTTATGCTGCCGGTTTGGCTACTGAAAATCTGAGCTTCGAAGTTGGCTTCCTAGCTAAGTCTCAGTTTCGTGCTCGCAATATTGTACCTAGCTGTGCCCTTGTGTTCCCATTGCAGATTGGTTATTGAGTTGCAGATTATGGAGTGATTGATGTTGGATTTGATTGTTTCTGGTTGCTGGTCGCGGGACTGCTGAAAGTGAAATTTGCTCATACCTCTCAACTAGGCGACTCCATTCATCTGGGTACCGGCTCATTCTTCCTTCGATGCCATGGCGATACAATGTGTGAGTTCCTAGCTATTTTGATTGAGCATTGTTTTTAATAGACAAAATCGAACTTCCAGGGTATGGCGTTGGTTTTTGCAATTGCCTTGGGATGCGTGTCGAATGAATATTGGGTTTTTTGAGTGGTAATTTGGTTGGGATGTTATTGTTAGAGTTATATTGGGAGATTGGGATTGATTTCATGTGATTCGGGTAGAAAATGAATGAGTTATGAGTGTTTTGATGTTTCCATAGGCTGCTGAAACTGTACTTTCAGCCTGCAGATAAGTGTAACAGAAAATTACAGTCTTGTTGTAGAAATCTGCAATTAATCTTCTCATCTCATCTCTATATTGTAAGGTTGTTTCAGTAGTACTGATCATCCCTTCTTTCTGCTTTCATTTGTAATCCCCACTGCATAAGTGGAAGAGGCTGGCTTGCCGCCTTCTAAGTTTTGTAATTCAGTTTTTTGTAATCAGTCCTCCCGCTGAATAAGTGGTCGAGTGATAAGTTCAATGCTATGGTCCTCCCGCTGAAATATGCGGTAGAGTGATTGTTTAATGTAATGTCCTCCCGCTGAAATACGCGGTAGAGTTATTGTACTTCAATTCCTTGTGATTTCCCCTTGGTCGGTTTACCGCCAAGAGTTTGGTTTCTATCTTGCTGGATAAGCAGAAGGGGCTGGCTTGCCGCCCATGCATTGTAATTTTCAGTTTGATTATTGTTGCTGACGGTCCTCGGAACACCGTATGCTCTCACCCTCCCAGTCTGGGCTCTCGGTGAACAAAAGGTGGAAGGGTTCCCTTTCAGTTGTTTGGTTTATACCTCTAACCTTAACGGGTTATTTGTTGTGGATGAATTGTTATTGGCCTAAAAAACAAAAAACAAATTAGTGGGATATTACAGTAGCCTTGTTGGTGTGGCTAGCCTGTTGTTTATTGGCTATATCTTGTTACTTTGGTTGGCACTTTCTGCTTGTGGGTGCGTTGGTTTTTGGTTGGCGTTAGTCTGTTCAGTTGTGTTTGGGCTGTTGGTTTTCATGTTTGTTATCTTTGGCAGCGTAGTATTGTGGGTTCTAGATCCTAATAAAATTAGAGGGTTTCGGGTCCCTTCAAAACTTGTTGTATGGGGTTTCGGGTCCCCTCAAAACCTGTTTTTACCTCAATAAAAAACAATAAATAATAGTTAAATATTTTAATGTTTAAATCTGAATATAATTTTAAAATAAAATATATTAAATATGATTAAAAAATATTAATATATATAAAATATAACTCTTAGCTATTAATCATTGCTAATATATTTTTAATTATATTTAATATATTAACAACAATTAATAGTTAAGAATGTATATTAAATATAATTATAAAATAACAATAAATAATATTTAAATATTTCACTATTTAAATCTGAATATAAAATTAAAACAGCCGGTCGAGAAGACATTATGAAGATAAGACCTCCTTATGTTGTGATATACATCAGGGTCGGGTTCTTGCTCCCCTGGATGCAGAAAAGTATAATATATTAAATATAATTGAAAAAAATACATATACATAACAATATAACTATTAACTATTAATATCCGTATCAGATACTAGTGTACTTGTATCCATGTCCATCCAACTTTGCAATTCATGTGTTGAAGTCTATTTTTTGTTTGTTTACAATATCTCTATGCTATGGAAATGTTCTTAAATATTAAAAAAGGTAGTTTTTTATTGTTTTTTTCAATCTTTTACATTTTTTTGTAAATTCAATTTTTTCCCATTTTATTCCCGACTTTTTCCTGATCTTTTCAAAAATCTTACACTTTTGGTTTGCCAATTAATTCCCCAAGCGATTAATGCTTCTTTAGGATAGAGTATTACCCTTAAAGGAACCAATCTCCTTACATGCAACTTCAGTTATGCGACTAAAATGGGCTAGGTGTAAAGAACTACTACTTGCAACATTCATTGAAGAAGACAATAAGAACCAAAAGCAAACTTATGAAAGTGCTCCATTTTTTCTAGTTAAACTAAAGAGGTCTATTGGGCTCCTCGCCCAAAATAGTGAAAACCAAATTACAATCCGCTCAATGGAAAAACTGCACAATCTCCAAATAAAGAAGAGAATGGAAAAACAATTTTTTTTTCCTAGGATGCTATTGCAATATCTAGAACATAATCACAAAGTTTTGAATTCTCATAAATTGCATTAGATTTGAATATGCAACTTGTTGCCAAGGTTTTCTAATATTCTATTCAAGCTTATACATAATTAAAAATATTTATGAGTTTTCTATACTAAAAAAAAACAAATAACAAAATAAAAGGGACTGATTATTCCTACAATTTCAAAAAATGAAATTTTTGCAAGAAAACAATAAACTTACATCTAGACATAGCTTTTAACCAAGGAAGCCTCTAGACCTGTTCTATAGCCTGTGCGATACACTTTATGCAACAGCATGGCTCACCATCCAATTGTATTTTCTCTTGATTAGAGTTCACAAATATTCTTCTCATATGAGCATATATGTGAGATGAATACAAGCTCTTGTGAGCACTTGTTAGAGGGTAATACAATCTCCTTATGAGTGCGCACACTCGAAATCAGCTATGGAGTAGTAAGACTCCCTACTTGGAAATCCATTTATTTAGAAACCACATCCACATTAGAAGCCAACTATGGAAGACCAAGAGTCACTACATATAATTCTCCATTAGATGTCCTGATGGATATTTGAACTTGGCCTCCATAATGAGAACTAAATGCTTCAACCAATCATGACTTGGAATTCACAATCATGAGAAATTGTGTTGTTTTCAGGATGATGAGTGTATTTTTTGAGAAGGCTATTGTTGGGCTGGCTATTTCTAGGTGACCTTCTAGAAGGTCTATTGGTAGTTGTTAGTTATCCAATATTCTAGTTCAAGAGTTATTTAAGTTGGGTTTAATACTAGTAAAATTTAATAATCAAGTAGTTAGCTTTCTAGTACTTTTCATACAGTAGTTAGTTCAGGGAATTGGTTTTTAGTATCCAGTTAATAGAATTTAGTAAGCCTATTTTTGTATATAAATTGTTATTGAAGTGTTGTACCTTTTGTGTTATTTGATTGTAATGTTCCCTTCTCTTTAGTGATCACCTTTGAGTTGATTAGCCTATTTCTCGTCATCCCAATAGGCTAATTTGGAGACCTAAAGGATGTTTGGCTGGAATTGTCATTTTCTTGCTAATGGAGAAATAAAGGTGAAATATTTTTTTTATTTAGAGCTTATAAAGTAACAGTTTTAATGGAAAAAGTCACTTTTGTTATAAATTAGAATTATAAAAATAAAGTGACTTAAGTTATAACTTAAAGTCATAAAGTAACTTTATAATGGGGGGAAATAAAGTAAAATGATTTTTATTTAATTTCATTTTCCCTATAAGTGGGACAACCACTTGGAGGATGCATAATTATATATTTAGGGTCCTTAAGTGGTGGAAATAAGTTTCATATAAGGGGCATTTTTTATTGGAGGAGGCATATACGTGGTTTTTACATTTTGATGTTTCTCCATTCGCAGCTGAGTTCTTCCGTTGCAGCATTTCCCAAGGACAAAAACCCTTGGAGATTTGTAGGTTAGACATAAACCCAACTCTACTTGGGATGTGGATTCATAGAGAGTCCACTATTGAGCTTATTTGTAGAATTTTGGACAGATTTTGGGGAAGTTCGACTAGGGTTTTTGTACACAATAATGGAGCTGCGTTGCAGATTGGAGGTTACATGAATTTATATAATGTTCTATCTTGGACGACTCTATGAAGGGCTCGGTTGGAAGTGATTACAGGTTTATATCAGATCTCAGTGGCAAGGTATTGGTGATCCGATTGGCATCTTATTGGCTTGATGACAGCAATGGGTTTCATTGATTCCTCTTATACCCTAGGCAGCTATGTTAGAGGAGAACATTCATAGGTGCTAGGGGTTTGTAGGGGTTGCCATCACTTTCGATTTGTATAAGAATCACTTCAGTCTTCATCAGCAGTGTCTCAGGCTATTCCCTTCCTCATCAGGTTACATTGGGTACCAATTAGAATACACCAGGCAAGCAAGGAAACTGGGTATGTGAGGAATCAAATTAGACTTTATAATTGTCAATATAATGCACTTTGCATATGATGTTACAGTCTGATATCATTTGTTTCAGACCTGATAATAAGTGTATCCAATTCTGATTTATGCCTAATGTAATATCTCATTCATTTGAGAGTGTTGTCAAGTTTAGTGCAGTCATTATTTATCATATTCTTTGTATTTCTATTTGTTTTGGCAATGAACATACACCCAAAACCATAAACAGTGATCAGAAAATCAGATAACAGTGAGTTGTATGCCAAGCGTTTGGCAAAATGTCAAACATCCAATATTGAGGAAAACGGATCAGAATTAGCAGGGGTTCTTACATTGACGCTTGGCATTTATCGGAAGCGTTTTGTTGCAATCAGTGTCAGGTTGGCCATGTAGAAAAGCTTTTCGTCATTGATTTCACGTATGTGATCTTGTCGGTGTGCCACGTTCTGTATGTGGGCCAATTCTGGATCTTGTGAAACTGTATGTTGTTCATTTTCAGATGACTATAGGTAATAGGCTTTCTGATTTGCTAGGTGGAGTATAAGAGGGATCTCTTCATCAGATAATGGTTATTCGACACATAGCTGTATTCTACATCAAAGTATCTTCAATATGTAACATCTCTATACCTTGCATCATTTTGGTGACCCGATTGGCATCTTATTGGCTTGATAACAGCAATGGGTTTCATTGAATCCTCTTATACTAGGTGGCTATTTCGAAGGAGAACATTCACAGGTGCTAGGGGTTTGTAGGGGCTGCCATCACTTTTGATTTGGATAAGCTACATGGGATCCTGATGACTTATGAAATGAGAACTAGTGCTGAAGCATTGCTTTCAAAGTATCAAAGAAGGGCAAAGAGAAAAGTCTTGATTCCAATGAAAGTTCAGAGGAAGAAAGTGATGATGAAGAAGCCCATTTTGCAAGAAAATCTATGAAGAGTTCTAATAGTTTAAAAGCAAGTTGTCTTTAACTTGTTTTAACTGTGGTAGGAAAGGGCATTTTGCTTCAAAATGTCCTTATGAAAAGGAGGATGACAACAGTTTTGAAAATAATCATAAAAACAACAAGAAGAAATTCTTGAAGAACGGGAAAAAGTTTCACCTCTCCAAAAGAAGTTTCTATTCACAAGAAGAAAACAGCTTGTCAAAAGCTAGTGAAAGAGAATCTCTAAATGATGAAGTTCTTTTTATGGCTATAGAAGAAACTTTGTCTGAGAATGATGAAGAAACAAGAATTTATTTCTGCTCTCAATGAAATAAAGAAGCTTAGAAAGAAGAAACAAAGTCTTAAAGTGTTGCTACAAGATGAAATTAACAAGGCTACTGAAAAAACCACTACATTAGAGATTGCTGAAAAAGTTATTGAAGATCTTAGAGTGCAAATTGAAGAAGGTAGAAAGATAGAAGAAGATTTCAGAAAACAACTCAAGGACAAGGAAGTTGTTTGTGAAAAACTTGAAAGTGAGGTTGTCTCATTGAGAAAGTTTGAAAAATCCTCTCAACAGTTTAGTAATAAGAACACCTTTTGGAATAGTACTATGACTTTGAATGGTCTCCTGAGTTCTCAGAAGTAGTCTCTTGATAAAAGTGGAGTTGGTCATGATGAAGGTGAATGTTCTAAATCGTCTGGAGGTGAACAACGAAAGCCTAATGATGGTATTATTCCTAATAACAAAAATGGTAATTTCAACAAGTTTTCTAATGCAGACAAGCTCATTTGACTAGATACACCAATACTTTCATGGTTGCTGTTTTTCCTGCAACTATTTTGGTCACAAGGTTGTAAATTGTATAATATTTCCTAAGAAAAAATTCAGCTTTGTGAATCAAAATCCTTTTGCTCCTCTGAGGAATTATAATTTTGTTTGTTATAAGTGCAATAACCTTGGTCATTCTGCAAAATTTTGTAAGTGTTTTGATAGATTCATCCAAGAAGGTGGATGCCAAAGTGAAAGCAAAGGAGAATGGCAAAGTTCAGAGGAAAAAGGAGAAGCCAAGTTAAAAAATGTCTTTAGTTGTACAAACTACCTTTTTAGCACAGATTGAGAAAGACATTTGGTATGTTGATAGTGGTTGTTCTAGGCATACTGGTGATAAGAGTAAATTTGTTACTCTTAGAAGAATGAATGGAGGTAGAGTTCGATTTGTAGGTAACTCTTCGGTTAGAGTTGCGAGTATCGATGCTCTTGTCTTAAATGATGGATAAACAAAGGTTGAGACTGTTTTGCATGTTAAAGGTTTGAAGCACAATTTGTTGTCAGCCAGTTATGTGATCAAGGACATGATCTTGTTTTTAATTCAAACTGTTGTGTCATTAGTAAAAGTGGGAAACATATTGCAAATGCAACTAGAGCAACAAATAATTTATATATTCTTGATGATTCTAATGATGAAAAGTGTTGTTTGAATCTGCTAGATGAAACATGGTTGTGGAATAGAAGACTTGGGCATATGAGTTTTGATAACCTGGTTCAAATCAGCAAGAAAGAAGCCGCTAGAGACATGCTAAAGCTTGAAAAACTAGAAGATATTGTTTGTAAAGACTATTAGATGGGAAAACAAACTAGAACCAACTTTAAATCCAAAGACTTATCCAGCACTAAACCACTCGAGTTAGTCCATATTGACTTATGTGGAGCAACTAGGACAACAAGTTTAGAAGGTAAAACACATTTTATGTTGTTAATAGATGATTTTTCTCACATGAATTGGGTTAGCTTTTTGAAGAAATCCGAAGCTTTAGAAAGATTTAAAGCTTTTAAAGTTTTAGTTGAAAATGAGAAGGATTTGAAAATAAAGTGTTTACGTTCTGATAATGGTGGTGAATTCTCTTCTAATGAGTTTGTCAGTTTCTGTGAAAAGAATGGGATTAAAAGACAGGTTTCAACACCCAAAATACCTCATCAAAATGGTGTTGTTGAGAGGAAAATTAAAACAATTCAAGAAATGGCTCATAGTATGATGAATGAAGCCAAAGTGAGTGATGCTTTCTGGAGAGAGGCTGTTCATACAATAGTCTGTATTCAGAACAGAGGTTTGTTGAGAGCAAAGCATAATAAAACTCCTTATGAGCTATGGAAAGGTAAACCAACAATTGTAAGGTACTTTAAAAATTTTGGTAGCCTCTATTTTATAAAGAGAGATGATAATCTATGCAAATTTGATCCTAGATCAGATTTAAGGCATCTTTTTGGGTTATTCGTCTAATAGCAAAGCTTATAGATGCTTTAATAAAAGGTTGCATAAAATTGTAGAAAGTGTTAATTTTAAGGTTCATGAGGTTACTAACACTAGTGGTAAGAATGGATTAGGTGACAACAGTGTTCATAATGTTTAGGAAATAGGTTGTGTTGTTCAATCTTCATCTTCACATACACAAGCTGGAACAAGAAGTAGTAATGCAGAAAACAATCCTAGAATGCTCAATCAAGTGAAACAGATGCCTCTCCTTCCAGTTTGCAGTATGGGACAGTAGATACACATTCTGAGAATGAATCAAAGAGTGATCAATGTAAGACTTCTCTCAAGACTCTAAGTTTGTGCAAAGAAATCATCTAGCTGATCAGATTTTACTTGATAATAGGACTAGAGCTACTAGAAGGAATGTTAGTTATTTTGAAGATGAAGATGTTTCTTTACTTTCCATGTTTGAATCTAAGTGTTTTGAAGAAGCAGCTGAAGATCAACACATGATAGCTGCCATGAAAGAACTCGAGCAGATTCAAAAGACTGACACATGGGAACTTGTGCCAAGACCCAAAGACATGAATGTTATAGGCACGAAATGGGTCTATAGAAACAAACTGAATGAGGAAGGTCAAGTGGTAAGAAATAAAGCATGTTTGGTGTGTAAAGGGCATGCTCAGGTAGAAGGTGTGGATTATGATGAGACCTTTGCTCGGAGTAGCACATCTTGAAGTTGTTAGACTTTTTTGGCTTTTGCTTCCTATAAAGGATTTAAAGTGTTCCAAATGAATGTTAAATCTGCTTTTCTTAATGGATATTTGAGTGAAGAAGTTTATGTTGAACAACCTGATGGATTTGTTTTGACTGACAAACTTGATTATTTCTGTAAGCTGAAAAAGGCATTGTATGGCCTTAAACAACCTCCACGAGCTTGGAATGACAGACTGGATAAGTACTTGCAGCAACAAGGTTTCAGAAAAGGTGTAGCGAACAACAACCTTTATGTAAAAGGAGGAGGCAACAGCATTTTAGTTGTTGTTTATGTAGATGATTTATTTTTTGGCAGTGACTATGTAGACATGTGCAAAGGCTTTTCTGCAAACATGAAACAAGAATTTGAAATGTCTATGTTGGGTGAGTTGTCTTACTTTTTGGGACTTCAAATTCAGCAGTCTTCAGAAGGTATTTTTATCTCTCAAACCAAGTATATAAGAAAGATGATGAAAAAGTTCAGAATGGAAGAATGTAATCCTGTTAGTACTCCTATGATTATTGGATGTAAACTTAGTAAAGATGATGAATCTCCTAATGTTAATCAAACTTATTACAGGTCTATGGTAGGCAATTTGCTTTATGTTATAGCTACTGGACCTGATATTATGCAGGCAATTGGTTATATTGCAAGGTTTCAAGCTACACCTAAAGATACTCATGTGCAAGCGGTGAAAAGAATCTTTAAGTATCTCAAGGGTACAATGACTTTTGGTTTATGGCATCCTAAATGTCAAGATTTTACACTAAGCCTACATTGATGCAGATTGGGGAGGCTAAGTATACGATAGAAAACGCACAAGTGGTGGTGCTTTCTTTGTTGGTGGCTGTCTTGTTTCTTGGCTTAATAAAAAACAGGCTTCTATTTCATTATCCACAGCTGAAGAGAAGTAGATTGCAGCTATATCATGCTATACATAGGTTATTTGGATGAAACACACCTTGTAGGACTTTAAGGCTTAGTTTTCTTAACCTATTTCTATTTTATGTGATAATACGAGTGCTATTTATATTTTGAAAAATCCAGTTTTACATTCTAGAACTTAACATATCCCCATTAAATATCATTTTCTGCGCAAACAAGTTGCTAATCAGATTGTTAAGCTGAAATATGCATCATCTAAAGAACAAGTAGCTGATATATTTACCAAGCAATTGTTGAAAGAGACATTTGAATTCCTACAACGGAAACTTGGAGTGACTTCACTCTTACATTGATTTAAGGATTGAATTCAGGGGGAGTTTGTATGTTTTTATTTTATGCCCCGAAACAAGGTCTTTTTTGGTTGTTTTTAATAATATATTTTTGTTTCAGTCATTGATGTCAAAGGGGGAGTAGTGAAACAAGGGGAGCTCTGCTCTTTTATGTTTTTACCTTGTTTCAGGAGGTTTGCCATCAATGTCAAAAACAGGGAGATTGTAGAAATGCTTTTTGTCATTGATGTCATGTATGTGATCTTGTTGATGTGCCACATCACTCTTGTGTTCTTTACATGGGCCAATTCCGGATCTTGTGCAATTGTATGTTGCTCTTTTTTAGATGACTGCAGATAATAGGTTTTGTGATTCGCCAGGTGGAGTATAAGAGGGATCTCTTCATCAGATAATGGTTATTTGACACATAGCTGTATTCTGCATCAAAGTATCTTCAGTATGGAACATCTATGTACCTTGCAACGAAATGTCTTCTTTGTCAGTTTCAAAATTGTAATGCTGCTATGTTGGAAACGTTTTGTTTCAGAGCTATCAAAGGGTGTGAGTTTATGTTTGAAGAATCTACATATGCCACATGGAGAATCTTTCCTGTGAGCCGTTTTTGCTGTGTATAGTCAGCCTCCTGAAAAAGTTGTTATGAACAAGTCGGTTTTGCTAATAATTGCATTGTATCTGATTTGTTGAATGTGGCATTTTTTTTTTGGAAGATCGTATGTGTAAGGAGGTGAATATGGAACAATTTTTTCTATTGAGTGCAGTGTCGTTTTTTAAAATAATATCACTTCAGCATTTTGGTGTTATGGTAGTTGAAACCAATGTTTTTAAATAATTTGCTGGGTGTTTTTAAAAAGACAAAAATCTGGAAGGTCCTTTTCTTTTTGCAGGTTCTTATTTTTTTTCTTGGCAGGTTGTTTTAATGTATACCTTCGGTATGGGCTGTTTTAGGCAACGGACTATGCTGGCTGTTCTAACTTGCAATTGGAGGAGTTTTTAATTTTCTCTCATTTTTCTTTGAAAAATAAGAGAGTGTGAATTGGTTTGTAGGGATTTTTGGTATGTTACGTGTAAGTTTTAATCTGAGGCCGACAGTTTGAGAACTCACAAGAGTTCATAGCATCGATGTGTTTTTAAAAAGAAAACTTGAATATTGTACGTTAAGAGTGGGTGAGATTTCAAAGTTGTATTTTTTGGGTAGTAGATATTATACAGATAGTGAAAACATTTGTTTGATGGATGATTTTGTAGTTAAGTCACGAATAGCGAAGCCCTGTGTTCTTTATGGGTGTTCAAAGTATTGGGGCTTTGGAAATGGACGTCCTTTTGAGTGCTTTCAGTTGCTAAGCAATCTTGAAATAACATGAACCATGGCTTTAAAAATCTCAAAGTACATAAGTGTATTTATGAAGCTTAAAGTGCAGAGACTCGTGTTAGAAAGTACAACATATTTTGGATGACTGGTTTTGGAGTCTGATTATATTATACAGAGTAACAAAACTCTAGTTATCTGCTGTTATCTGAGTTTTCATACAAAGATTTTTGTTTAAGATTGAAAAGTGATGTATCTATATGTCAATTAGTTTGATAGTGTGTTTCTTAAAAGAGGTGTTTACTCATTTTTGAGTAAAACATAGAGGTTGCATGTTCATTAAATTTCCTTAATCTATACTTTGTGTGGCTGAGTTGAAGCTCATTAAGGTTGTAGCCTTTGTATTGAGTCAGTGCTCATAGTGTGAGTTTTAGCTCACTTTTGTGAAAGGGTTGTGTTGATGTGTTTTTTAGGCACAATCAAACACAAAATAAAATACCCGAAAGTATCTTATCCTCTCTTGAGCAAAGTCCTCCCAATTGCTAAAGTATGTGATCGAGTGGAAGACTCCAAGGTTCCTAATGTCGGGTCATGACTTGTGGACAAGCACAGTTGGTTGTTGTGATTGTTGTTACTCCAAGGGGCCTTCCATTGAATAATTGAATGCTTGAATTGTTGGAACTTAGATTCCGACTACATGCTTGGAGAATAAAAAAGAGCAAAAGAGATGGGTTAAGGAAGACTACACTATTCCTAAGAATGCAAGACAAAATGAATAATCTTTGGTGACACTCTGCTAAACCTTGCGTTGACATGCAAAGCAACACCTCCACAAAGCTTAGTGCAATCTTCTAAGGAAATTAGATGATTTTCAAATCATTATCGAGCATAGACACCATTAAGTGAATGCATATCATTGATTGAATAACAATTGAACTTAAGCTCATTCAAGTATTCTAGTTGACCACGCAAGGAGAATTTGCAATCAACAAACTGCTAGTGGTATGGATTAGGACATACACCATGTATCATGCACAATTCCTTTCATTCATCTAATTAATCATCATCTAACATGAAGATCAAACAGGAAACTATGCACATATAAAGAAACAACACATTCCACCATAACTTCAATGAAAAGGAAGTTTATTTACAACTTTGCCAATAATTTCTGGCTTCTCTACCTACTCTACTCTAGCTGCTATCAACTATTTGCTATTTTTGAACTGCTTAGTATTTCTAAACTATTCACTATTCACTATTAACCTCTACAAATGAGAAAACTGAGCCTTGTATTGAGAGCTCATTACAGTTCAAAGGCTCAAATCGATTTGAGATCAATGGCTGCCTGGGATTACAAGATGAAAACTTTAATTAGGGTTTGTTACAACAAAGTCTTCTTAGCCAATGAAATAATTACAACATTTGGACACATGTCCTCTCTTGAATATTTGACAAATAAATAGTGGGGGTAGGTACATCGGTTTGTGTACCCATGGATGAGCTTGGTTCATTAAATCCGGACATGCTGATGTAGAATCCTCCGATTGGTGGAATGCCGACTAGGGTGACACCTCCATTTGCATTTGTAGACTTGATAGATCAACACAAAGTGTTTGAACAATATCTCTTGATACTCAACATTATTCGCATGCTCAATGTGGTGATGATGGAAAGCATCATCATGATTAAGTCAATCCTTTATCTTTGCTTGCTTATCTTGCCTTGAGATAGTTGTATGATCTCTACTTTACACTTCAAGGTCTTGGCCTCTTCATTTCATCACGACACAATGAGAGTTCTTGAATACCTCAAAATCCTTCTTGTAAAGTCACCAACCTTGGTACCCCTGTACTTGACAATGAAATCCTTCCTCTTGAACACATCTATTTCCATCTTTAACTTTGAAGTTATGAGGGTTGTTGATACACTTTATAGCATAGACTTTCATGTGGTAGGATTCTGATCTTCCTTGTATCTTCAACCTTGACTTTGATGTAGAAATTTCCTCCTTGCAGCACTGTGGTGATCTTCCTACAATCTGGCCCCTTTGATCTCCTCCTTTACCACCTGCAAATTAAACAAATAGGTATCAAACACCCATAACATATACCTAATTTCATCCGTCTTTTATTCCTAATTTGTTCTGATTTGGATGGTTTTAACCCTGAATTGATGCACCTAATCCAAAGATATGTCTGATAGTGCTTAGGAATTTTGCTGATGTTGGAGGTAGATGAATGAAGTTGCCTTGCACCTGATCAATTTTTCTTTATTATTAATCAAATTCACTGTTCTTTCTATGATTGCATTCGCCCCCTTGCTGATTGAGTTCGGTGCTTTGCTCTTAAATTTGCTGTTTGGGGAAGGAAATCGCTTTGAATTTGTGATTAAATGACTGATTTCAACTTGACGTTTATAGGCATTTGAAGGAAAAGATGTGTCTTTTGGTTTATAGGCATTTAGACACTTTCCCTAAGTGGCCGACTTGTTTGGCATTTAGACACTTTCTTTTTAAATCCAAATTTTGGCGCCAAAATGTGTTTGTTCGTGCTGCTGGGCGTGGTTATTGGAAGTTCGCTCCCTTCCATTGGCAAAGGAAGTGCATTGAATCCACCATCCAACTTGCTCTTAGCAATTGTTTCATCAATTTGTCCCTTTTTATCAGTTCCTGCCTTAAGGTTTTGTTCTCCATGTATGTAAATTCATCAAATTATCTTCAAAGAATGCCTCGGAAGCCCTGTCGCTCCTTTCCATTGGCAAAGGAAGTAGGTTCACTCCGTTCCATTGGCAAAGGAATTAGGTTCGCTCCCTTCCATTGGCAAAGGAAATGAATTTGCTGCAATGAGAGAGCAAGGGAAATGACTTAAACTTCAAACTTTCCAGCATCATTCCATCATGTCTTCATCAATTTGTTCCTTTATTTGTTCAAGTTCACCAAATCACCTTCAAGCATTATCCAAATTTTTACATAGTCAAATTTTCACTTTGCTGGTTGAAAATTAAATTCATTGCTTGACCAAGGCTCCATATTACAATTCAAGGCGTCTTGGATCCCCTCAGTGGCAAGGGAAGGAAGTTCGCTCCTTTGAAGGAGGAAAGGAAATTTTCACATACTTGGTGAAATTTAGCATTTCATACCTAGCCTTGCAAGCAGAAGATAAGTCGTTCATCCGAAAAGCCTTGATAACTGACTGACTTCACTTCATCCTAAAGAGACCAACCTGACTTGATTTCTTCCTCAACACGTAATAAACTCAATGCAAACGCTAATGGCAAGACTCTATCTCTACCAAAAGTAACCTAGAAGGCGAAAATGTGGGGTTCCCATTTGCAATGGGGTGATGTGTGAAAACTTCACAACATTTAGCGCCACCTCGAATAAATGTTCCTAAGGATTTCGAAGATAAAGACTCAATCTATACCTAGAACCTCAGGAAAAGTCAACCCAACCTATGAAGAGGCGAGGAAACATACTCAAAAGGGAAGAAGAATCCTGAACTGGATTAGGGTACTTTGTCTTTGATTACCCATGTGTGTGCAAATGTATTCATTCCGATTCAACAAGAACATTGTAACCCTTAGAATGCATCATAGCTAGCTACGTAGTTCTCATGAATATTGCTTTATTGCCAGTCGAGCGTCCATAGCCTTGATGGAGTTACTCGCATATTCCCAAAGCCATATACTTTTCATTTTTCATTTTCGTTCATTTTTTTCTTTGCTTTTCTTTCTCATTTTTTTTTTCTTTTTTCTTTTTCTCAAGATATTGCTTTCTTTTCACATATTCTCATTTTGCAATTTGGCTCGTAAGAAATGAAGCTCACTTGGGTTTGAGAATTATAGTGGCAGTTAAGTAGGATTTTAGATTTTTCACTAGCCATGACTTCACCAAAGAAACCACAATGACTTAGAGCAATTTGATTAAGTGTGTAAAATATAGTAATCAAAGACATCAGTATCAAGACACAAAACGTGATTTCCTTCCGAGTTAAGTACAAGTCCTAACCAAATGATAAAGATGGAGAGGAAAAACTTTGAATTCTAAAGCACTTCATAAATAGATATCTAGGAAATGGACCGAACATAAGATCCAAAATGTGCCAATGCGTGAGATAGCAACACCAACGCCTTTCTCACAAATGAAGGTTCCGACTTAGGACACCTAAACTAAGCAAAACAACTGACTCTTAAGAAAACTATAACTAAAGCACACAAAAGAAAACTAAACTAAGGCCAACCGAAAACAATAAACTGAACTAAAGAAAACAAACAACTAAACTATTTGAGCCACCCAAGATCATGTGTCAAATGACTCAAGGCAAATTAACAAGTCTCAACAAAACATCTAAGCTAAAGCACATGAAAAGAACCTACACAGTTAAATTAAATCATATACAAGCTTCCTAGACTTGACACGACTCGAATAAGCGACATATGCACATGACTTTACATTATTTCTCAAGGTATGCAACATGAGCATGGCAAAAGTGATAGTGCGAAGTTGGGCAAACTCATCCTTAAACACGAAGAAGCAGGCTCTCACAAGGTAGCTCTCATGTTTAATCAATTCCTCATGCAAGATAAGCACTTGGGGTAACTCATCAGGTCCATGATCAATCCAAATGCAAGTTGTTTTCCCTAAACCCTCGTAATCAAAATCAAAATAGCTTTCAAAACTAGGATTAAGGAAAGAGACAACCTGGCATGTTTCGGGTTCGGATGGAAACTTTTGCATGCTCGCCACCTTTGCATCACAAGAAGAGAGATCATCAACCGCTTCAGGAGGTCGCCATTGGTGATTTACCATTCCACGAGCATCCACAACATATCGATCCTTGCTTGCAAGCTCTACTTGAAATAAACTTAGCGCCCCTTCAAATAGCTTAATATTCTTCGCTTCCGTGGTGGCAGCAGGTTCGCTATCTTGCATAAACCATGCATCCTCATGAAACTTCGTAAGCATATCTTAAAAAATTAGGGACTCCTTGATAGGTTGGGCTTCAAATGTTTCCTCTAGTTGATCAAATTCAATCTCATGTGGTATTTCATTCTCAAGCATTGTCTTAGGAGGCCGGAGTTGATGATGAATCATATCACTCACGATAACTTGTTTGTCTTGAATTTTTTTGACAATGATTTCATTTGTACCTTTTCCATGAGATCTTTCAGTGCCCCCTCAAATGGCATGATGGTGATGATGTCTTTCAGCCCCACCTCAAATTTTTCTTCATTCTTGGGCTCACTTATGATATCTTGCAATTCTTTGTTCAACATCTCAACTTGATTGTCTTCTCCTTCATGGCTACCATTTGAAATTTCTTGTATTTCGTTCTCAAGGATCTCCTTTAATAGTATGAATGAAAATTCATCAAGGAATGAATCACCTTCTTCCTTTTATTCTTGATCAACACTTTGATCACCACTTGTCTCTATTTGAACATTCTCAATTGTTTCTTCAAATTTCATTCCATTGTACTCCTTTTTAGGTGCAAGGTATGCAGAGCTTTCCTTTGCATTACATTGATCATCAAGTTGATTTGTGTTGTCGTCTTGCAATTGGCTCTTCTCACTGTTGAGTGATGTAGCAATGCCCTATTCATATGTTCTTCAGAATTTGACTGCAAGGTGTGCACTCCAAGATCTATTAGCAATACACTCTTCCTTAGATAAGGCTGCCAATCAAAATTGATATCTGACTTGGTTGATAGCCATTTCGCATTTTGAGCAAGTAAATTCAGAGTGGGGTACATTATGAATCCTACACCACAATGGTAGCAATATGCCTTCTAAATGTAGTTCACCATTTAGGACAAACTGATTTTCAATCATCCCTAAGAAACTTGGAAAATGATCATTACTCTCTGGGACACTAAAATCGTCTTCTTCCGCTTCTGACTTGGGGACATCCCAAAAGAATATCTTTGACAAGTATGTCAAGCAATGCATTTCATCATGTTCAATAGTCTCGTGGATTCTACATTTCCCTGGTGATGCAAACTCGGACAATTGGCGTGGATAAAGTTGTGCATTCAATCTCCACCAAAGTCGGAAGAATATCAAATTGTTGTTCATCTTGACAATGCTGTCGCTCCATTGAGAAACCTTTCTTTTTTCAATTTTTTAATTTTTTTTTAATTTTTTAATTTTCAGTTTTTTGGATTTTTGGAATAAAAGAGATCTTGCAAATATCGAATTCAACTTGAAAGCTCAACTGGTCCTAGCTGCGTGAATTGCTTCTTTCCTTTCGGAAGTCCAATTGGTAGTCCAACTATCACCTTCGTTCTTTATACAAATTCTGTTGAGCATTGCTTCAAAATATGACTTGATAAGTTCTGGAATAAACTGCCTCATTCATGTATCCAAAATCAGGCCTCCTTATGTTGAGGTTGGAGGAGGGTGAAAAAAAAAGCTGTAAGATTACTCGACAAATATGAATTGATATGATCTGGAGTTCAGATGTTCAGGTATTCATTGCGATCATGCCCTCCCTCTAGCATCAATTTTCTTGATGTGTTTATTAGGCACAATCAAACACAAAATAAAATACCCAAAAGTATCTTATCTTCTCTTAAGCAAAGTCCTCCCAAATGCTAAACTATGTGATCGAGTGGAAGACTCCAAAGTTCCTAATGTCGGGCCATGACTTGTGGACAAGCACAGTTGGTTGTTGTGATTGCTGTTACTCCAAGGGGCCTTATGTTGAATAATTGAATGTTTGAATTGCTAGAACTTAGATTTTGACTACTTGCTTGGAGAATGAAAGAGAGCAAAAGAGATGGGTTAAGGAAGAAAGACTACACTATTCCTAAGAATGCAAGAGAAAATGAATAATCTTTGGTGAAACTCCACTAAGCCTTGCTTTGAAATGCAAAGCAACAACTCCACAAAGCTTAGTGCGATCTTCTAAGGAAATTAGATCATAGTTGAAAAACTCGGACTCGGCAAGCCCAAATTTTTTTAAAAACTCGGGACTCGCCAAAACTCGGCAATACTTGGCAACTTTATCGAGCATTTGAAAATACATTTTTTTTAAAATATTATTAAAAAACACACATTTACACCAAATTTGTATAACATATACAGATTTCCATGATATATAAATCAAAGTTTGAGTCAAATACACAACATAAACCAAAATTAAAGTGCAACATACAAACAAGAGTTCAATACATATCAATGTATCATAGTGACATAGAGTCATAGAGTCATAATAGACCACAAAACAACAATCTTTGAAATTCGGATTACATATCAAGTTCAAGTTTTGGTATCAATGAAAATGAGAAAACATAAATTGCGCCTACGACTAAAGCTCAAAACAGATTGTTGCCGCTGCAGGGGTGGTGCTGAAGTAGTGGGAACATCCTCAATATGTGCCTCGATAAGTGCCTCTGCTGCATGATCAACCTCATGCTCCTCCTCATGTGCTGCCACTTCGGCATCCCATTCCTCTCCTGCCCTCTCCAACTCACTTAGATTCTCATTAGTAAGGAATGGATCCAAATCATTATCAACATCATCAGGAGCAACAACCCATTCTGCTGCATATGGATCAATGTCATCCAAGTCAAGTGCTTCATGTGAATCTTGCCCTTGCACCTTCTCATTAAATCGAAGGTTGTAACGCACATTGACAAGATCATTTAAGTGTTGTTGAGTCAACCTATTGCGCTTTTTTGTGTGGATGGCCTCAAAAACATTCTCGTTGCACTCACAACCAGACGCACTACAAGGCTTCGTTAATATGCAGATGGCAAGTTTTTGAAGATTAGGTGTTGTGGCACCATAATCTTCCCACCACAAATCTGCAAGGATAAAAAATGTCATTTATAACTTGTAAAGATTTAAAAATCTCAAAGAGAGAAATAAATGGTAAAATAAAATTAAACATATGTTTTTTTTTTTACCTAGTTGTAGGGTGTGTCTCCTACGTTTGCAATCAGGTGAAGAAAACAATTGGCCCTGTGGCCTTCTTATAGCTTTGCAACTCATCAAGTATCAGGTCTCGAAGGTTCTCATCATCAACTAATCTTCGAATGCATGTGTCAAGGCCAACTTTAACCTCTGCATCTGCTCTGAAACTCGGGAGTAGAAAAACTTGGGATTCAAGAAGTAGGCAGCAATGTGAATATGTTGGTGGAGTTATGGTTCCACCTCCGATCAATTATGCGCCTTATGGGTTCATACTTGGTCTTGTTTGACCCATACAAGTGTTGAATCGCCTCTTTGGCCTTATCCATGGCCTCATATAAATACCCCATGGAGTTATGATCCCCATCCACAATTTGTATCACCCTCACCAATGGTTCCGACACCTAAATATAAAAAAATTAACAAAATCAGCAGATTGTAATATTAGAAAATTAAATAATAAATCAACAATAAAAGTTTCAAAACTTACATTGATGATCTCTTCCACCGTCTTGGCAAAATTAGAATAAAAAATGGCAACCACAACCTTCTCTGCTTCAGGCTTTGTAGCATAAGGACTCCCCAACCATCTCTCGCTCACAAACATCCGCTTTAGGTTGGGCAATGCAACTAGTATGTTTGCAAGGTGAGGAAATTGGTAGCAAAGCGTGTGACCCCCGATCACACAAGATCCTTACCATCAGTGTGCTCTCTCACAAGATTCATGACCCATGTGTGATTGTAGATGTATTTGGTGATATTCTTTCCATCTTCAACCACTTTCTTCACCCAACTTAGTTTCCCTATGTCCTCAAGGAGCAAGTCAAGACAATGGGCCGCAAAAGGGCTCCAAAATAATGTCGGATGCCTAGCCATTAGAAGTCTGCCGGCTGCCACATATGCAGCTGCATTATCAGTCACAACCTGGACGACATTCCGCACTGCCACGTCCATCACCACCTCATCCAACATGTTGCACAAGGTCTCTGCATTCTTCACTTCATTGGAGGCATCAATTGATTTTAAAAATACTAAATGTCCGCTTGAAGTAGCTAGAAAGTTGATGAGTGTCCTATTCCTACCATTCGTCCACCCATCAGAAAGAATTGTGCAGCCATTCTTTTCCCAAATACTCCTTTGCTCTTCCATTGATGCATGAGTGTTTTGGACCTCATCCTGCAATAATGGCCCACTCATCTCATACCGACTTGGGGACTTGAACCCCTTACCTGCCACAGTCAATGCGGTGACCAGATGGTCCCAATACGGACTAGAAACAACATTGAACGAAATATCGTTGTAGATCCAAAATCTAGCACACGCCACCTTTGCTTGTTGGTGAGCCTCTTTACTCCATGCAGTGCCTTGCAATCCAGGTTGTGCACCAGGAGTGTTACATGGAACAAAGTAGTTTTCCATATTGCTGCCCACACTTCCCTTTCCTCGTATCCGTGGCCCAAGGGAGGAACTAGATGCCCCCACATCTATATTTGAGCCTATAGAACTCAAATCTGCCCTTGGAGCTGCCATTGCCTTTGCTGTTCTCTTTTTTGTTGCCTTTTTTTGATCATATGCATCAAGCATTGCTATTGCATCCCTCGTAGCCTCTTTAGGACATTTAGTACATGGTTTGATATCTCAACATTCAATCTTTGCAAGGTGATATTTGAGCTGATTAATGCCACCTTTCATAAGCTTAGTGCAATGGATACAAATGACTTCTCCTCGTGTTGGATCTAGTAGCACGTGTTTCCAATAGGGATCTCTCTTTTTGCCACCACCCGTAGAAGCCATTTTCTTTTAGCAAAGTAGGAAGGGAACCTAGCAATACAGAGAACCAACATAAAAAATTAGAGAGAATAAAAAATAATGAAAACATTATAAGAGGCTACAGCAAAAAGGTCACTTGTTGAAGGAAAGTAGAAAAATGAACAATCTAGAAACTAATAGAAGACTGAATATCAGTGATTTAGATCTGCCTAAAGGCTAAAGCTCTTAGATCAGGTAGATTGGCATGAAGGCAATATAATTTGTTAAATTAATTGCAAAATGAACTCTCTGGCAGCTATAATACTGCTCAGTGCTCACAAACAGCCATTTTTTTTATAATTAAAATTTAAAATCTTAAACAAAATATAAGTCATTCTCCTCAATTTTTTATGCATAATCCACAATCATTTATATATATAATTTTGTATGTTATGCATAATCCACGGTCATTTTATAACATACAAAATTATATATAGAAATGACTGTGCCTGTGGATTATGCATAAAAAATTGAGGAGAATGACTGTTATATTTTGTTTAAGATTTTACTTATAAAAAAATGACTATTTGTGAGCAGTATCATAGTTGGGGAATATCCCAAAATTACATTACTAGAAGTTGGGGAAAATCCCAAAATTTCTAAGGATAGAACTTAGAAGTTTATGATACTAGATGTTCGTCTTCCAAACAATGTTGGAGACAATAGCATTTGTCAGATACATATAAATGTGCACGCGATTTATATTGAGGGCATTCTTGTCCCCAAGAGGCAATATTTTAAAATTTAGCTATGGCGGTGTATATTTAACCCTACAAAATCACGCTTAAATAACCACGACTTGCATTTCATCATCGACAGAGTTTAAACTTACATGAAAATGCTAAAAATCCTTTGATGAGGTTCAGAAAAACCCTCACGTAGTCACGTCGTTTCACTTTTTTCCTGCCCGTCGTCACCTCGCGTCTCTGCCGCGTTGCACAAAACACCGAAAACAATGTCCGTCGCGACTTAGAAAACGGGTTTTAGAGTTAGGTTTTTCGCACTTTTTAATTTTAATTTTTAAGCTACAAGTTTTGAGTTAAATCCACACGGGTTTTGGCGAGTTAAACCGAAAAAAATCACCGCGATTTTTTGTTAAACTCGTCTGCGAGTTATTCCGCGAGTGACTCACGCTGCAGAGAGACGTGCGAGTACTTGCGAGTCTTCAGGAAAATCGCCGAGTTTTTCAAGCTTGAATTAGATGATTTTCGAATCATTATCAAGCATAGACACCATTAATTGAATGCATATCAATGATTGAATAACAATTGAACTTAAGCTCATTCAAGTAATCCAGTTGACCACACAAGGCAAATTTGCAATCAACAAACTGCTAGTGTTATGGATTAGGAGATTCACCATGAATCATGCACAATTCCTTTGATTCATCTAATTATTCATCATCTAACATGAAGATCCAACAAGAAACAATGCACTTGTAAAGAAACAACAGATTCCACCATAACTTCAATGAAAAGGAAGTTTATTTACAACTTTGGCAATAATTTCTGCCTTCTCCACCTACTCTACTCTAGCTGCTATCTACTATTCGCTATTCTTGAACTGGTATCTATTTCTAAACTATTTACTATTCTCTATTAACCTCTACAAACGAGAAAACTAAGACTTATATAGAGAGCTCATTACAATTCAAAGGCTCGGATCAGTTTGAGATCAATGTTCGAGATTACAAGATGAAAACCCTAATTAGGGTTTGTTACAGCAAACTCTTCTTAGCCAATGAAATAATTACAACATTTGGACATGTCCTCTCTTGAATATTTGACCAATAGATAGTGGGGGTAGGTACATCGGAGTTTGTGTCCCCATGGATGAGCTTGGTTCATTGAATCCGGACATGCTGATGTAGAATCCTCCAATTGGTGGAATGATGACTAGGATGACACCTCCATTTGCATTTGTAGAACTCTCTATTTTTTCTTGCTTATCTTGCCTTGAGATAGTTGTATGATCTCTCCTTTACACTTCAAGGTTTTGGCCTCTTCATGTCATGATGATGCAATGAGAGTTCTTGAATACCTCAAAATCCTTCTTGTGAAGTCACCTTGCTTGATACCCTTGTGCTTGTCGATGAAATTCTTCCTCTTGAAGACATCTATTTCCATGTTTAACTTTGAAGTTGTGAGGGTTGTTGATACACTTTATAGCATAGACTTTCATGTGGTAGGGTTCTGATCTACCTTGTATCCTCGACCTTGATTTTGATGTAGAAATTACCTCCTTGCAGTACTGTGGTGATCTTCCTACATTCTGGCCCCTTTGATCTCCTCGTTTACCACCTGCAAAATAAACAAATAGGTATCAAACAGCCATAACTTATACCTAATTTGATCCGTCTTTTATTCCTTATTTGTTCTGATTTTGCCTGATTTGGATGGTTTTAACCCTTAATTGATGCACCTAATCCAAAGATATGTCTGATAGTTCTTAGGAATTTCGCTGATGTTGGAGGTAGATGAATGAATTTGCCTTGCACCTGATCAAATTTGCTTTATTTCTAATCAAATGTGCTGTTCTTTCTATGATCAGATTCACTCCCTTGCTGATTGAGTTCGCTGCTTTGCTCTTAAATTCGCTGTTTGGGGAAGGAAATCACTTTGAATTTGTGATTAAATGACTGATTTGAACTTGACATTTATAGGCATTTGAAGGAAAAGATGTGTCTTTTGGTTTATAGGCCGACTTCTAAAGGCTTAAATAAAACTAATATCATTTCCCTAAGTGGTCGACTTGTTTGGCATTTAGACATTTTCTTTTTAAATCCAAATTTTAGCGCCAAAATTTGTTCATTCGTGCTGCTGGGCATGGTTATTGGAAGTTCGCTCCCTTCCATTGGCAAAGGAAGTGCATTGAATCCACCATCCAGCTTGCTCTCAGCAATTTTTTCATTAATTTGTCCCTTTTCATCAGTTCATGTGTTAAGGGTTTGTTTTCCATGCATGTAAATTCATCAAATTATCTTCAAAGAATGCCTTGGAAGCCCTGTCGCTCCTTTACATTGGAAAGGAAGTAGGTTCGCTCCCTTCCATTGGCAAAGGAAGTAGGTTCGCTTCGTTCCATTGGCAAAGGAAACAAATTTTCTGCATTGAGAGAGCAAGGAAAATGACTTAAACTTCACAAACTTTCCAGCATCATTCCATCATGTCTTCATCAATTTGTTCCTTCATTTGTTCAAGTTCACCAAATCACCTTCAAGCATACGATGGAAGTCATGTCGCTCATTTCCATTGGCAAAGGAAGTCACTTCATTCCCTTCCTTTGGCAAAGGAAGCAAGTTCGCTCCTTTGAAGGAGCAATGGAAATTTTTACATAGTCAAATTTTCAGGTTGCTGGTTGAAAATTAAATTCATTGCTTGACCAAGGCTCCATATTGCAATTCAAGGCATCTTGGACCCCCTAGGTGGTAAGGAAAGGAAGTTCGCTCCTTTGAAGGAGCAAAGGAAATTTTCACATAGTTAGTCAAATTTAGCATTTCATTCGTAGCCTTGCAAGCAAAAGATGAGTCATTCATCCCAAAAGCTTTGATAACTGACTGACTTCACTTCATCCTAAAGAGACCAAGCTGACTTGATTTCCTCTTGGACACCTGAGAAACTAAACCTCCTCAATGCAAAGTCTAATGACAATAGACTCTATCACTACCAAAAGTTAAGCCAAGACAACTAACCTACAAAGCGAAAAAGTGGGGGTGCCCATTTGCAATGGGGTGATGTGTGAAAACGTCACAACAGGTTGGTGCCCATTTTATTTGAATTGATGTTTTCCAGTGCCATGGTCTTCTACCCGAGAGGGTTTTCCACAAGATAATTCTCGTGTTCTCTCGGCTTGATATGTCTTTCAATTTGGTTTGGCTTCATTTATTAAAAGCTGTTGAACTACTGATTCACCCCCCCTCTCAGTAGTTTTGTTTTCTATTTTAGATCATTGTAGCTTTGAATTCATTTATCATGTTTAGCTGATAATGTCTTGTGTATGTGCTTTAAGGTAAGTTAAATTGCTTTTATTGAATTTGTAAACTTTGTATTACAAGTTTACTTGAGGTTGTTGATTGTGGTTTTGTATTAATTTCTTAACTCGATCTATCAAAATTTATATATCTTTGTGTTTAAGTCTATTGAGTCCTTATGCGTACTCAGATTGCTTGGTGTCATGTCTGTTGCCCCTTAAGTCCTAAATTCAGTATTTTATTAAAAAAATTGTCTTTTTAGACACTATTATATTAATTAATAAATATTAAAAGATAATATATATATATATATATAAAAATCAAATTTTATAAATTTCAAATTAGGGCACTAATGTTGGGCCCATGTGCCCTATCTAGGAAACACCAATTTATATGCTTGTCTATGTCATTTGGAAGGTATGCAAGAATTTTGTGACGAATTACAGCTTTGGCAAGTACTGACACCTTTAGGACGAAAACCCTGCTGGTGTATTGAGGTTGGGACAAAAAATTTAACTTGTTCATAACATCACCTTTCTACTTTGTAGATTCCTAATCCATATATTCAAAACTTGTGTATTTGTGAGCAAAATGTTTTTGAGCTATGAAACTTTTCTTGGTAGCAATCTCAGACTATAGGCTCTCATATCCTCCTTATAGGGCGTCACTTGGTGATAACTTGCTAGTACACAATAGACCAAACTCAACTACGAGGTTTGAGCAAATTAGACACCAATGAAAGAATAGAATAGTTCCAGTCTTCAACCAGATTCCAGGCATCATCAATTAAATTTGCAGTTTGTATTAATTGTTGGCAGGGTGTTGTAGATCAGAGACATCTCATTCCACATTTAGATTTGAACTCGAAACTAACCCTAGGCAGAGCAAAGGAACTGGTGAGGCCAGTGAGCAGTGAAGAACTAAGACTTAGATCATTTGCAGAGAAAAACAGTTAATATAATTCAAATGCCTAGAACTACATCTAGGTGATGAGTGGTACTAGTAGCAACTGGATCCTCCCAATCTGGTAATAGATGGTGCTGATAAATCAATTCCAAGCATTTTCACGGACATGTGGTAGTGAATTGTTGGCTTTGGAGAGGTTCAGGCTCATATCCCCATGCATTACCAGACATCATCAGGCTGTAAGTTCTAGACGTCCGCGGGTTTCATGCCTCATATGTAGCAAATATTGATTATGAAGAATTTATAGATATTTGAAATTTTGAAGACAAGAATCTCTTCCAACACACCAATTGCCATTTTAGAAATAAAATCAGTGGATCAAAATTTGGGAGCAATAGGGTTTCAAAGGTTTTTTAACTTGACCAGGTCATACTGGTTAACACTCAGAATTTGTAACTTCTCCTTAACTGCAATGTCCACACCTTCTTGTCTAAGTTCATAATTATTGTTTTTCTTAGGCCTAAAATAATTAATAATTGATTATCATTATCAACTATGCAATTGGGTGATTGATTTTCAATTTTATCGACTGTGTAATTGTAGCAAGGAGAAAATTGTGGAGTTATGTAATTGTGGTTGTTAATGTGATGATTTAATCTGCTTCTATTGTTTTGAGATTGGTTTGGGCAGAGTGTTAAAACATTAGGAACAGTATGATGGTATCAGAGTAAGTAGTCCAACTGGCCTGTAGGGTTATTTGTTTTATGTTGTTGAGTGAAAGAGACTAGGGGGCTTTAGATAGAGAGAAGATTAGAGACAGCCACACAAGAGGATAGTAGTGGAATTGGAAGCAAAGGTAAGAAAATGATGGTAGATTAGGAGAACGAATACAAATGCTCATCCAAATGATCCAAAAAATGATTATCACTAATAGCTACACCAGATTTGCACAAAACAGTGCAAGAGAAGAGAGTAGTTCATATAAGAATGGGGCTGGAAACCACACAAATAACAACAAAACTCCAATTGGATCAGCTCCCACGTCATTCTGACCAGAAGAACACAAATGGACACTGAGAGCCGGGGGGGTGACTCAGCGTATCATAAGATTTTAATCTGTGTGCAAATACTAAAACTGAAAATCAATTAAGAACACACACACAAATCAAACCACAACACCAGATTTACGAGGAAAACCCAATGTGGGAAAAATCTCGGTGAGAATAGTTGTTGGAGTCTATTGCTCCAATTTAGCCTCACAATAAAATCACTGTTTACAGAATGTTTAGGGCACCAACCCCTGCTCTGAGCACCCACTTGAGAAATCCAATAAGATAAATTACAAATACAAATAAGGCAGCTTGTTACAAATGAAGTTTTGTAACACTTACAACTTCTTACACCTTAAAAATGAATTTCTCTGCCTGCTAATGTTCTTCAACTACTTTATCTTCTTCTCTCTGCCTTTGCTTCCCTCTGGCTTTGCTTATCTTTTCATCTGCTTGACCTTGCTGAATATTCTCTTCACACACTATTCTCTGTCTTTCTACTCCTGTAGCTTCTTCTACTTCTCTTGGCGACAACCCCCCCTACTTCATACACATTCATAGTAGACTTAATTAAAAAAAAATTATTTCTACCTCTACCTCTGTCTCGACAAACAAACTACTTTAGTCAATTCACATTAACTACCTTGCTCGATCAGCTCTACATCGGAGAATTTTTTCACTCCGAATCGTTTTGTTTCTTAGAGATCTGGTTTGTAGTTGATCGGATTCTCTGTGCATTCTTTTCCATCAGATAGCCGTCATTCATAAATGCATCCTCTTGGCATCCTTCTAGATTCAGATTATTCTTTGTGCACCGATTATTATGTTTAGTAATCTTCCTTTGCCCGAAGAGATCTGGTATTCTTCATTGAGCCACACAAACAACCTACAACTCGGTCGCCATTAATGCATTCTTCATCCTCCTGTTCTGATTGATTCGATCACATCTACCTGCATTAAAGAAATTTTCAGTTGGTAATCGGCAACAAACTCTGGCAACAGATGAATCGGATTCTCATTCTCCTGTGTGCACTTAGTGAGAATCACGTCATCAAAATGACGTTCAAATCAATCGGTCAAACCTTGGTCAACTGCCACGTGGATTGTCGTCTTTACCGGCATTCAAATTGTGCGTCACAACCTTCACATTTGGCGTTCAAGTTGCTTGTAGTCAACCTGCCATGTGGACTATCAGGCTACATAGAACCATTGAGCTCCATATTGTGACTAACTTTTGTGTTATGTGTATCATAGATATGTCTGCGGGATGGCGAGAGCCACTAACTTCTTTCTCTTAGTTATCCTGCATCATCATTCTCAAACCCCTTTTATTCGTGTGGGCTGGTGGGATAGACCATTTTCAATTTGTCTTGCCCTGCAGGAGTTCCATCCTCTGGTCACTGGCATCGCAGGATAGCGATTGGACGTGTCGCCTTCACCTTGTATTATCCCGCAAGGTCATCTTGAATTCTGTTTTACTGATGTGTGATGGCGGGATGTACCAACCATCCTAGTTCTTGTCTACGCTTCCCAGCCGTGAGATAGTGGGTATCACCTCCTACCATTGTTCTTCTTATCCCACAGGATGCCTTCTTTGCAGTTTTATGGCCACGGGATAGCGGGAGCCTTGGTCTTCTTTGTTCTCCTTACCTCGTACGTTAGCATCTTTCCTGTCTCTGTGCCCGCGGGATACACGCTTCTGACTTCATATTTTGTTTCCTCGCAAGGTCTTGCTTTCTTCGCTTTCCTCGGTGTGAGATAGCGGGTGATGCTGTACTCTACTTGCAGTTACCCCGGATGGTCATTCGACCTCAATTTTTTGCAGTGCGGGATGACGGGGAGCCTTGAGCTCCTTCGTTTTCTTACCTTGCAAGGTAATTTCTCTTCGGCTTTTTATGACGTGGGATAGCAGGGGCTGCTTCTATTCTTCTGTTTCAATGCTGCGGGATACCAGGATACCGGGATCGACATGACACAGAACTCACACGAACACGTCACAACTTGGGTAGACGAATCAGCGATAGCCAAGTGGATGTCAACGTGCACAAGAAAGGGGGCCCACTGGACATGACAACCACTATGCCAAGGACGAACTCTGTCGATATAACAATGAAGCCCAATGAAGCAAGAAAATGGTCTTTCCGAACCACCATCTTACATTGAAATGTAGACTTCGCTGAGACAGAAACCTTGTCTCATTGAAAAACTGCCATTGAAGAGATTTTGCACTTCTACAACGTGCATAGTTTATATAGCATAACTCAACGTGTTATGCGTGACTGCATAACCTGTGTGTTATGCACTCATCACTTGCTCCCTATGTAGCCAATCTGATCCTCTGTGCACCTTTGTCTTTTGACTGTTGACATCAATGACAATCTAGTGCCAACATGACCTACATGAGACTTGATTCCGACATCAGAAATCAAGCCCCATTTGCACAATTTAGTAATGCTAGGCCAAGGGGAGAAAGAAAACCTATTGAGCAGTTCAACTTTGTACCTTTCCTACGTGGGAGACGCTATCCTAGGTACAAAGGATATTTTCCATTGTCAGAGGCACTTAATCTCTTTGCTGCATTGAGTTTTTAACATTTTCCTTGTCTTTTACATGCTTTTTGACCTATTTTTATTGCTGGAGACATCAAAAATCTGCATAGGAGAGTTGGAGTTGCTGGGAGATATCACGCCTAAGTACCCAACAAACCCAACAGTCTCCAAAGACGTTTTAAAATTGGAGATGCATCTCAACGTTCCTAAGATGCGTCTCCCAGTAACATTGGATATAACCCCTGAGTGTACCAACTTGGATGTTTTTATTTTGGAACTTGTCAAAGCCAATGTAGATGATGACAAGACTATTACACATGTACCTAGTGGGAGTAGCGCTCCATTTGTTTGTGGTTCAAATGATGTTGAACCAAGCAATGACTTCAATCTAGATGTTTTTGATGAAGATTGAAGACCAAGATACAATTTTTTATTTTATTATTTTCAAATTTTTGTTGTAATGTCCCTTATTGGAGTATACCTATTTTTTTCCGAAAAGTAGCAATTCCAACAGTATAATATGTTTACAAATAGTATTCTATAACTAAATTATTTAATAGCTATTGAACCTTTTAAAGTAAAGGAACGATTAGCATCATCAATTTGGATCCATTCTATAGTTTTACTTCCAACAACCAACCATCCTAGGGATTGGAGGGGAAAGCATGATAGGGAGCTTGGAAATTGTTCAGCACAACTAAGCCCAAGAATGCGGTACATCCAACCAATACAATTCCACCCCTTGGCCCCCAAGTGGCAGGAACTTCTCATGCATCCAACTTGGGGTGGCCTACTTACATGTGGGAACTGGTCTATTGCCTCTTCCTAACAATGTTTCCTTATGAATCCATATATGATTGCTTGTAGGAAATAAATGGATTAATTTACTAATTATGAGAATTTAAATAGATTGACAATCCCAAGTAATAACCAAATCAAAGATACATAAGAGTTTGCATATTAAATAATACACTTAATCATATTGTATACCAATTACTTGCTAAATCAAATGGCTGGTGTTTTCTGAATGCAGATTATATGTATAAAATCTGATATGCTACGATTAAATGAATTCCTTTCATTGTATGATTTGGGGCAAAGATGTAAATATCTTAATCGACAATAAATCGTTTGCCTGAAATTTTTTTAAAAATCGGGAATCGGGAAAGCAATAAATCGGCAAAATTATCGAACATTTGAAAATATATAATTTTTAAATATTCTAAAAAAACACATGTATACACTAAATTTATAGAACACAATAGCATATTACTGGTTTCCATCATATATAAATCATAGTTTGAGACTTTGAATCAAATACATACCATATGGCATATAGCAAAGTGATATACCAAAAAAACAAGTTCAAGTTCTAAATAGTAAATACGATCGAGTCAAATCCATATTGTAGAGCCTAGACCACAAAACAAATTAGTGAAGTCTGAATACATATTAAGTTCATGGTTTCATATCATTGAAAACTGGAAATCATAGATTGCGTTTGCGACTAAAGCTCAAAAAACTCTGTTGCCGCTGAGTGGGTGCTGAAGTAGATGATGTTGCAGCAGCTGCTGCTGCTGCTGCAATATCCTCAACCGATGATGAATCTACCTCTTTTGGATCAACAAACTCATCTCCCGCATCCTCACGTCCTGCCACCTCTACCGCCCATTCAGCTGCCTCCCTCTCCATCTCATCTAACTGAGCGTCAGTGATAAATGCATCCACATCTATATCACCAGTAGCACCATCAGGTTCAACAATCCAATCCGCTGTGTATGGATCAATCTCATCAATGTCAAGTGCGTCATATGAATTGTTCCCTTGTACCCTCTTTTCATGCAGTCGAAGGTTGTACCGCACATATACAAGGTCATTCAAGTGCTTCTGAGTCAACCTATTGCGCTTTTTTGTGTGAATGGCCTCAAAGACACTCCAGTTGCGCTCACAACCAGAAGCACTACAAGGCTGAGATAATATGTGGATTGCAAGCTTTTGAAGATTAGGCGTTGTGGCACCATAATCTTCCCACCACAGATCTGCAAGCATACAAATTGGCATTTATAACTTGGTAAATATTTTTATAAGCTTAAAGATTGAAATAAATGGTAAAGTTAAACCATAAGATAGATTTAAGAGCACATTTTTTTTTTTACCTGGCAACAGGGTGTCTCTCTTACGAATACCAATAGGTGAAGAAAACAATGGCCCATCTCCCTTCTTGTACCTCTGCAACTCATCAACAATGAGGTCTTGAATATTTTCATCAGGAACCAACCTCTAAATACATGTGTCAAGGCCAAGTTGAACCTCCTGATCTATTTTGAAACTGCAGGAGTAAAAGAACTTGGGGTTCAAATAGTAGGCAACAGCATGGATATGTTGGTGGAGTTGTCGGTTCCACCTTCGATCAATTATGCGCCATATGGGTTCATATTTAGTCCTCTCTGACCCATACAAGTGCTGAATTGCCTCTTTGGCCTTATCCATGGCCTCATATAGATACCCTATGGGGCTTTTATCCCCATCCACCATCCGTAGAACCCTCACCAACGGTTCTGACAACTACACATGACAAATTTAACAAAAATCAGCAATGTGTAATATTAGAAAATTAAAAAATATATCATCAATTGAAATTCGAACTTGAACACTTACATTGATGATCTCCTCCATGAGTTTGGCAAATCTATCATCAAAAATGGCCTTCACGACCTTCTTTGCTTCAGGCTTCCTACAATAAGGGCTTTGCAACCATCTTTCACTCACAAACATCCTCTTCAGGTTGGGCAATGCATGTAATATGCTCTGTAAGTTGAGGAAATTCGTGGCAAAACGTGTGACTCCTGAACGCACAAGATCCTTACCATCAATGTGTTGTCTCATAAGCTCCAAGACCCATGTGTGGTTGTAGATGTCCTTTGTGATTTTTTCCCTTCTATCTTCAACCACATTCTTCACCCAACTAAGTTTCCCTATGTCCTCGAGGAGTAAATCAAGGCAATGAGCAGCAAAAGGGCTCCAAAATAATGATGGATGCCTAACCTGTAGAAGTTTACCCGTTGCCACATATGCAGCTGCATTATCGATCACAACCTGAACAACATTCTGCACTCCCACTTCGGTCACCACCTCATCCAACATGTTGCACAAGGTTTTTGCATTCTTCACTTGATCTGAGGCATCAATCGATTTTAAAAATACCATCTGTCCCCCTGAAGCAACTAGAAAGTTTATGAGTGTCCTATTCTTACTATCCGTCCACCCATCAGATAAAATGGTGCAGCCATTCTTTTCCCAATTCCTCCTTTGTTGTTCCACCAGCTGATGTGTGTTTTGGACCTCATCCTGCAATAATGGCCCACTCAACTCATAACGACTTGGGGACTTGAACCCCTTACCAGAAATGGTCAATCCACTGTCCATTTGCTCCCAATATGGACTCTCAATAATACTAAATGGAATATTGTTGTAAATCCAAAATCTAGCCACTGTCGCTCTTGTCTGCTGATGCACTTCCTTATTCCATGAAGTACCTAACAATCCAGGTTGTGCACCAAGAGTGTTACGAGGAATGAAAAAACCAGATGCATTGCTGCCCACCCCAAAATTTTCTGACTCTGTAGAACTGATATTCCTCATTGGGGCTGCCATTGCCTCTGCTGTCCTCTTTTTTTCTACCTTCTTTTGCTCAAATTTTGAAAGTCTTGCTTTTGCCTCCCTTTGAACCTCTTCAGGACAATTGTCACATACTGTAATATTTTGTCCACTGATTTGTGCAAGGTGAATTTTGAGTCGGTATATGCCACTGGTCATAGTTTTCGTGCAATGGTTACAAATAACCTCTCTTGCCATTGCACTTGGTGTGCCATGTTTCCACATAGGATCCCTCTTTCTACCACCACCTCTACTTGTACCACCTCTAGTTGCAGAAGCCATTGTCTTTTATAGAAAATCGAAAGAAACCTATCAAAAGAGACCAAACATGGATCAATAAATATAAATTGAAGATGAACACAAACTAAAATTGGACAATTTAGCATGGTCACGACTCACAACCAAAGTACCAAACTACAGAATCCAGATAAATGTCTCATCAAGCTAATTGTTGGTGCCTCCATTATCAATTAGATACATCTCAATTCTGTTATTTATAAACCACTATTGCAGTGTGTAACTGTAGATCGTGGAACTGGATATTACACAGTGACACACCACTATTAGTAATTTATTACTATTATTACACAATACAATGTATTGTGTAATAATAGTAATAAATTAAATTTTAATAATTGTCTGTGTAGTAAACTGTAAATTAATAATAGAGTAAGTAACTGTAAGATAATAATAGTAAATTACAGTCTTTGGAAACTATAGTAAACTACAATCTTAGGAAAACTATAGTAAAATAATAATAATTAAAAACACAACACACTACACAGTATGAATTTTAATTAAAAACTACTGCAAATTAATAGTTAATAACTTAATAACTTATGAATTTTACAGTGTAATTGTAAATTAATTTTGTGACATTTTTTTTATTCAAATTTCATACTGTGTTGCATAAAATTTACTGTAAATTAGTAATATACAGTTACAGTTACACAATTACACTATTAATAAATATTGATATGTAAATTAATAATATATAATATATATTATATATTATACAGTGATACACTATACACGCTATTATTAATTTGATTTGGGTTATACAGTTGAATGAGTCGGGATATATCGAATAGCATTATACAGTTACCACTTGCCAGTATACAGTTTTGGGTTAGTTTTTTATTTGAATTAAATTTATTATTTATTACAAAGATGTTAATTTATTATTTAACAATACTAGAAATTTTGAATCACGAATCTGGAATGAGCAGATAAAATAAAAATTTAACATAGTATAATAGCCTTTGGTCTATGGCATATGCCGTGGAAATTTCGAATCACAAAATAGCAAACAAAATAAATAAAAACCTGCAATAGAGTCTGTAAACCGCGTCGGTGGGGAAGCTATAGTCGAAAACGGCGAAGTCGCGTGCAATATGATTTCCGATTTCGCCTTTTTTTTTTTACATTTGTTTTTAACTTTAACGTTTTTACTTTTTAGGATTCCATTGGTTTAGGCTTTAGCCTTTAGGCGCGCGATTTTTACGCGATAAAATCACGATTTATTGACAAACGATTCACGATTTTTTCTGAAAAAGTCGTTTTTGATTTTTTCACCGATAAAATCGGCGTGTTGACTGGCTCGGGATATATCGCGATTTTTGCGATTTTCTGCCGATATTTTCACCTTTGATTTGGGGCATTGGTGAGTGATGATTAAAGAGATTGTTAATTAGATGATTGATGGGTGATGATGTAATGAATGTTGGTTTGGTATGATGATTGAATGAATGCTAATTTGATAGAGTGGTTTGTTGACTGATTGTTTGCTTGATTTGATAATTGATGATTGCTTATGTCGATTCATGACTGATAACTGAGAAGTGGTCCTTGAATGATTGGAACAATCTCTTCTATAGTTCATTGTTGAACGGGTCACCACCTTTCATAAGAATTGAGTCACCACCCTCCATTTCTGCTTCTTGAGAATAATAAATTATTTTCCTAATGGATCTCCCTTGGATGTCCTCCTGAAATGAAACCTTCTCGCCTTTATATCTTGTAATGTGATAGAGAAGTCATACCTCTTCATGATGTCTGCCCTTTGCAACAAACACATCCTTCCACAATTACCACACTTTGAAAGAGTACAACACTTCATCATTTCTCTCCTTTGAAAGAATGACAACCTCTAATGATTTTCACATTTTGAAAAAGTAGAACTCTCCATCGTTTGTGCCCGTTGAAAGAGTCACAACCTTGCACAGTTACCACGAAAGAGCACAACGCTTCATAATTTGTGCCTTTTCAGGGATTCACCTCCTTATTTTCTTCCAATTCCTTTTTGCCTTCTATAAACTGTTTATTGATTCACATGCTCCATTCTTTCTTCCTTCCTCCATGCCCCCTTTCAAATGAAGTTCTCTTCTCCCATTTATAGCTTATGTTTGAGGGAGTCACAACTTTTCATTTTATGTCTTTTTGACCATTCATTGAACTTAATTAAATTTTAATTATATGATATTTTAATTTTATTTTTTCATATTTTAATTTAAATTTTATTTCTATTCTTTTATATTTAAATTTTGTTATTATTATAATTATTGTTGTTGTTTATTATTAAATCCTATTTCAAAAAGGAGTCATTACATTTGAAATTGTCATGATTTTCATTTGAATGGTGACTCTAGAGTAGTAGACATATATAATATGACACACATTGAAATTTTGAACTATCAATTGGCAATTACCAATCTGAAGAATTTTTGTTTGTTTTACTAGTTTATCAGAACTTTGTAGCCATGCTCAACCTTGTACCAAAACTATCAACTAGAGTGACATTTTATGTATCACATAACTTACACTACAAACAAATTCTTTCCATTATTTCTTAGAATTAAATAAAAATTTCAATGCCTAGGGAGCAAATGTGTTTTTTTTAATTTTTATTGAATATTTTATTTATTATTAGTTTTGAAATTGATGCTAAGAAAAGACTTAGATCTTTACTTTACTGTAATGCATCTCTCTTACCATATATATCAAAATTATTACTATTTTTCATTGAAAGAAGGAGATCTATGCAGAGATAATGCTCTTGTTTTTCTAAGATTTTTCAAATAAAGTTTGTTATTTTTTCTTAGTATGTTGATTAGAGGTAATTGTCTTTTCCAATAGACTTAAGCTCATTATAAAATTATAATAAAATATTTAATATTAGGAAAAACCTTATATTTATTTTACTTTTCAGAAAGCTAACATTTAGGGTTACATGAAAAGCACACAAAAAATGTTGAGTGGGGGGGTGAGGGGAGTGAATCAATATTTTAAAACTTTTGACAACGTGAAACCATATAAAACTTAAAGAGAGCAAGCATCATGACACACAAATTTTCTTGTGGGAAACCCTTTCGGGTAAAAAATCAAAATCCATTCACCTTTCCCACGGTCCTTAAACAAAACCATTATTTTCATCTTGTGGCTGCATTAGATAACCCAAACTTCTCCACCATTACGATGCACAGTTTTCAGTTTCTACTTCGCAAACACACCACAAACATATATGTCAAAACCATTTTTAAAAAAAAAACTTCATTAAGCGCTCCACCCATAAAACAATTTCTGTGCTTATTTTTTATTCATCTTCAAGAAAAAATGCAGCCTTGACTTCTTATCACATTTTATCCAGCTCACAACCTTCTTCATATGCATATTATTTCCTGACATTTTTTCAAACCACACTAAAAAGGCGACATCAACATTTTGTCTAATAAGAGACACAACAACATAGCTCAAATAGTAATCTTTCTTAATTATTCGATCACATCTTAAAAAAACGACTCCTTGCGAAAAATTGACGAAGTTTTGCTGTTTTTCTGTTTCTAATTCACCCCCTACTTATATCATTGACAATTGTGGAAAAGTAAAAAAAACATTCACTACAGAATTCCATGATTTCTGACTTAAACGCATGTCAGAACACCACTTGAAGTCTATCCAATACACCCCTGGCACTCTATGTAGGGAATGGAAAAAAAAAACGCATTCATAAACGATGTCCAACTTCTCATTACCACAAACTCACTCAAAACAAAACTGCACTCTACACGGTAGAAATGATTCAACTTGTTTTAACGCCAAAATCCCTAAGAAGAAAAAGAAAACCAAACACCTGGGTATACAATACAGCTCAACGCATCTGTATCTTAAAACCTTTTTCTTACGCCCAATCATTTCAGGAATAATGAACGCAGCACACGCAGAAAGAATAATCATTAATGAATCATTGAAAATGAGCTAAAGAACATCTGAGCCCAAGTTTTTGATAAATCACTCTACTTCACAAGTGTTGAGGTAAAAGGTATTCTTCAGAAAAATATGATTCTATAAAAATTGATGACGTTCGACCAAAAATGTAGCTCATGATTTGACTTGTCACAAGTCAGCAAACAAGCAGCTAGTTGATGCAATCAACCCACCCGATGAAGTAGACAAACAAATAGCTTAACCAAATAGTTAGCCAGCTCAAACTGACAACGAAGAAGCTTAAGAAGACTAGCAAGGAGTTCAAACAGCCCAAGCAACCAAGTAGGTAGCTGAACCAAGAAGACAAAGAGCTCCAGCAACTCAAGCAAGTTGGCAAGAAGCTCATCCAAGTAGGTGTTAAGGAATCTGGACCAGAGATAGAGAAGATAACAGTCTGAGAATATTTAGGAAGGATGGACTTTAATGAGATCACTGCAATGAATATGTTTAACTCTGTTATATTAATCTTCTACGATAATGTCGACAGCTTGCTAGGTCATGAGATTGCCACAATTATTGATTTCAATTACCAGCAAGTTGTCGACGCCTTTGCATATATAAGGATGGAGAGTCATGTCCACGTAGGGGCATGACTTCTACGTGGCTTATGTCACGTAGAGTCATGACCCTACGGGGACATGACCCTCCGTCCCTTGTTCACTGTTGATGTTCATTAGTTAACAATGATGGTGCTCAGGCTCTAACTAATTCGACCCCGATAGTTATCGGGATTATTCTAAACCATATCGATTATTATATAAAGTAATAAATATATATATATATATATGTACGTATATACAGATTGCTTCAATCCGAATGAAGCTATATCCTTAACACTAGGCAGGTAGCTTAAGTAGGCAACTAGGTAGCTCAACACATAGTTTGAAAACTTTGCGGACTCACCAAGACTCGTGAGTCCATTGGCGGTCCATTGGCGGGCCGAGTCGACTTGCCAGCCGAGTCCATTTAACAAACTCACGATTTTATGTAGTAGACCCAACGCGAGTCTAATATTGGGACTCGTGAGTCCTTCATTAGGACTCTCGGCGTTAGTTGGAAACACACAATCAGACTAGAAAGGTGGAGGGTGTTTCACATGGGACCATTAACTTGGATGAAATTGATCCATATGGTGATTGGACCATCAATGAACAAAATGATGGGGATGATGTCCTCCTTACTGAAGAAGATCTTGTAGAATTCAAGAGAGGAGCAGCCGAAGAAGCAACATTGGATGAGATGGAGGAGGACGAAGACAAGGACTTTGATGTTGAAGAAGAAGAATCAACTCATCATTTAGATACCTCAGCACCTACTAGTTCAAGGCCTTAAAAATTGAGTTATATTAGGAGAGGAAAGAGGAAGATTTAATCTTAAGTTTGCTTTTTTTCATATTTGGACATATCATTATATGTAATTTTGTAAACATTTATAAACTTATGCTGCTGTCATGCATTTTAAAGTTTGAAACTATGAGTATGAATGATTAAATTTTACATATTGAGTGTTTGGAGATCATATGACATGTGTAATGTTTCAATTATGGCTCTTATGTTCTCTAAATGCATTAATTTTTTTTTATTTTTTTTTGTAAAACTATGGTTTTCTTTTTGCTGAGTCCTTTCTCAAGTTTTTGCCGAGTCCTTGCTAAGTCCTTTCTCGAGTTTTTGCCGAGTTTGAGTCCGAATCTAATTTTTGGGCTGCCAAGTCTGTGGCAAGTCTGAGTTTTCCGACTATGGCTTAACATTTTATTCCTATTCTCTATTTAGAAGCCTTGACAAATATCTTTTGACATCAATGACAAAATTTTCAAAAATCTCCCCCTTTGTCATTGATGGCAACACCATCTGCAAGCAAACTAAATCCTAAACAAAGTTGCTCCCCTTGACTTACTACTCCCCCTTTGACATCAATGACTGAAACAAATTTGCATAACTGAAATGAAGCTGAAAGAATATGACAATGAGAAGCTCCCCCTAAGTCCAATTTGCAATTCAGTGATGGAGTGAAATCACTCCCAACTTTTCCCTCACGAATTCAAATGTTTCCTTTGGTAGAGGCTTTGTAATCAAATCTGCAACTTTTTCTTTAGTAGACACACATTTCAACTTAATTTGTTGATTAGTAACCTATTTTCTCAAAAAATGATACTTAATGGAAATATGTTTAGTCTTAGAGTGCATAGCTAGTTTTTTAGAAATGTTAATGGCACTCGTATTGTCACAAAATATACATATAGGATGTTCATACTCTACCTTTATATCCTTTAGTGTTTTCTTCATCCAAAGAACCCATGTACAACAAGACACTGCTGCAATATACTCTACTTCAGCTGTAGACAATGAAATAGAAGCCTATGTTTTACTAAACCATGAAACAAGAAAGCCACCTAGAAAGAAAGAACCTCCACTTGTGCTCTTTCTATGATCAACTAAACCACCCCAATTTGCATCAGTTTAAGCTGTAAGTGTAAAATCATTACTTTTAGGATACCATAAATCATAATCCATAGGAGTGGCTTAAGATATATGAAGATCCTGTTAACTGCCAGAACATGTGTATCCTTAGGAGTGGCTTGAAATCTAGCAACATAACCAATAGCTTAGCTGTAGCATGTAACAAACTTCCTATCATAGACCTGTAAAAAGTTTGATTAACATCTTGAGACTCATCATCTTTACTAAGTTTACATCTTGTTACCATATGGGTGCTTACAGGATTACAATCCTCTATTCTAAACCATTTCCACATCTCTCTAATATACTTTGTTTGAGAAATAAAAATATTTTTATTTGATTGATGAATTGTAAGCCAAGGAAGAAGGACAACTCACCCAACATGGACATTTCAAATTCCTTCTTCATATTGGTAGCGAAAATCTTATACAATTCTACACAATCACTACCAAAAATCAAATCATCAACATAAACTACAACAATCAGCATGTGTTTACCTTCTTCTTTAACATATAGGTTGTTGTCCATTATCCCTCTTCTGAATCCTTGTTGTTGTAGGTAACTTTGAAGTCTGGTATACCAAGCACGTGGGACTTGTTTAAAGCCATAAAGAGCCTTTTTCAGCTTACAAACATAGTTTTGATTTTCTGATAAAACAAACCCATCAGGCTCTGTATGTAGACTTCTTCATTGAAATTGTCATTGAGAAAAACAAATTTGGCATCCATTTGATAAATCTTAAAGCCTTTAAAAGAAGGCTAAGAACATTTTAATCGCTTCTAAACATGGAACAGGAGCAAAGGTTTCATCAAAATCAATACCTTCTACCTAAGCATAACCTTTCCACACAAGCCTTGCCTTGTTTCTTACCGCTTGGCCATCTTCATTCAATTTGTTTCTGTAGACCCATTTTGTGCCTATCACGTTCTTGTCTTTGGGCCTAGGAACAAGCTCCCATGTTTCACTTTTTGAATTTGATCAAGCTCCTCTTTCATGGCTGCCACCCAGTGTTTGTCTTCAGCTACCTCTTAAAAATTCTTAGGCTCAATCATGGACAGCAAAGAGATTCTTCATCCTCATAATATTTTACATTTTTTCTTGTAGCTCTAGGTCTGTCCTCTTGCAAAATCTGATCAATAGGATGATTATTTTGAACAAATTTGGAAGGAGTCTTCAAAGATGTTTTGAATGTGTTGCTACTTTGACCAATTTTAGGTGCATTTTCAGTGGTTACATTTGCTGTCCCAAACTGAATATCAGAAGGTGCATCTATTGCCTCATGTTGCACACTTTTTGATGAATTTTTAATACTCATTCCCACTTGCTGTCCCAGCTTGCACATGTGAAGAAGATTGTTGGACAACACCTTCTTCATCTCTTTGAGTGCTATCATCACAATTTTCCAATTTATCAAATGTGTGAGTATTCTCATGAATCAGTATTTTAAAACTTTTGATAACATGAAACCATATAAAACTTAAAGATAGAAAGCATCATGACACAAACACATTTTCTCATCGAAAACCCTTTTAGGTAAAAAACCACGGCACAAAGTAGCTTTCATAAATAAATGGGCACCAATATATATATATATATATTCCGCACTCCGTCTTGCTCTGATTATAGTAGAAGGGCTGCTTACAACACAGTTCAATTTCTGCTTAATCCATTTGAAAACAATTCACATGGCAATGCAGCAATACACCTATTGCACGCCTCTGTTATACACAATATACCAAATCAACACCTCATTTTTAACTATATTGTGAGGAAAACTTAACTTCTGTTTTATAGTCTGCTACCTATCAAAATCCATTCATTTGTCGTACAATCCTTAAACAAAACCATTATTTTTCATCTTGCGGCTGCTTTAGATAACCCAAACTTATCCACCATTACCACACAGTTTTCAGTTTTTACTTCGCTTCCCCCCCTTTCACACACACACCACAAACATATATGTCAAAACCTTTTTAAAAAAAAACTTCATTAAGCACTCCACCCATACAACAATTTATGCGCTTCTTTTTATTCATCTTGGAGCAAAAACACAGCCTTGACTTCTTATTACATTTTATCCAGCTCACAACCTCCTTCACAGGCGTATTATTTCTTAACCTTTTTTGAACCACACTAAAAAGGCGACATCAACATTGTGTCTAATAAGACACACAACAACACAGCCCTTTTTTAATCATTCAATCACATCATAAAAAAAACGACTCCTTGCAAAAACAAGACAAAGTTCTGCTGTTTTTCTATTTCTAATGCACCCCCCGCTCATATTCAAAACACTACTTGAAGTCTGTCCAATACACCCCTGGCACTCTACATGAGGAATAGGTTTTCTTTTCTTTTTTTTTTTAAAAACTGTGTTAGAAAACGATGTCCAACTCCTCATAACCACGAACTCATTCAAAACAAAACTCTTCACTACACGGCAAAAATGATTCAACTTGTTTTAACGCTAAAATGCCTGAGAGGAAAAAACAAACCAAACACCTGGCAATGCAATACAGCCCAGCGTAACTATATCTTAAAACATTTTTCTTACGCCCAATCATTTCAGGAATAAAGAACACAGCACACACACAAAGAATAATCATCGATGCATCATAAAAAAAGCAGCCGAAGAGCATTTGAGCCCATGTTTTTGATAAATCATTCTGCTCAAGTGCTGAGGTAAAAGGTATTTTTCATTGATAACTTTCAACCAAAAATGTGGCACGTGATCTGTCTTGTCACAAGTCAGCAAACAAGCAGCTAGCTGATGCAGACAACCCACCAGCTGAAGTAGACAAACAGATAGCTTAACCAAACAGTCAGCCAGCTCAAGCTGACAACTAAGAAGCTTAAGAAGACTACCAAGGAGCTTAAAGAGCTCAAGCAACCAAGTAGGCAGCTCAACCAAGAAGACAAAGAGCTCAAGCAGCTCAAGCAAGCTGGCAAGAAGCTCATCCAAGTAGGCAGGTAGCTTAAGTAGCTTAACTAGGCAACTAGGTAGCTCAACATTTCATTTGAATTCTCTGATTAGAAGCCTTGAAAAATATCCTTTGACATCAATGAAAAAATGCTCAACATTACATACTTGCAAAATGATATTTTCAAATTACTTCTTTGATATCCTAAACAGTGAAGCATAATTACATTTTTTGTTAGCAATGTGTAGACATGGAGGAGACTTTGCCAGTGGTATGATTTAAGTTGGGGGAGATTCTATTCAAAAGGGGGTTTGATCTAATTGTCATTGATTGAATCCCCTTAGTTAAAACCCCGTTAAGTGTAAATCATGCATTTTTCAAAACAATATGTAATTTCAGTGAAAAATTAGGATGCCCCACTAGTAATATTTCAGTGAAAATTGAACTGCAGCAGAGACAGTTAAATCAAGTCTGATTGTTATCACCTTAGGTACTACAGTATAGATTATTGTTTGTTTTCTGTCTTAAATATGGTGTATGTTGGCTGTAACATTTTGGTTCAATGTCAATGTTATCAATAATATTCTAGAGTTTAGATTGCTTCTGCTAACTGATTTACTGTGCTTTGGAATCTTTATGAAAAACATTTTTCAGAGAATTCAACATGCTTTTAAAATATTCCTGAACTTTGTAATTTTATCTGCCTATTTGCCCTTAAATCATGGTGGTAACCGGAGAACCTTTCATGGCATTTTTAATTTCATTACACTGATGAATAATGATGAACAGTTAGTACCAAACCGGTACTGAGAGGGGGGGGTGAATCAGTACAGACAAAAACTTTCTTCACAATTCAAACAGCAGAGACTGCACTAACCGGTAAGCAGCATTACCGATCTTAGTCAGGACACTATCGGTAAAACACAATGAGACTGTGAAAAACACAAACTGGTAACACCCAGCTCAATTCAAGACCGAATACCTTATCACAACTTCTCCCAAATGCTTAAGCAAGTAATACATCAGAAATACTTATGACCATTGAATCAACTTGCATTACCACTTAACATAAAACACTAAACCATCACATGAAAAGCATCACACATGACACACTGATTTTTCACGTGGAAACCCAACTGGGAAAAACCACGGTGGGGATGAATACCCACAAGCTGTTCTTTGAACTTTTCTGAAGTCCGTTTTGTTAGGAGCCTTGTCCGGTTAAAGACTTTTACAATAGGTTCTGCTAGGAACCAATCTTGCTAGGGATCACCCGGTTAAGGGATGGCTAAATATTCGGTTAAAGGTTAGAACTCTGTTAAAGGTTACCTCACAAGAGGATTTGAAGAACTCATTGAATTGAGTCACCCTGTTAAAGGATTTACACAAAAGCCTGTTAAAGCTACCCGGTTAAGGGATTTTCCAACTGCTGAAATGGTTAGAAGTCAACAGGTAATACACTGATCTGATAACAGCACACAATGCCAAGGCAGATCCTCTTTAGCTCCTTTGCTTCTGCAATCACACTCTGCAGGTATCAACACACTTCTCCGGTCTGGCAAGAATCAGGTATCTCTTCACTTGGATAGACACATAACATTTGCCAACAACTTCAAAATGAAAAACATCATCGACCTTATAAGAAACAGATAGGGTAGCATAAACCCTAAACCCTAAACATTTAGGTTTAACAATTCAGTTGGTTCAATCCTGATCGTTAATCACACTGCATTGAATGCAACAGTCTTGAACAGATCTCAAGACGTTCTCCAACGTTCATTCTTTGCCGCTTCAGGAAGTTGATAACCCATCATGCGCACTCCACCGTTTACAGAGACTTCGCACATCCCTGAGGTAGATAGGATCAATTTCCATGCAAGATCCTCAAGGAAATCTTTCACGTGCACAAGGCTGACGTGGCAACACGATCTGATCTTCATTACAATGCTAACTCATCACAAGATGTCATCTGTTGAATCACACAGGCTTGGAATGCATCAACCGGAAACCCTGAAGCTGAGACTACTAACTAGTAGTCATGCCAAGTGAAACCCCGATACAAAACTTTCCATATACCGGTTCACCTTGAACAAACATACCGCTTCACTTTTTCATATATGTACCGGTTCACATCATCATACCGGTTCTCTTGCCAGTTTGCTTATACCAATATACCGGTTCATACTTCAGCATATTGACATCAATGACAACATACAATATCATCATGTCATCAAGCTCTGCACATATGCCAACATACACACAAGCTTCTTTTGAGTTTTCCTAATCAAAATTTCTTTTATTTTCTTAAGATTATCCTTTCTTTTGATTTGTTCAGGCATTCAGTTCCAGTACTTAGATATTAAATTCAAGAATTCCTATTTTATAGATAGTTTCCCTGGTATACAACTCTAATTGCTTCGGTAGTATGAATGTAACATAGATTGGCTTGGATATATCAGGAAATTCTTAAAGGGTGTCTAAACCTTGTACAAAATATTTACTCATCAATGAGAACTCTATTTACTTCCATTTTATTGCACGTACTTTTACATTTTTAAATTTCTTAGATAAGTTTTTACCTTTTGTAGATACATTACTCGTTCATGTCCATTATGTTGTGTCTTATTGTTGGGTATTTGTATCAAATATAGCTCTGCATTTCTGCAAAAAAAAATTCAATGATTGGATGGTAGCAATAATTTATAGGGAGTCTGTTTTCTTGGTTCCAAATGATTCCTTTCCTTGATAATTGTCCTCGATATTTGAGCTTTCATTGTAATATTATTAAATGAATTCATATGCAAATGAACTTGATAGGAATGCTAAATTCTGCTCGTCTTGCTTCAATTCACCAATATTCATGACAGTATTTTTGTTGCAACCAAGATGGATGATAAAATTGCCATGAGAAAGTTATTGGGCTTGAATCACACAAAATAACTTCTGTGCTGATATTCTCTTGTGTGTCATGTCCATCATGTTGTGTCTATTCGTTGGGTATTTGTATCTAATGTGGCTCTGCATTTCTGCAAAATTTCTTCAATGATTGGATGGTAACAAACATTTATAGGGAATTTGTTTTATTGGTTCCAAATGATTCCTTTCCTTGATAATTGTCCTAGATTTTTGAGCTTTCATTGTAATACTATTAAATGAATTCATATGCAAATGAACTTGATAGGAATATTGAAATTTTCTCATCTTACTTCAATTGGCCAATATTCATGACAGTATTTTTGTTGCAATCAATATGGATGATAAAATTACCATAGGAAAGTTATTGGGCTTGAATGACACAAAATAACTTCTGTGCTGACATTCTCTTATGTGGATTGTCCTGCATGATCCTTGAGTATACACTTAGTTAATACAAAAACTTATGTACTCTCTGTGTGTTTGATCTAATTGTAGATCCACTTACCAAAGAGAAATCACAAGGATGGTTAGTCTTCCGATGGGCATTGAAGTGCATACCACATTTGATTCAAGATATTGCTCGGAGTGGCAAGTTGACAGAAATTATTCCAGTTTATGGCATAAGTGTTGAACCTGGTGTCCGTGAGGAAGCAGTGCAGGTGCTTTTTCGTATAATCATGTATCTTCCTCAGAGTCGTTTTGCAGTAATGAATGGAATGGCTAATTTCATTATTCAGTTGCCAGATGAATTTCCTCTGCTCATACACACATCACTGGGACGCCTTGTACAACTTATGCATTCATGGAGAGCATGCCTAGCTGATGAGAGATTATCCTATGACCACAAAAGTGTTACACGTGCAAGTAGAAACAGTGATATGGTGTATAGGTCCTCCCCTGTGCGGCAATTTGGAGAAACGAATGAATTTCGAGCTTCAGGAATGGATGCAATTGGTCTTATTTTTCTTTGTTCTGTTGATGTTCAAATCAGGCACACTGCACTTGAGCTGTTACGTTGTGTCCGTGCCTTGCAGAATGATATAAGAGAATATTCTCCTAGTGAAAATAGTGATAAGAAACTGAGGAATGAATTAGAACCAACATTTGTGATAGATGTGTTGGAAGAGGCAGGGGTGAGTTTCCGAGATTTTCCTTTGTGCTTATATGTTGCCTTTGATGCTTAATTAAATAAATAGTGTACCTCCTAAAACTAGTTCATAGTTTGGGTGGACAGCGCTTTGGATTTTATTAGTGTCATTTACTTCTTAAAATGTATTTTCGTTTCCTTGCATCATTCTTTCAAATGTTTCCCTAGGATGATATAGTTCAACGCTGTTATTGGGATTCTGGCCGTTGGTATGATCTAAGACGAGAATCAGATGCAGTTCCATCAGATGTCACTCTTCATTCCATTTTGGAAAGTCATGACAAGAGCCGTTGGGCTCGCTGTCTGAGTGAGCTTGTGCAGTATGCTGCAGAACTGTGTCCCAATGCTGTGCAGCAAGCAAGGTAGGAGTGTTGCTGGCTTCCTAAAAGATCTAATTTCCTTTTTGCTTCAGGGAATGTTCTCATTGAGTGAATATTTGCTTTTATACCTGAAGTTTTTGATTCTTCCTCTTGAATTGTTTCTTGTGATTCCAAAAGATATTAAAAAGGACAGCACTACAGCTGCACATATAAGGATATTGAAATTGGTCAGATTTTTTTGGACTGGCCTTATTTGTTGGATTTGTTCCAGACTTTTAAATTCTGTTTAGCAATTGTTTTTTTTTCTTCAAGATTCGGATTTACAATTTTTTTGACCTCCTAAATGAATCGAATTTTTGAAACCTGGTATCTATGCATTATAGGATTAATAGAAGCAAATTTATCTATATGAAATTTACAATACAGATTCTTACATTCCTCCATACAATCATAATATCATTAAGAAAATAACTTTGTTTTGCCTACATTTTTATATCATTTGTAATTTACCTGATTGTGTCATGCATTTTGACTTGATGATACAATTACAATAGATGACAGTTTTGTTTGTAGGATTGGATTTGAGTGAAGCATTTCAAAAAGTTGTTACTGATGAGGGTATATTCATTCATAAAAGCTTAAAAACATTTGACTTATAAAAATATTAAATATATCAATAACACAAATTAAACATCAAGTAGTCTTTTAAAATGATACATGCAAACTTGAAACTATAGATGCAACAACTATTCTGATCAATTAATAAATGAGCATTTGACATTGTATATAAGACAAATAGATGAAACTTAAAAGCACGATTCCCTTCACTGTAATATTGTTTTTCTGTCTCCTAAAATTTCATAACTGTGTGAATCATCTTCAATTCCTATTATCTCCTGATGGCCTACTCTTCTTTCTGTACCACTTGTTGACCTTTTATAGGGTGCAAAATGTAGTCTCTTAGATGCAATCAAATTCATCATACTCACCACATGTTCCCTTCATTCTTCGCCTTTTCTTTCCCAATGGATGAGCCTGGAGGTAGCAATGATAATTAGTCTTTGTTATATGGCATTTGGTTCTGACAAAGCATCTCTTATTGTACTGGGCAACTTGAGTCAAAATAGCAGGTTATCGAATTTTGGCAATTTATGTCATGCATTGAATAACTCAAATCCCTCGTCAACTTTCACAGGTTGGAGGTGACAAATCGTCTTAGACAAATAACTCCATCAGATTTGGGTGGAAAGGCAGTGCAGTCACACGATACTGAGAACAAGCTTGATCAATGGCAAATGTATGCCATGTTTGCATGTTCTTGCCCACCAGATGATAGCGAGGATGGTACTGCCAAAGATCTATATTGTTTGATTTTTCCATCACTAAGAGCTGGTTCTGAAGGGCAAATAGTAAGTAGAAACAACTTTAGCTGTATTATTGATTCAATGCATATTACCCTTTATGTGTGCATGTGCATCCATTTGGATTTTTCTGCTTACACTGATTCCTCTTTTTTCTATTCATGTCTCTACAAAATAATGATGAATATCCATACTTGAGAAACAGTTTTGTTGTCACTGATAGGTGTATCTAACTAGTAAGCTCACAGGGTAAACTTGGATTCACTGGAAAAATAGCATTCACTATAGTTGTTGGGGGAGGAAAGGCCCAAAGAGAGTGGCTCTTGGGCCCAAGAGAAGGGTCAATAGTGCCCATCAAACCTTAACGTTGAGACGAGAATAATAAATGCTAACTGTAACTGAAAATATCAGACCTGGTTTTATGTGTCTATGCTAGTTGTTATCTTTAGCCATGGTTTAGTAAATCTGTGTAGTTATTTATTCAATTGTAGTCTAAAGAATTGAATTGATGTTTGCCTATGCATGATTTTTAGGATCAACATAAACTGCTTCCAAATTACTTTTGTCTATGGTCATAAAGAAAACTTGTTACTTTCGTGCCATCGTATATACTTAGCACTCAGTTTAGGTAAAATTAAGTTTTTCTTTATAATAATTTTGTAAGTATGACTGCTGGTTATCTATAGGTGCTTCATGGAACTCTTGAATATTGACAGCTTTCTTTACTGACAATCTTTTTATGCCTTCTCCAGAATGCTTCTATTTTAGCTCTAGGCCATTCACACTTACAAGTTTGTGAAATCATGCTAACTGAGCTTGCATCCTTTCTGGAGGAGGTTGTATCTGAAACAGAAACCAGGCCAAAATGGAAGGCATGTTGCATCTTCATCTTCTTCATTTTCGGTTTGCTTGTTGCTTATGAGCACAGTATGGAAATACCATAGTTGTATCTTTGCAGATTGCTCAGGAATAGTATGTCATTTAATACTTTATTTTCTCTCAGAGTCCAAAGGTGCGCCGTGAAGACTCACGGGTACATTTTGCAAATGTATATCGAATGGTTGCAGAGAATGTATGGCCTGGCATGCTAAGCCGCAAATCTGTATTGCGGTCACTCTTCTTTAAGTTCATTGAGGATACTATGAAACAGATTGTCTCTGCTTCCTCAGATAATTTTCAAGACATGCAACCTTTACGTTTTGCTTTAGCATCTGTGTTGAGATCTCTTGCTCCTGAGATGATGAAATCTAATTTTGATAAATTTGACCCTAGAACACGTAAGCGCTTATTTGATCTTCTTTCATCATGGAGTGATGACACAAACAATGCTTGGAGCCAGGACAGTGTTAGTGACTATCGGCGTGAGATTGAACGCTACAAGTCAGGACAAGCCATGCGCACAAAGGACTCGGTGGAACGCATCTCCATTGAGAAGGAGGTGAATGATCAAGTAGAAGCAATCCACTGGGTTTCCTTAAATGCTATGGCTGCTTTGCTGTATGGGCCATGCTTTGATGACAGTGCAAGAAAGATGAGTGGCCGAGTTGTTAACTGGATTAATTATCTTTTTCTTGAGCCTGCCCCAAGAATGCCATATGGTTTTTCACCAGCAGATCCTCGAACTCCTCCAATTTCTAAGTTTGGTGTTGGAGGTGCGTTTGAATTCCGCTCTGGGGGAGGACGGGATCGACAGAGAGGAGGCCAATCTAGAGTCATGCTTGCAAAAACAGCTCTTATGAATCTTCTTCAGACTAATTTGGATCTTTTCCCAGCTTGTATAGATCAGGTACCTTCACATATTTTATTCTCTTGTCCACTTTCCATTGCCATACATTTTTTTGCTGATCTTTGAAAAGGTAAGGTAGATGCTAGGAATAATGCCAGAAAGACTCTTTAAGCTTTTCTGGCCCAATGATTTTACTGAATAGCAGTTTTTTGTTATTTCTGTGCAGTGCTACTCCTCAGATCCATCCATTGCAGATGGATACTTCACTGTGCTGGCAGAGGTGTATATGCGACATGAACTTCCGAAATGTGAAATACAGAGATTGTTAAGTCTTATTCTTTACAAGGTTGTTGATCCCTCAAGGCAAATTAGAGATGATGCATTGCAAATGCTTGAGACACTGTCAATCAGAGAGTGGGCAGAAGATGGTGAAGGTGCCCATCGTTATAGGGCAGCAGTTGTAGGGAGTCTTCCAGACTCTTATCAACAGTTTCAGTATCAACTTTCTACAAATCTGGCAAAAGAACATCCAGAGCTTAGCGAACTCCTCTGTGAAGAGATCATGCAAAGACAATTAGATGCTGTTGATATCATTGCTCAGCATCAAGTATTGACGTGCATGGCCCCATGGATAGAAAATTTAAACTTTGTCACCCTTTTGGAATCTGGATGGAGTGAGCGGCTGTTAAAGAGCCTTTACTATGTTACCTGGCGCCATGGCGATCAGTTTCCTGATGAAATTGAAAAACTCTGGAGTACAATAGCAACTAAATCAAAAAACATTATTCCTGTGCTTGATTTTCTAATAACAAAAGGTATTGAGGATTGTGATTCTAATGCCTCTGGTGAAATAAGTGGAGCTTTTGCAACCTACTTTTCAGTAGCTAAGCGTATCAGTTTGTATTTGGCACGTATATGTCAACAACAGACAATTGATCATTTGGTTTATGAACTCTCACAGAGAATGCTTGAAGATCATCCTGAGCAAGTAAAGAGGCCAAATGATCGAGTTATAGAGGCTGACCACAGCAGTCATGTGTTAGAATTTTCACAGGGTCCAATGCCAATGCAAATGTTAGATCAACAGCCACATATGTCACCTTTACTGGTTCGAAGTTCCTTAGAAGGTCCTCTTCGAAATGCAAGTGGTAATCTGAGTTGGAGAACGGCTACTGGCCGTAGCATGTCTGGTCCTCTTAATAGTATGTCCGAGCTGCACACAGGAAGATCTGGACAACTTTTTTCAGGTTCTGGTCCCTTGACAAATATGTCAGGTCCATTAATGGGAGTGAGGAGTTCCACAGGTAGCCTCAAAAGTCGACACTTGTCAAGAGACAGTGGTGACTATTATGTTGACACTCCAAATTCACTAGAAGAAATCAGATCTAGCACTCCTGCTGTAAATGCAGGTGAATTGCAGTCTGCATTACAGGGCCACCATCATTGGCTTTCCCGTGCTGATATAGCACTAATTCTTTTAGCTGAAATAGCATATGAAAATGATGAAGATTTTCGAGGTCATCTTCCTTTGCTATTTCATGTGACGTTTGTCTCTATGGATAGCTCAGAGGATATTGTACTTGAGCATTGCCAGCATTTGCTTGTAAACCTTCTTTACTCCCTTGCAGGGCGGCACCTTGAGCTTTATGATGTTGGGGATTATGGTGAAGGTGAGTACAAACAACAAGTAGTGAGCTTAATTAAATATGTCCAGTCCAAAAAGGCCAGCATGATGTGGGAGAATGAGGACATGACTTTAACCCGAACAGAACTTCCAAGTGCTGCATTGTTGTCTGCACTTGTACTCAGTGTTGTTGATGCAATATTTTTTCAAGGTGATCTTAGGGAGCGTTGGGGTGCAGAGGCATTAAAGTGGGCTATGGAATGTACCTCTCGGCACTTAGCCTGCCGCTCTCATCAAATATATCGTGCTCTACGCCCAAGTGTTACAAGTGATACTTGTGTGTCATTATTGCGGTGCTTACATCGGTGTTTTAGCAACCCCACACCACAAGTCCTTGGTTTCATTATGGAAATATTATTGACTTTACAAGTGATGGTTGAGATTATGGAGCCTGAGAAGGTCATTCTGTATCCACAATTGTTCTGGGGTTGTGTGGCAATGATGCATACTGATTTTGTCCATGTATATACACAAGTCCTTGAGCTTTTTGCTCGTGTGGTTGACAGATTATCATTTCGGGACCAAACTGCTGAAAATGTGTTATTATCCAACATGCCTAGAGATGAATTTGAAATTAACCAGCAGGATAAATATTTAGGTAGGTTGGATTCCAAAGGTTTTGAAAGCCAAGGACATGCTGAGAATGGAATGGAATCAGCAAAGGCTCCAGCTTTTGAAGGAGTTCAGCCATTGGTACTGAAAGGTCTTATGTCTACTGTCAGCCATGCATCAGCTATTGAAGTTCTGTCACGCATAACACTTCAGTCATGTGATTGCATATTTGGTGATTCTGAGACCAGACTACTCATGCATATTGTTGGTTTACTTCCCTGGCTTTGTTTACAACTTCAGAAAGAAAAGGATCATATCTTGGCTTTTGAGTCTCCACTTCAGCAACAATACCAGAAGGCTTGTTCTGTTGCTATGAATATTTCCCACTGGTGCAAGGCAAAAGGTTTAGATGAGCTCACTTGTGTATTTTCTGCATATGCTGAAGGTAGTATAATAACAACAGAGGACTTATTGAGTCGTGTATCTCCTCTCCTATGTGCAGAATGGTTCCCTCAGCATTCTGCTCTTGCATTTGGGCACTTGCTTCGACTTCTTGAGAAGGGTCCTGTAGAATATCAACGAGTGATTTTACTCATGCTTAAAGCCCTTCTTCAGCACACTCCAATGGATGCAGCACAAAGTCCACAAGTGTATGCAGTTGTTTCCCAGTTGGTGGAGAGCACTTTATGTTGGGAGGCATTAAATGTGCTAGAATCTCTTTTGCAAAGCTGTAGTAGCCTTTCAAGTCATCAAGTTGACATAGGAAGTTCAGAAAATGGGCAGACTACATGCGAAGAAAAAACTATTCCTCCTCTCACTGCGCAGAGCTCATTTAAAGCTCGGAGTGGCCCACTGCAGTATTCAGCGGGTTCCGGAGGTGTGGCCCCTGGTGCAGCTGTTATTCAAAGCAATGTCGAGCTTTCCTCTAGAGAAACTGCTTTACAGAATACAAGTCTAGCACTTGGACGAGTACTTGATACATATGGCCCAGGAAGAAAGAGAGATTATAAGCGTCTTGTACCTTTTGTTGCAAATCTTGGGCAGCTGACTGGGACAGGTCAACAACAAACCCAAGGGCAGTGATTACCTGTATATACATTACACACATGCAAAAGATTTCATAGATTACATCGGTTTATTTAAGAATAAACTGGCCTTAAGGGGTTTATGAGAATGGAAATTGTCCTCATATTACAACAGATCCAGAGTATTTCAACAATTCAAACATAAAACTTCTGCTTGCATGCACCATGTTGTCTGTCTGCTACCATGCTAGTAGGGTTGTTTGCAGATGATTTGTTTCAGAGATACATTTGAGGTAGTTTGGATTTTATGTTATGGCAGATAATCTACAAGAAGCTTTAGTTAAACATCCATGACATTGGATGTTTGATTGATGATGTGAAATAGACTGTACTCAAAGGTGGAGTTTTTATTATTGTAGCTGTAAGAACGATAAGTATAAAGAACCCTTGAATAGAAGCAGCTGAAATGGTTCATCAAATGTACAACTTTTGGGATTCTAGCTGTGCAATAAAAACTATATGAAAACCTGATATCCAGCAATTCAATGTACCAAAGCATTTTTGTTGCACTGGATAATCTACGGAGTGTTTTCTGTATGTAATGTATCTACCTTGTTCTGTAATTTTCCTTAATTGTGTCTTTGTGGTCTGGGTTTCAGAATTTTTTTTTTTTTAAAAGTGGACAAGCTCTAGTCTGTTCCTGCCCTTCAAACCATTCTCTGGGTGGCTAAGCATAATTTCTTGTGTTTCAGAATAGGGCACTGAAATACATAATTTGCAATATTGTGTAAGGACATCTACTCTAGAGAACATGTAGTAAGTCAGTCAGCCTCACAATCTGTAATTGGGAGATACTATTTGTTATTTGACGTGTTGGTCCTTGAAAGGATTTGGATAAGGGTAGTTCATTTTCTCATTTATTCTCATGTAAGGTGTAACTTTAACCACTTTTTAACTCTTCAATGTACCCATGGCATTTTTGGGGTCTATAAGATTTCATGTATGCTATTTTGTAGACTCTTTGTATTGCATCATAATTGGCAACAAAACCTATATTTTGAATGAAGCTTTTGTAAAATCGAATTTCTCTTTTTTGTGCCTATCCTTGGTCTTTTTTATTTTTCAAATGGTTGACTTGTTCTTGCAGCCAAGAGTTCCTCAGAGATGGGCTATATAAAATCAACTTTACTGAAGAGTTTATGAATGTAGGCAGAAGCTTAATCTTTTAAGATGAACCTACTTGAAATAATCCTCAACTCAGGGGCTTAGTGAAACTACCAATCCTTTTTTGTATCTGTTTTAGTCCTTTAATGAAGATTATGTAGCGGGTAGATATTGACTTTCAAATAACAAAATAAAATGTGATCACGAGCAACAGTCACCGGCACTCTAGGTATAAATCCCTTAGAGTATTAACCATTTTAATAAGAAATTACGTATTAATTCAAAAAGAAAAACACCATTTACATTAGATATTAGTAGTAGTCACTTAGATGTCTCCGCAAAGTAGAGAAAAACATTCTACGAAAAATCATCTCAATTTATAACCTTCAAATAGCATGTTTTAGCATATAAAGAGAGGGAAGTGATTGCTCGGGAAGCGTACACATAGATAGAGATTGGAAAGGGAACGCTATTAATTTATAATTATGGAGTTGATTATATATTCAGTCATTTGATAAAGTGGCAGTGCATTTACACACTTTAAGTAGTAATATTCCCTCATCATACTATTACCTAATTGATCTTTGCTAAGAAAATTTTATACTACAAAAATCTTGTAAATTTTCGTGCAATAAAACAAATTTCTTTTAATATTTTTAGCTCTCTCATCAACCACATTTTAGCACTTGAGGAAACCCCAGCATAATGATATATTTGAGCAAGTTTCCCAATTTTCAAGGGATGCTTCTAGGAGACCTAAGAGACAACAAAACTTCATCTGAAGTCTCGTATTGTTTGAAGGTGTTCCCATAGGCTCTTCAAAATATAAGACACAATACAGGTACAGGAAATGAGTACTAGGGATCAGGTTATGAATCTTTGTCTTTGGGTAACTATTCTAAGGCGATGTCCAACAAATCACAACTGGCCAGGTACTAAAGTACTTGCAAAGAACCCATCAAAGTAATGTGTGATTATTCAATCAAGTAGTTGTTGTGTTCATTTATAAGGTTTCTGCAGTGGACATATATTTATGGTTTTTCATTGATAAATTTGGTTGGTCATTTATATTTTGTTAATTCTTTAAGTTCCAAATAAAGCTGCATGGGTATCTTTATTTTCTTCTTCTCTTGCATCAAGTTTAGTTGTCAAATGCAAATTTTATATCCTTTCTTGTAATTGTACTTATTAATTCTATTGAAACATTTTCTTTTGGAGATGTAGTTACTAAGTTTTATAGAATCAGTGAAGAAATGGACTAAGCATGACTCAGAAAGGCTTCTGATTTATCAGCTCTTTATTTATAGGCTTATCAACTTCCTCGAATGGTTGCTGTATGGACTTAGTGTTCTTCAGAACTTGTGGAAGTCTGAATAAATTCCAGTATGTAATGATATATTTGATTGGGTTCCTCATTAGTCACTTATCTTGTGTAATGCCTAGAAAAGATGGAAATATAACTTTTGTTCATACAATATGACCTACATAAGCTCAAAATTCTGTTGATGTGGAGTTCTTTGATAGTGATGTAGGAGCATCCCTGGGTGACATCCATATTTTATCATCCAAAACAATTGGTCTCTTCATGCACAAGCATTGGTAAACTTAGTAGAATCAAGTAATAGAGAGACTATTCTATGGTAGTGATTTTTTATTTTATTTTATTTTTTATTATCTATTTTTAAATAAAACATATTAAACTTGAAAAATATGAAATATGAGAAACTTAAAATAGTATAGGAACATATAACATGCCGAAAGAAAGGGCAACAAGCAAAATGGGAGCAGTGCTCAACCAATCAGACAACAAAAGGCCGAAAACATGCTAATAAAAGAGGGGGGGCTGCACAAGATATGGGAGTTGATCTCAACCATAGAAGTAGCAGTTTAACTATCGGGAGGAGGAGAGAGGAAAGATCGCTACTTGATGAACTCCAAAGGTGGCTTAGTATTGAATTTTTCCACCATCATTGACAGATCATAGAAGAAGTCTTTGATCTGACTTTGTGATCCTTAGAAAAGAGGTCGTCATTGCTGGCCAGGGAGATGTTCATTGGAGAAAAGTCATCATAAATGACACATGATTTGAAGAGGGACCGTGCCTTGTGCATTTTCTCTGCCTTGTCCTCGAAGGCCATGCCAAAAACTTCACGTCAATTTCCACAACTTTTTGAGTGATCGTAGGCCAAAATTGCTCAGATACAATTGAAATTCATTCTACAACAACCTTGTAGTTGCTATGGAAAGTCACTTGCAACAATTCTGAAATTGCAACGAGAAGAATTAGTTGTTGCGGAAAGCCACATGCAAAAGTTGTACAAATTATTCTGAGAATGCATATGTGATTGAATTACTTGAGGGTATTGCTATAGAAATTCATTCTATAACAGCCTTCTAGTTGCTATATAAAGTCACTTGCAATAGTTATGAAATTACAATGAGAAGAATTAGTTGTCGTGGAAAGCCACATGGAACAATTCAATAACTATTCTGAAAATGCATATGTGATTGAATTACTTGAGGGCATCAATATATCTCAAATATATAATGTAGTAGATATGTAAGCCTTACATGGACCACTTGTTGTCTACTTATAAGCTCGCATGGCTTTGTGACTTCCTATGCTGTATTTGATAGACGTATGGTCTGTTGACCCCTTATAACCCATATGTCTATTGTGAATTTATATTCTGTATTGGATAGATGTGCAGTTTGTTTGACCACTTAAATGTCAAAGGATAGAAGAGGATTTTATTATGTCTTGTATTGGACACCACCTCAGATTTAGCTATTTATATACTTGAGTACTCACATTAACTAAAGATGATAACCTAAGGTGAAAACTTTAAGTAGGGATTCAGAAATAAGGTAAAAATATAGGAAACTTTAAATTGATTGAACCTTAAATGAATTACTGAAAATTTTCTAATGAGAACCTATTTGGGTCTTTATGTGTGGTATCAATTAGATTCGTATTTCTTTGATCGAAACCCACAAGTATGCGAGAAGGAGAAGAAAAAGATGGTTTTTATTACATGTTAGTTAAGCAAATAGAAGGTAAAGAGTATCTTAAATATTTGGTCATTGGAAGAAAATCAATATAGAGGAAGCGAATTGGTTGAATTCATTTGAAGTTGGTTGCTATAGCTACACTGTACAAGGTTTTAATTAGGTTTCATTAGTAATAGTTACTCATGGTGTTTGATGCAAGAGCATTCTTGGGTTAAACAACAATGCTAAAATCACCTAAAAAATGTAGCATGTCACAAGTTATTGTTATTGCTTACTAGTGATTATTTCCATATAAGCTCATTTTTAGCAACCTTCTAGTTGCAAGAAGTTATCTAACAAAAGTTTGGGTTGTTTTACAAAAAACCATTAAGTTGCCACTAAAAGTAGGTTGTACTTTTGCAATTTCAATGGAAAGATGTTGCAATGGTTACACAAGTGCTAGGAAAATACATTTGCAGTAATGATCTGTAAACTAACAAGGATATTTGTCTAACAATTCATCACCTATGAATTTCATACATTAGCCCACCAAGTTATCTATTACAAGATTTAAACTTTATCCTAGAGCATCAAACACCTGCTTAGTTTATAGGAACATCCATAGCAACATACAAAATGATTCAAATGACTAAGAACAATGTGAAAACAAGCAAAACCAGATGGACAATACAAAATTGCTCTAGAGATTCGTAAAAGCTAGAAACTCCAGCAAAAGTGAGCTGCTCCAACTTCTTAATCACTATATTTCGATCAATCAAGGAGTGATCTCATGGCACTTAACAACTAATCTCTAAATACATATATTTCGTATGACTCCATGAATACTCTACTTTATGGCTTGCTATTCCAAAAACATGAACATGACATGAAGAATCATACAAGTACCATTGTTTGCATGATGTCAACAACTCCTTATATTCTACATGGTTTGAATGATAATATTGTTGCTCTCAAATTTTGGCATAAGCACAAGTAGCAATATGATTGTTGAAAGCTCAAAGATTGTAGTTAGAGAATGATGATGAATGAAGGTTGAATTTATAGATTTTTGTGATATCAATCAGGGGTGGAAATCAATTGAAACAAATATGAAGATTAAAGGTCAAGAATCGATGAGAAGAATTGAAGGCTAAAAATAGGAATTAGTTAATTGTTTCATTTAGTGAATTGAATGCATGGAAGAATGATTGATGAGAATACTTGGAGTGAGTGTTACTTGAACTAAGGAAGGAAGATATTAATAGAACTATATAGTTAAAATTTATTTAATTTATGTATGAGGAATTAATTAGTAAATTAAATAATTTATTTCATATGCACGTGAGAAAAATAAATAAAATAACAATTTATTTATTTTTAGGAGAACTGTATTTAGAAAAGGAATGATCAAATAAGTTAAAACGCTTTATTTAATTATAGAAGAAGAGATAGCTAATTAAAAAGTTAATTTTTTTAATAATAGTTAATTTGAAGAATAAGTGAAAATGAAGTAATTAAAGAATTATCGTAATTAATGGGCAAAGGTGAAAATTTAATAAATTAACTAAATAATCAAAATTATTTAATTGATTTGAAAGAAATAAATAATTAGTGGAATAGTTAAAGTTTATTTTAATTAGAATGAGAAATGGAGGGAAATTTTAAATTTGAATTATGAAAGAAGAAATGATGTTAGCTAATTAAAGAATAAAATTAATTAATTAATTTTAGAAGAATAAATGATATGAAATTATGTGAAAATGTGAGTCATTTTTAGGTGTATGTTTTGCCTCTCTTTGAGACAATGTGTTTTATTGCGTTATTTCAAAGAACGATTTTTTTTTGGTTGCATGCCCCAACGTGCCCTAGTGAACCAAGGGATGGAGTGATTTTCTAGTTGTCAAATAATGACTAGGCCTTCTTAGGAGTTGTTGGCTTATGGCACATCACCTATATGCCTAATTTTAGGGAAAATAAGGAGATTGATGGCGACGACATTTGCCAAGTGATGGTATAGTGAGACTAGGTCATTTCACCTACTTACTAGTAAGGCTATGATCACTCTGTAGGAGATTTGGAGAATCCTTAGGATCCCCATTTGTGGTGAGTTGGGCACCTATCATACCGAAAAAAAAAGAGAGTGCTTTGAGCTATTTTTTTTATCGAGGATCTGGGTATCAAGGACTATGATATCCCAACTAGAGATCATGATGGATTGATTTGAGACATTACTTGTGATTTTAGGAGTGGTTATCTATGGTGTCATGTTACTAGACAAGCGGTGTCACAGATTTTTCATTGGCTAGGGTAGAGTTTTTGGAACACATGATGACAAATGGTACTATGTATGCCTTGGTCCATGTGTTCTTTCCACCTCATCTCATTCATACACTAGGTGGTCTACAAATTTGGTTGCAATATTGGGTGTGGTGTGACCTTGTTACATGTTTGAGCATATGACCATGTTACTACCACAAGACCGGTTACAGATAGATCTTGAGGGTTTGACTTACCATACATGTTTTGTTATACTTGAGAAGTTATTCATTATGAGATGGCAACACACCTTTGTGGAGATGAGCATTGGATCAGTTTATTATCTTTGCGTGGAGGCCATGGAGGAGATGTGAGGGTTTGTTGGATGACATAGGACATCAGCCTTACCGCCAATAGACTCATTGCCTATGTAGATGCATGGTGCATCTTATAAAGCATCAACTCTTTGAGCATGTTTTGAGATAATTTGGGGAGAGGCAGGGCAAGCTAGTAGGAGATGCTACCTTTGCATCATCTTAGTAGTAATCTCTACAGTGGGGACCTATGATTAGTCCAGATGTAGCTATATTAGATTTGAGGGTTTGTCTCCAATATAGTGGGATGCCACGTCAGGTGTTGTAGACATGATGATTACTCTTGAGTATGATATATGGTGGGTGACTCATCGACCTACATGGCTAACTGATCTAACTAGACCTGTGGTCAAGGAGTAGAAGAGGGGTAGGATAGTGTAGAGGTGAAGGGACAAGGTAGGTGGAGATGGAGTAGGATGAGATGGAGGGGGAGGGGGATATCGCTAGGTTCTAGTTGCATATACAATAGTATAACCTGTTGTTCAATCTATAACATAGTATTTAGGTGGTTAGAATGCATAGCAAGGTAAGGGGGATCAGCCCATGGATGAACTCGAGGTAGGATAGCTAGATGCATGTGGTGACAACACAAATGAGGATATGCAGGTGAGGTTAGTGAAAACCTTGTTTAAGTGCAATGAGGCCTTGCTAAGAGAGGTTAGGAATACATAGAGTGCGATATGTTATAGGTTGAAGGTAGCCAATTTATAGATTATTATCATTCAAAGGATAATGGAGAGGGATTCCATGTAGGAATTGATAAACTAGAGGGCTACTGAGAGGGAAACTGTTGTTGTGAGAGAACAAAGGGCTAAGTAGGCAATGGTCAAGATCAAGGAGACCATATAGGGCCAACAACTAATTTTTATTTTGACTTGATCCATGTAGGGCATGAAGCATTGTACTATATGCATTTATATGAGGGTGGTGTACCCCAATATCAGATAGCTCAAAGCTATACTTGTAGCAAGTTATGCAGGTCTGACTCTCATCGGTCAATTAGCAAGGGTGTGATGGGTCCACCTCCATGAACAACATTAATAGGGGCACAAGACATACAAGAGTAGGACCTTCAGGGGCTCAGTAGCACATACCCTCACAATTTGAGGGTGGCAATTATCATAGACCCCATTTTGATGCATATTTTGTAAAGAAACTTATTAGGATATGTGCATAGAGATGGTGAACAAAAAGGAGGTATAAGTGGCCACTTTTTTCATGAAATCAATTAAATTTGAACGTGGAGCAATTTGAGATTCATGCACTCAAAATTTGAAGATACCGAAAGAACAAGAATTGTAATACTTTGGATCTAGTTTATAAACTACTGAAGTTTTTTAAAATGAGTAAGGTTAAGAGGGTCAAATCCTTCCTGCACACAAAAGTGTTCTTGTTTTTTCAACAAAACATAACATAGTGTTTAGTGTGCAGGTAAAAAAAGTTATAGTTGCATTTACTATTTTGAAAAAAACTTTGGCGGAAAGATAGTTAAGAGTGAGTATGAGAAGTATATTTTTTGTAATTTTTTATTAAATATTTTTTAATGATTTTTCAAAGTGGACGCATCTTGAAATTAGATACCCGTTCGTGTGGGTCACATGACTTGCACCAAAATATTCGAAAATGCAAACTTTTTTTGAAAGTGTAAATAATGAAGTCTATACTAATAATATATAATTTATTTAAAATTTAGACAAGTAGATAAAAAGCTATTAAAATAGTACACATGTCTCTGAGAACTATGGAGACATTTTTAAAAGATAAAAATTAATATGTTAATGTTGTTCAAATCTAAAAAAATTATATGGTTACAAAAATTATAAGAGGTGTGAAATTATGGTGGTAATTTTACAAATACCCACTTGATAGCATGTATCTTAATGATGAGGAAATTAAGAAACTATATTGGAATAAGAAAAAATGCAATGAGGGAAATTACAAACCTTAAATCGTGCGCGTATTATCTTGTATGTTGGTTTAATTAAAAAACCCTATATATACATGTGTATGGATACATGTGTGTGTGTGTGTGTGTGTGTGTGTGTGTGAGAGAGAGAGAGAGAGAGAGAGAGAGAGAGAGAGAGAGAGAGAGAGAGAGAGAGAGAGAGAGAACTTGCCCACCCCACACCATTAGAGACATTGTCAAACTTAAAAGATGAAATTGTTGGACAGATCTTGAAATTTCTCTCTCCATTCCCCTCCCTCTCCCTCCCCTTTGTCTCTCCCTACCCCACCTCTCTCTCTCTCTCTCTAACTCTCTCTCTCTAGCAATTTCTCTCTCCCTCTCTCACCATTCGATCCATTGGGGTCTGTCTATTGGGTGAAAATTCTATAAACTAATGAGGGTTCACAAAATGTGTGTTTCACCACACCACTTGAGATGATATCTTTCAGAAGGCAAGATATGATCTCTCTTGTTTGTAAGGGAAGGCTCCTCATTTACAATGCAATTACTTTCTATTATATCTACCTACTAACTTTACACTATTCTATGATGAACCAACAACCACTAGTACATTTGGGCCTAATTTCCGACGGCTAATTGTCAGAAGTCCAACGACACCACGTCAGACTTTCGACAAATGTAACCATCAAAAACTCATCGTCGGTCTTCCCGACGATGCCATTTGCGTCAGTAGTCCAACAACGTTATGAACTCTTCTGACAGCTGCTATATTTGCTCCTCCGGCCAAAAAATATCATCGGATTATAGTCGGAATTCCAACGGCTGCTATGTTTGCTCCTCGACGACTGTCCGACAAGGAAGTGATGTCGGACATACAACAACCTTGTCAAATGTTTCTTTAGTTGTCGTCGGAATTCTGACGGTATCAGATGTTGTGGGTCGGACGGCTTTGTCATCGGTGCATGAAAGAATTGAACAAGTTCTACTTTTAAAAATTCCATAAAACATTTTTAATTTATTTGATTCAGTGTTATTTGCAAAAAAAGATTATCAATGATGTTTCCTTTCTCCAAGAATTGTCTAGGATCTTTCCGTCAGATAATATGTAACATCCAATGACTAAATATTTTCTTTACAAATGTTTATTTTATTTAATTATCATCAAAGCATGAATTATAATTTATATCAGTGCGGAAGCAGAAGATACAAGTTGAAGACTCGTGTGCAAGTAAATTTCGTAAAAGAAAAACAAGCAGGCATTATCTTGAATGACATGGAAACAAGCTCATCAGCTGCCTAGAAGAGAACAATTGGAGAAAAGCAGAGGAAAGTGTTAAAGGGTGATTAAATACATAGAGAGTATGCAATACAAACAAACAATGTTTGGAGTGTGCGATGTGTCATCTCTAATTTATGTTCGAAGGGACTAACTGGTTTTGGAGTTCCTGGGAAACCTATTGGGCTAGGCTTGGAGAAAATCAATGTGTTCATGCAAGGACCACCTTTTTTCTATTATGAGAATGATGCTTTTGTACCGAAGGATATTTGGAAGGAAATATCCAAAAATTTATATAGTGTGGAACCAGAGTTGGTGGACTCAAAGTACTTTTTTAGCTTCCAAAAGAACAAGAGGTTATGTACACAATCTCCCAATAGAAGGGCGATTTCAAGCATTACCTCTCCCCCCATGACTATTCAGGAAGCACTTCCTCAGACAAAGGACTATTGGCCTCCATGGGATCAAAGAAAAAAATTGAAGCATAGACTCTAGATGATGTGGTGGTGTCCTTCATGAAGAACTCTGCACTATATTTGAAAATTCACGAGGGAAACTACAAGATAGTGAACATAAATACATTCTTGAAAAGTGTGAGGAATGGAACTTGGTTTGGGTGGGGCCAGGTTAGGTGGCTCCTCTAGAGGTTGACGAGATAGAAATTATATCAGGATTTGAAAAAGATCACACTCGTGGAACTTCGTGTGTGACTGATTGATTGCGTTGTTTGGGTAATGCATTCCAAATAGATATAGCTGCATACCATTTATCTGTCTTGAAAGCATTTTATCCTAATGGCATTATATTAAAGTTCTTTCTCTATTTTTTGGTGATCTCTGGAGCAGAGGTTGTTTTGCATCAACCTGGGATACATTTAACTTGTGTTGTATTTGCGGAAATATGCATCCTAGGTCGATGCAATGCAACCTTTGCTCCACCAATACCAGATAATAGAGAAAGTACTTTAATTTAATGCCATCAAGATAAAATGCTTTCAAGACATATAAATGGTATGCAACTGTATCTATTTGGAATGCATTACCCAAACAATGCAATCGATCAGTCGCACATGAAACGAGTGTGATTTTTTTCAAATCCTAATATAATTTCTATCTCATGAACCTCTAGAGGAGCCACCTGACCTAGCCCCACCCAAACCAAGTTCCATTCTTCGCACTTTTCAAGAATGTATTTATATTCACTATCTTGCAGTTTCCCTCGTGAATTTTCAATTATAGTGCAGAGTTCTTCATGAAGGACACCACCACATCGTCTAGAGTCTATGCAATTCAATTTTTTTCTTTGATCCCATGGAGGCCCTCCTTTGTCTGAGGAAGTGCTTCTTGAATAGTCATGGGGGGGAGAGGTAATGCTTGAAATCACCCTTCTATTGGGAGATTGTGTACATAACCTCTTGGTCTTCTTGAAGTCGAAAAGTACTTCGAATCCACCAACTCTGGTTCCACATTATAGAAATTTTCAGATATTGTCTTCCAAATATCCTTCTATGCAAAAGAATCATTCTCATAATAGAAAAAAGGTGGCCCTTGCATGAACACATTGATTTCCTCCAAGCATGGCCCAATAGGTTTCCCAGGAATTCCAAAACCAGTTAGTCCCTCCAAACATAAATTAGAGACGTCACATCACACACTTCAGACATTGTTTGTTTGTATTGCATACTCTCTATGTATTTATCATCCTTTAACACTTTCCTCTGCTTTTCTCCAATTGCTCTCTTCTAGGTAGCTGATGAGCTTGTTTCCATGTCATTCAAGATAATGTTTGCTTGCTTTCTTTTACGAAATTTACTTGCACACGAGTCTTCATCTTGTATCTTCTGCTTCCGCACAGATATAAATTATAATTCACGCTTAGATGATAATTAAATAAAGTAAGCATTTGTAAAGAAAAGATTTAGTCATTGGATGTTACATATTATTTGACAGAAAGAATCTAGATCCAATTCTTGGAGAAAGGAAACATCATTGATAAAAAAAAATTCAAATAACACTGAATCAAATAAATTAAAAATGTTTCATGTAATTTTTAAAAGTAGAACTCATGCAATGCTTTCATGCACCGACGGCCAAGTCGTTTGACCCACAACATTATACATAATAGAATAAATCACCATAATAAGCTATTATAAAGTATCTATACAAAAATATGAAAGAGCATTAAATTACCATTACAAACCCATAAACCATAAAATAGTGAAAATAGATATAAATTTGTAAATGTCTCCCTACAAACACCACAACCATAACCAAAACAAAAAAATTCTTACCTGCAAAAAATAAGTAGCTTGCATGCAAGGGGCATGATGCCCTTGCGAACGAACTTGAGTTGATACCAAGAGGTCTTCCAATCTTCTTACGTAGAGGCCAAAATATTGTATTGACTTTAAATATTCAAAAGAATATCCTCTACCTCCCTACAGTTATCAGAAACCTTCACCACCAAATCAAGCTTCTAAGAGTCTTCAAACAGTCTCACCATGCTAGTGAGTTGCAAGTCTACAACATCTCTCTGATGATCGAACCGTTTCTTAATTTTGTTCTTCTAATTAGTCAATGGATTTAGTTGCATGTACAAGTTTTCTATTTGAATCCTTTCATTTCCTTCTGCATCATTCTTCATGTCTATAGTATTGGATAGTTGTACGATTTGTGATGCTATAATATCTATGTGACACTTAATATCCTTAGTATATTTCGGCCATTGCTTTTAAAACATGTATGCCGCTACTACATCATTTACACTTTTCTAAAAAAAAGCTATGCTTTCTTGTAGTTAGATATGTGTTGTTGCACATCTAATCACCAAAACTTCTAGTATTTTCTCTTCCACCTTCTTCTCTACATCCTTCAAAACTTTGGCTTCCAATTTAAAAGCACGTTCCTTAAATCCATTAAGCATCAATTGTATTTTCTCTGCACTTGACAAAGACTCATCCAAAAATACTTCTAGAAGTCCTTCATGAAGGACTTTCACTACATCATTAATAAGTTATGAGCCCTATATTTGAGACTTAATAAAATTCTTGTGAGTAGAATGGTGAAGTATATCACCCAAACAAAACATATGCAAGGGAGACAATCACTTAAGGTCCATCTGATCTTGAGACATTGATGCCCACTTTAGCATGTCCCATCCTAAATATCCCCTAGGCATGTTTTGCTTCGTGCCCACTTTGATTCTACTCACATCGTCTTGAATCTGCATTTTCAACTCCTTCCTCAACCTCTGTTCAATTTTAAGTCCTCATTGACAAGACTAGGATGCCTTGGGTGCCCTAGTACTCATGATTGGGACCCAAAATATGACCTCTCATTTCTTGCCTCATGTGTGCGAAAAAAATTTAGCTTCATGTCAGTCGGCTCCAAAAATTCAAACACTTTATGTATGATTAGGTATAAATGGAAGCCTACCTTGTCATTTGAAGGGGTCTACCTACAATTCAAGTGATCTCTTAATTATAAAATCAATTCAGTTCCAAGTGAACATGCAATCAAGCAATCAAGCATTCATCAAGAATTGAAGGAGATTTCAAGTTAAAGCACAACATTCATGATCAACAGTCTACATGACATCCTAAAACCTTGTGTAAGGATTCAAGAAAGATTCATCAAGGTATCATGTTCAATTTCAAGCATTTTTAGATTAGATCTATCATTTCCCTCAAAAGGAAAACAGTATACTTCAATGAATCGAGAGTTACGTGGGAAGAATTTGGTGAAGTAAATGATGACAATCAAACTCAAATTTTGATGGCATGAAAACCAGAAGACTAGGCCAGTTCACACCTCCTAGTCCCAAGAATTTTTGACAACCTTTTCATAGTAGATTCTGTGTACCATCCTAATCCAAAAAGAATTCATTTTGTCTACATCTGACATGTGGAGGATCTGGTCGATCCGCACCTCCTAGTCCCAACAATTCTACTTGAACACTTTGTCACAAGAGAAGAGATATGACTTCTAGGTCTACTAAGGAGATGCTTACTATTAGTCATATGATAAGAGAAAAGAGAAGAAACATGAATACTACTAGCTAACAATTTGTGTAATGTTGGGTGATTCATGCTAAACCATGGATTTCATTGGCTAGCAAGTTGTGTTATGCTAGGTGAACCATGATAGAGATGATTAACAAACAAAACCATTTGTTAGCAAGGCAATCAAAAAACTTTACTACAAAATGGTTGTTGTAGTGACACAAAACACAAACAACAATAATAACCAACACTTGCAAAGGTGTAAACAACAACAATGATCACACTAGCATTAATCAATCCTATTCCAAGTAACGAATCTCAAAAGAATGATAACCATGCCCTAGGGGGTGCTATGTAACACAACACTTCTAGTTTGAGGATATAACATAAATGAATTGACACGAGAAAAAAAGAGAGCTCATATTCCTCCCCTTAAGATTTCAAGATACCTCTAGGTTGATATCTTAAGGTAGATGGCGATCAAGGATAAGCACCTTCAACACCAAGAAGATACCCTTAATAAACACACATGCATTCCAAGCGAGGAAGAAAGATCCTTGTACATGCCTCATTGCTATAAGAAAGGAAGAGATAGTTGTAAAAGAGATATTTTTTCAACAAGTGTAAAAGGATCATTTTAAAGGAGGAGGAAGAGATCTTTTCCTAAAGATGTCCACCTGCAAAAATAGAGGATATATTTAATAAAGATATCATCTTTTAAATTAAGAAATGTGTAGGAGATTAAGAATACAAACCTTCCATATTGCTAGGAAATGGTATCCTTGATGAAGGATTGCACACTTTCTATCACTAAGGAGAGATCGTTCATAAAATACAGATTGTTTCAAGAAAGAAAGAGGTCCTAATCAAGGAACACACACGTCCAAGCAAGGAGAGAATTTGGATTGAGGACAATTCTATGCAAGAAAGGATATCAAGTTATAAAAGATAAAAATCAACAAAGGTAAAGTGGGTCCTTAAAAAAGAGGAACAATTGACAACTATTATTCTTGCTCCACAATGTAGAGACAAGAAGAACTAGGCTATTACGTTGCCTCGCAAGTATGATTGCACATGAAATCGTAGTACCATGAATGACAATGAGACCCTAATAGGTAATTAAGCTACCGATGTCATATAGCAAGATAAAAACATAATAGGTTATAAATGTCATTTAGAAGGGATATGATGAGTGTATAACTCATTGTCACCTATTATTTAAATGTTACTAGAACTACAATAAGTTGTTGAAATTTAATCTCCAAATCATGACATTCATTAGTGGAATAGTTGATGATGCTTGAAAAAAGGATTGTCCTAATTTTGTTTATGGTTTTTTCTTCAATTTTTCAAGGGGAGAGTAATAAAGTTGGTTTTAATAAACTCATACAAAATTATCTATTGTTGTGATTAAAAGTTGTTGGAAAAGTCATAGATATATTAGACAATGGGGGAGGGGATGTCAACAAAGGAGGAGGATAGAAACCTAAATCTTCTTCAGAAAAATGTAATGTATATTTCTCATGAACCTCCACACTTCATTGCACGCATCCTAAATCATGTCCATTGCATCCATGTTTATAATTAAATGTGGTATTTAAATCATGTCTAGAGGAGTGTGTTCATTCATATTTTCAAAGTTTAAAGATCCTCAACCATCATCAAGACATGTGTTGGAAGAAGAGGTTGGAATAGATTTAGAAGAAGCTTGAATAATTGACACATACAACTCCCTTGAGACTTCATATTTGGATAGAGGGACCTTATATCAAATTAAGGAAGGCATGAGAGTGATATATGTATTAGTGTAATTATTGTACTTTTTGAATATTTATCCTTAGTATAATATTGGAAATAGTATCTTATACTAATTAGGGAGTTGTAATTAGGATATTATTTTCCCATTTTTAGTTGTTGATCTCATTATTTAAGACACGTGATTTTCATCATTTCTTTTCTTTATGTGGAATATATATCTAATGTAATTATTTATAATTTTTAATAAGAAAATAAATTTATTGTAGTAATCATGTGGTTTTTTAATTTTATCTCTTGTCTAAGAGAAAGTATTGAAGATCATAACTCTAACATGGCTTTATTTTGGATGAGTAATGTTGGTGTTTACATCGCCAAACTTGGGCATAGCTTAATTAGGTTCTTCAGACCTCTTCTTTCATTGTAATTTTGAGATATATGCTTCAGTTAGTGACTGTCTAATGTCTTCAGAAAATTAGTAGCATATCTCTTGGTAATCAGCCTATGTAAAGATCCTATGATTGCATTGGAACTAGTTTATAATAAGATTTGAATGGGCTTGTAGCTGTGATATGTTTTCAGAGGTTGCATGACATGTTTGACGAAATGTCAATAATCTAGAGAAGTATGATTTTGATACATTATTGTGACAATCCATGTAATTTTACATTAGCTTCCTATAACATGTATTTATGACTATCAATGAGGCATTTGTTTGATTTATATATGAAGTAAGAGGAATTTGAGGTTGCATCATCATATGCCCATTTTCTGAGGACTCTTGCCAATTGTTTGACATAATGTCAACAAGCTAAACATTCTAATTTTGAGTCTAATTTGGTGTTAGATCATCATAAGTTGATTGGATATGCATTCTTGGCTATCATTATTTCACTTGCAGTCAATTGTAGTTGTACATTTATGAGAAATATGTGATGGTTCACCTCTATACCAAACTGAAAACTTCTGAGACAACAGTCTGCATAACACGCAGATTTGACAACGAATATTCCTTGTTTTTCAGTCATCATTGGACAAGGGATATTACACAATCACACTAAATAGATTTCAAACCCCATAATTCGTATAGAGAACAACAAATTTGGACTCAAGAGCTTCTAGAGTAATTTTTGAGGTTAAATGAATCTATGAACAATAGTTTAAACATGAATAGTGTTTATTTACACTATGAATACTATTTGATGTTGTGATTAATGTCTTAGGCATGGACAATATTTTAGGTGTGAATAATGTTTTCAAGTATGAATAGGTTTTTTTGGTAATGAAGAGATTTTCTAGGGGCTATGAATAATGGCTTAATCCTTGTGTAGTTTTTCAGGCTTTTTTTGCTTGCCTAAAGGAATAGTTTCATGAAAATAGGCATCAGTTGGGAATACAATATCCAAATATTAAAAAATAAATAGACATTGGAATGTTGATTCTATGATATAAAACATCTTTAAAACATGTACCCTGGCAATTGCAGCTGCAACATGTGACAAAATTCCTCTATTATTTATCCTATGATAGATGTTCATACCTTGTTCCAAAACTTCCAATTTCTGTGAGGTAGTCTGTCAAACAGTCGGCGTGCCATTTCAAAGCTCCCATTTTTACACAGGCTGGGGGGGATGTTCACAGAGCTTTACACCTACGCCCAAGCCAACGGAGAATCAGAAACATCACTATCTGCAGGTGCAAAATAGATGGGTGACCGATACTAATGAATGAAAGAAGGGGAATGAAGCCTATTGGTCTTTATCCCTCGGGAGCATGCCCTATTCCATGAGCCGACAATGCTTGGAGATCACACTAATCGGTCAAAACAGTTCATGTGTCTCATCCAAAACCTGTAGTACACCTACTCTGGGCAGGAATACGCTGCTGGGTCAGCAACGTGAGAATGGGAAGATGCCGCGAAAATGATGTTTGAAATGTCTTGGTCTTTTTTTTTTTTAAATAATGCTTGCAGTCGTCGGAATTTCAACGAACGCGGGCACTTTTCGTAAAAAAGCACAAATTTCATTGCCAATTTCTTTTTTTGTCGAAAACAGATATTGAATTATCGTCGGAATTTCGACGAATGCGGGCAATTTTTCAAAAAAAAATAAATGTGGTCACAATATACCTTCTCCGTCGGAAACCTCCATCGGAATTTCAGGCCAAATCTATTAGTGAACTTAGTTCTCTTTTTTTAGAACCAGCTATATCTAATTCTCTTTAAAGAACATATTCCCTTAACTAAAAGAATTCTAATCTTGCAAGAATATTAAAAATTAAGTTAACTGGGAAGTAAAAAGTGTTCGTGAAAGAACAAAATCTTTCGTCACTTCCCCTTGTTTGAAAAATGACCCGAGGACGGGAATTATGCACACTAAGAACTCAAAGATTATTTTGAATACTCAACTCCTATCAACCGCTCTAACCCAAATATATTGTCAGCTCAAAGACTTACAAATATATTAAAAGAAATTCTACTCTAACCAAATAATCTGTAGAGCACAAAGACTTTACTTTTTATCTTATCACATACAAATTCTAGATATAACATGCAAAAGCTCAAAGACTTTCAACAATCCGCTTAACTTATTTCCAATTCTTGAATTCTCAAAGTAACTCAAAGATTACTTGCAAAAACTCAAATAACTTTTAAATAGCTAGCACCAATAACTATACTCAAATCTAATCATTCAAGAAATTATGATACAAATGACATAAGAACATTCATTCCACACATAAGTTTGTTCCCAAAATAAATTTTGAATGGCAATCTTATCTCCTCTTTGATTAAATTGCAAATTTTACAAAATGAACACCAAGTCTCAATTTGCTCTTCACTTTGGCAAAGTTTTGTTGCATAAACAATGATAGAAAAAATCCTCATTACAATAAAAATCCTCATATATATATAGAGGAGAGGTGCAACATGATAATAGGAAATTATAACTAATTCTAAGACAAAGTCAAAAGAAGAGTCTGATTTGACTTAGGACTTGTGCATTCAATACGTGCACGCGAGCATATACAAAATGACACCTTAGTTGTTGATTGACATAACAAGATGCCATTGGGAAAAAATAAAAATGACTAAGTTTCATTTTCCTCAAGGTGACTCTTGCTTCTAGAATTTTTTGAATTTTTGCAAGGCATTCTTCATTTCAACTCCATCGGGTCCTTGGGTATGGTTGGTGACGATCTTGACCCCGATGATGGATCCCTCTAAGTCAATGCAACACTTCCTGTGTTTCTTCCAAAGTGAATCCATAAAATCCAAGATGAATTGGAGGTCAACAATCTATCAATTGAGGACAAAGAGAAGTCCTCTCTATCAACTTCAGTGGACACAAGAAAATTGAACTCCTTAAAGATTTCATCAAGGAAAGGATGTGGAATTTTAGAGATTTTAACAACAATCTCTTTCTTCTTATCTGCACATTTTTTTGGGCCTTTCCTCATATCCTTGACTAGGCACTCTATAATATTCATTTGATGTTCCAATGCCTCCCTTTGATCAATATGCATGCACCATGAAGGAAATAAATTGTTTTGAATGAGATCATCAAGATCAAAATGCTTGTAATGGCCCTCCTTAACCTGGTTGATGCAATACCCGCGATAGGTTTGTCGAGGCCATTGAAGGGTGCTCAGGATTTTGATTAGGACGTTAGACATTATGGGGACTTATGCTATCTATTGGTTACACAGATGATGGTGTAGAGTTCACCCTTGAGCTAACTCCCATTCCATTTTAATAGATTTGATCGGATCTTTTTTTTGAGCGATGGCTATGATAGATATGATTAGACATACATGATGCGTGGAGGTTATTCTAGTTTTCCATGTGTATCTTATACATTGCATGATTTCATGTTTCCTGATAATAGTGAGTATGCTCATGTTTAGTTACGACTTTATTTGATTTAGATGTTAATATGATGATGATTGATTTCTATGTGTATTTATGTCGAAATTGATGCATAGACAGATAATGTTAGCATTTCAATTTATCATGTACTTTGATAGATTTTATTGATTTTTCTTTATTGTGTAATGGATATGCTAAACCTAGTTTGATCTACCTATGATGTGATGTTGCATATGCTATGTATTTACAGTATGGTTACTGTGTGACTATCTACATGGAGGAATTAACATCACGTCACTCATTGCGAGCGGGACGTGTCGTCATGAAATTCCTCCACTTGTCTGCTATGTATATGTATATATGTATGGATGCACATGTATCGTTTTGTGATTGCAAGTTGCAGCTACTAAGACATTTATTCCTCCCGGCCAACCGAGTGCGACTCCCCTGGCTTGATAGGTGCGAGCATGCCTCTTCCCAATGGCAAATATGTGGTCGGAGATGTCATTAGTTCCCTACTCACACCCTAGGTCTAGTTCGGTCACTAGTGTTATCGTTAGTCTTGGTGTGAATCGTCATTTCGTCATGTCGTCACGATATGTGAGTATGTGGTATGGTGAGCTATGTATTTGGTTAGTTAATTTAATTTGTTTAATTATGTTTGTTGATCAATTATGTTCAGTGGCCATTAAATATTAATTAATGATTTATTTAATAATATTTATATTGATTTATTAAAGTTTGATATTTGTTATTCTAATAATCTTTGATTATTTCATTATTTGCACTTTTGAGATTTAAATAATAATATTTTTGATTTTCGCTTATTCGAATTATTATCATAATCTAGCAATTTTTGAAATCGGGTAGCGATTAATAATTATTAAATTATTTCACCCCAAATATTTATCAAATTATTGGCGATACGGTTATTATATTATTGTATGTGACTTGATTATTTAATTAGTTTTAATTATTGGTGATATTTGATAATGAGGGTGAATATTAAAATAAGTCCCTCTACATATTTACCTTTTTATTATTATTTCGATATTATATTCCCAATGGAAATTTTAATTAGAACTGATATTATGGTATTATTAGTTTAATTTTAGAATCCCATGAAATAAATGGAAAAACAAACTTAATATTAAAAAGTCATAAAGAATATTAAATGGAGATATTTTATTATTTTAGCTAGGGTTTGATGGATTTTGGGGGATTTTTATTTTGTCTTCCCATGAATGCCTTTTGGGGAGGCTCTCTTTTCACAATTTGGGAAAAATCTCTGCATTTTTCTTGTCGTATTTGCTTGCCATTGAGGAATTTTGGGTTCCATAGTTTGGATTTGCGTGGAAATTTAGAATTAGAGAAGATTGGTTGAGGAGATTTTGTGGTTGTGTTGGAGGTGAGCAAATATTTTCTTCAGGCTTCTCCTCCATCACACAGGCTAAAGGTAGGTTTATTTTGTTCATTCCCTTGTTCAATTTCATTTCTTTGTCATGTTTTCAGTATTGATTTTGTGTTGCCATTTTATTGTTTGAGGTAAAAGAAATTTCTATTAAATTTTGCTATGATTAATGGGGTTTTGTTTAAGGGAAAGAAATAGTCACACTTGAAAATTTCAGAAGCTCTCTGCTCATTTCTCGTTAATTTGGTCTGTGATTATGAATAATGGTATTTAAAATTTCTAGTTGTTATCAATATTTAATGGTCTGGGGTTGTAAATTTTACCACTGAATAATGACGTTAATTATTGTCTTCGTTGGGGATTTCTCTATTATGTGTTTTTGTCTGCAGAAGAACTTTGTCAATTATCAAATTCTTCTCTCTAAAAATGAAATTCGTTTAATTGCAATGATATTCTTTTTCTTCTGCGCCCCCCCCCCCCCCCCCCCTTGTTTTCTCCTGTTGTTCGAATATTTTTTTTTAGCTGTTGATGGGGGAGGCCGGCACCTGTTTGCACCCTCATGTATGGGGTGGACCACGTATGTTGGAAGAGTGCTACAGGACCCACCATATACGTGGTGGTGTTGTTCAGCACCTCCCATGTAGGGGTGGGTGTCGCAGCACCTCCCACGTACGTGGGGAGGGTGCTGGCCACCCAGTCAAATTTTAAATTTTTTTTTTTAATTTCTATTTTATTTGCCTCGTCAAAAACAACACACACACACACACACACACACACACACACACACACACACATATATATATATGATAAATTTCCATAATGACATATGCAATTGATGATTCAGATCCGCTACTAGAAATTTTATATGACTGTCATTCAATTCGGCTACAATCATTTATAAATATAATATATGTAATTTGTAGTTGCTTTTTGTTGTGTCTAGTAGTTAAAATTTTGGCCCTGTTATGAAATTTGCATTAATTACGCCACTGCAAATTGGATCTTCCTAGCCTACAACACTTTACCATTTTTGTTTCAGTTGCCATAAACATCAGGGAAAACATGTAAGATTTTAGGCAACAAATTATATAATTTGATTTTTCCTTGAATTCACTTGATTATGTACGTTAAAACATACGTATGTATGTGTAGTCAATTTGATTTTTATTTGTCTAAGTTGGGTCATTATCAACTAGTTGTTTGAATGTTATTTTTGAGTCAAATAGAGCCCAGCCCACAAGTTTCAGTACGGGCTAAGAGCGATGTAATTCCCTGCCCCGTATTCTCTTTTTGTCTTTCTTTTCTAATGTCATTTCGTGTTGTGAGTTATGTTAATTTGATACCAAAGGCCACTTTAATATTGTTACAATGTTGGTTCCTTTAAATTTCAGTTGGTTGTTTTATGGATGCATGGGTTTTGTTTCTTGCATGTCCTCGTGATGGTTCATGCCATGATGTTGTTTTTCGTTTACTACTGCTTATTGGACAGCGAGTGTGGAGATAATGTTGAGTTGTTTAGTTTTGTTGCAGCAGTCTTATATTTGGTTTTGCACTCTTTGGTCAAGAGACTCACTTGCATTTTTTGTTATGTTGAAATTTCTTAAATGTGTGTTTGTGTATATGTTATGGCATGTTGTTTATGTCACTTTGTCTTATATTTATAGAGCCTCTTGTGTTATCGTTACGGGTCCATGTCAAGGGAGTGGGCTCCTTTATGTTACCGGGGGTCATGAGAGATGGGTTATTACGAGGTTCCTTGTAAGGATGTGTGAAGTCTAGGCCTCGAGGGCTTAAGGGAGTTTTTTGTATTAAAAATTAAGTGATAACTAATTAATGAATGGGTATGGGTAGTTAGTTAACTTAAAAAGATAATAAATTTACCCGTGTCTCATGACTCAATCCTAGGGAGGATGTTTTAGGCTGAGCATGAGAAGACCGTGGAGATGGTAAGTCAATCTCCCTTGGTCTCTCTCCCAAGGTCGACATGGCTCCGCATGCCCATAGGCTTATACCCTATTTTTTTTTGGCATGTGATGACACTCCCTTGTACATGTGAGTCCCTTATGCTCTTTTCATGATTTGCTTTATGATTACCCGCTTCTGGAGTTGATGCTTTTTGTGTCGTATGGTGGTATGTTTGTGTATGTGGATTGTTGAAGTTACTCATTTGGTCAAGCGTCGACCTAGGCTAGTGTGTGAGTGGGACCTAGTGACATCTCCTAGCTCAGGAGGTGGTTCCTAGTAGGTTCCACATTGGTTAAGTGGTTGGAGTTTTTTGCCATTGGGGTTTTTCCCTCTTGTTGGTGTATTCCTTGTGCATGGTCTTGGACTTTCTTCTTATGTTGATTTAAACCTTTGGAGCATATTTTTGTATCATACCATCTGATGGTTGAGACATTGTCATTGTGTAGTAGATTATGATTATTGTAAAGAAGTGAGTAGTAATCACAATTGTACTTAATGTAACAACAACCCTATTGTAAACATGAGTATATATATATCAGTTTGGACTTCGAATGGAATGATGCTATTCTATTTATGTAAGATGAGAGCAAGTGGTTGTAAACTCTTGTAATGATAACTTGTATTTGCAGTGTTGAAATCCTTGAACTAGTACATGTAACCTTGTTGGATTTATTATGTCCATTCATGAGTAGTTTAGTTAGTTGTTTGAAACTTCATTATGCTATGGTTAAGATTAGTTGAAATGCAACAACTCATTCACTCATGCAAGCTATTATGTTAGATGGAATGATGTAAAATGTGTTTAAGGCAATGATTGAAATTTGCTTAACTATGCACACTATGAATCACCTTGACACTTGAATGATACAAATGTGGACAAACAAATGCATTACATGATTCTAATGCAACTAAAAGAGCACACATATCATAATGTAAAATTAGGACTTGAACAATGGCATAAAAGCTAAAACCATGTTGAAAACACCAAAATTAGATCATAAAATCATACTCATGATGATGATGTATATAGTTTCATGGAAACGAAATCAGCGTAAGGTTGAAACCTATTGGTTGAAAATTTTGTACACTTGGGGAAATATACAAAATTGTGGCTTCAACCATAGTGTGTGAGTAAAACTCTCCTGATTAAGGGAAGGCTCCCCCTATCTATTTATAATATTAAAACTAAAATTGGATGAAACAATAGCCTTTCTTCTCTTTTCAAGAAAACTAATATCCTTTTCTCTTCACAGAAAGTGATAGCAATTTATGGTAAAACAACAATAACAACTTTAAAATGAATGAGAGAAAGGAACTGAATTTTCCTGAAAGTTTAAAGACTTCCGTCACTTCCTTTGGGATGGGACAACAATATCAAGCTCAAAGTCTTGAATATGTGAAGTCCTATCTAACCTTTTCTATACTAATGATATCAAGAACAAATTATAGCAGCACAAAGACTTAAATAACTTATTCTTTTCTACATAAAACATTAAGAACTAGTATGAACTCAAAGACTCACGGCTATTTCTAACGAAATCTACTTCTAAATACTCTTAAAAAACAAGTGTAAGCACAAAGTCTTACAATTCCTTTCAAAATAATATTTACTCTAACTTAGATTAACCTTCAATACTTGTAGCTCAAAGACTGCAAATTAGATTTGATTAAGCTCTCAAAGAAACAAGAAAGGTAATATGGAACACAAACTCAAGAATGTAGCACAAAGACTCAAAGATTGAGCAATTTTCTTCTATTCCTTTCAATTATTTTAGTTACACATAAAAGGTCAAAGACTTCTTTGCTGCAAATTTGACAGATTTTTTGCTTGCTTTCCAAAAGATAAAAATTACAATAGACCCCCTCAAGTATTGATAAGAGAGAAGTCATGAGAAAAAGGTGGGAGTATCCTAACTAACTTGAGAAATTCTCTCAACCACCAAGACTTATTCAATAACTAACTATGACTTATTCAAAGTTACAAGTCCTATCCAAAATTGACTTGTAACTTGTCTACTTGTAATTACAAAAATGCAAGTAATGACTTAACTTTCGAACTCACAAAAAAAATTTACAAGTAAATATGTCGAAGGAGAAACTACAACTAAAAGATTACAATTTTGAAAATACAACCAAGTGTTGAAAAACACTTGAGTTCCAGTGTGAGAAGACATGAATCCTTTGAACTTCTGGATGATCATCTATAGCTCATCAAGATCCGATTCATTGGTATTTTTGGCCACGATCATGGTTTTCATGATAACATCGTTGCAACGAAGGATTGTGGCATTATTTCTCTCAAAGGAAGATTGGATTTCCTACAAGTAGGCTTGATATGTCACTAAGGCTTGAATGGATGCTGCTGAAAATGGTTCACTTTTCCACTCTTGATGGATCTTCAACTGTAGATTTGAGAGAACCTTTTCTTCTGCCAATGATTCTCCATCATGACCCAGGATGTTGCAAGAAGCTTTCTCACAATGAGAGATCATATCCTGAAAAAATTTCATTTGCAGCCTCATAGCATCATCAATGTGTTTCAATAAATGACTTGAGAAAAAAGGCTTTGTTCTCCAAGAGCTCCTAATATTCTAAGTACACAACCCTTGAAGGAATTAACTGATATTCTAGAAGAACACTTAACTTTTGCTGAGGAATTAAGCCAAGTAATCAAGTTGTCTTCTACCCTTTCCATGTTCCATTTGAAAGTATCAAAAAATTGGTTCAATTGTTCTTCAATGGTCTTCAACTTCACCATCATTTGGAAAACCTCCTTCAAGATTTGTGCACATAGATTATGAACTTGATCAACCCAAGATTCCAATGCTTGTACTTTTTGAGCAGCTCTCTCAACTCTATGGATTGATTCTCGTGCCTCAGTAAAACTTGAAGGATTACTCACTTCACCAGCAAGCTTTGTGATCTTACGAACAACAGCAACAAGTTGCCTATTGTCCTCTTCTAGCTTGTCTTTCTTGGCTTGAAGCCCATCATACTGTTGTACTAGTGAAGCTACAGAATACTGGGCATCATGCTTCACTACCTCATGTGTTTGCTTACCCAATTCTACCCTTGTGACTTTGTAATCAGCAACTAACATGTCTTCACCTGGCTTATCTGCAAGTGGCTCAACAATTTCAGCCACCTTCATCTTATTACCATCAATTGTTACCCTTGAGATTGTTTTGGTTATTTTAACAACCTTGGGCCTATATTACTTAAGTTGCTGGTAATCAAAGGCATCAGGAGAAATGTCCTGCTTCTTCCTCTTGGGTGTGAATGAATTAAGTCATGGAGGTAAAACCATCAACTCTCCTTCAGTAGCAACTGCAAGAAAAGGAGAAGCAGTTTCTATTTGAGCAACCATGGTCATCCTAGGGGAAGTATCTGTCTGGATGGCAACCATGGCTTGCTCGGTAACCAAAGGACATGAAGTTTGTTTCATAAACTCCTCAAAGATAGAAGTAGAGGTATCAATCTCTGATAGATGAATGCATGCAGGAGTATCCTTGAAGATTCCCAATAGACTCTCTTGTTGATAATCAATAGGAGGCTCAACTAGTGAAATAGGAATGGCATCCTGAGGGGACTCAGTCGCTACCGTGTCAAGAGGAGTTAGAGATAGCTCCATAGGAACTGAGGAGGGAATCTCATGAGATGACTCTGAAGCTAGTGACCTAGGAGCATCATCTGATTGTTTTCCTTCTTATGGATCATCAGGATCGGTCACATGAATGTGAAGCTGGGACTTTTCTTTTCCACAAACTGTCGCCTCCTCAAGAGGAAGCACCATTACCCGACTAACCTTCAACTTGATCCTTGTGCTAAAAGATGATTTACCTTCCTTTTTATCAATTTGAATCTTATAATTACGTCCAAGAGGCCCTATAGAATCATGTTCCTTTCCAACCTTAATCTTGATGAGCCTAACACCATTACCTTTGAGCCAAGTGTTGGTGTTAGCTAAGATGGACTGAAATCTCTCAAGAATGGAAGTGCATTCTTTGTGTGACCATTGGATCAGAGGAAGTGGAGCTTCTTCAACCTTCTGTGAGATATATTATGGATCAAGCATATTCCCATCATCAACCATCCCCTGTGGAATGTTCACAAGGTTCAAATCAACAATCTGCTCAAGGGTGAGCCTGCAGTAGTCCATCTTGAAAACCTCCTTTTCTGTATGGAGATCCACCCAGATATCCTCAATGCGATGCACATGTATGAAGGATTTATTAATCCTTTCCTTCATCCCTCAGTAATCAAAATCTGCCCTTGACTTAAACCTTTTGAGTTTAATTTCCTGCATCTCAGTCTCCATGGCTTTGGCTTTGACAAATGTGACAATAGAATACCGACCAATTTTCAATGGGTTAGCTGTAGAAATCCCCATCCCAACCTTATGTTTGATAGATTGATGAGCATGCACAACCATGATTTGTCTTTCCAACTCCATAAGAATAATCCTATCAGTTGAGTATCTAGGAAGCATGTACGACTGCCCACTATAGCATTTGACTCTCATTTAAGTAACAGTCAGGAATTGAAGGAAAAAGCAACCATACTCATTCACTCTTTCCCATGCTTCATCTGACACCCTTCTATTTTTCAGAGTCTTATCAAGCTGGCACATGAAATAACCAAAGAAAGCATCTTGAACCCTCCTGAAATGTAATTTGCTGGGTCTCAAGGGTTGTTGATCATAGTATTCCCACACTGGTATAAGCGAGCAATCACCCTTGGTAGAAAGACCAGGGAAATGTCTAAGTGATGCTACCAAATACACTAAGTATGAGTTCATATAAAATATCATAGTGGTAGGGATTGCTGCAAGTTGTTCATGCAAAGCATCACTGATGACCTCTCCCAATGAAATATGATGGGACTGCCTTATGAACATGATAAACTGATACATCCAAGGCTCAAAAACATTAGAAAAATCAAGACCCAACATTCTGCTGAGGAGAGTAATGATGTCTCCACTTTCCCACTTGAAGTCACAACGGTATAACTTAGCCCACCTTGTGAAAGTGGTTCGTGGCTCATGAATCCACCTATTGATGTGGTGTTTGCAGTGCTTTTCCCTCTTGACATAGTACTCAGTTGCACTATCCTTGTAAATCTCTATATACACAGGCGTTGATAGTATTCTAAAGACTTTCTCAATGGTATTTGCATCAAGGCAAATTATTGCCTCCCCATCATCATTCTTGATGGTTCTTGTCTCCCTGTCAAAATGATGAGCACAAGAAAGGACAAATTCAAGTTCTAGGGTAGCCACCCGAAAAGAGGAAGTGTGGTGAATGTGGTTGTCCAATAAATGTTGCATATTACTATCATGTAGATCCTCCACCCTTTTGATGAATTCTGACATGTCAACATGGCCAATTTCCATATCCTTGATATGATCCATAGGATAGGAAACCTATGTAAGAGAAACCTCATTCTGGTATTTTTCATATTTGTATTTCATCTTCTTGGGAACGGAGGATGATGGCAAATCTGTCATTGAAGAACAATTTGGTATGCTGCGATCAAGACTCAAAAGTGTCAAAGCAACATCAAAATCAGCTGCAACTAACATCTTCTCTTCTTCAAATGGGAAAAACTCTAACCCTTGCACTTCATGATTTTGTGAGAGGAAGATGAGAAATAAAAAGGGATGCTTGAAACTTGACTTTGACCAATTTCAGGTCTTGGGAAACATTTTACATGTATACGAGTGGGGAAGGACAAACATGCAATCGGACTTTTGAAACCCAAATGCAAGTATACCTGTAAAAAGGGAAAATGAAGAAATGGGTGAAAAATGAGATTTTGACATGTGGGAAATGACGTGAATGGAATGTACGGATAAAGGAAAAGAGTATGGATGAAAATGGAAAGATTTTAGGAAAATCACTTTCAAGAAAATGGGAAGAACTCTCAACATGCAATCCGGTTCTAAAAACCCGATTTTGAAAGAATGGGTATTTTTCATCTTTAAAACTTGGAATTTCAACAAAAGATGGTTACAATATTCTAACCATAAGGGAAGATCGATTATTTTCATCCTACTTGCAATCGGGATTTAAAATCACGAATGCAAGTAAAGAGGTAAAATGGGTAAGATCAATGCAATTCACAAATTGTTTTGCAAAGGGGAAAATCACTTTCAAGAAAATGGGAAGAACTCTCACAAAACCGATTTTGAGGCAAAAGTAACATTTATACAAAGATCAAGCAAGGAAATAAAACGAACAAGACAAGAAAATGGAACAAGAAGAAAAGAAAACAGACCTTGCTTCAATCCAAAATGCCTCTTTAAGAGATGAAACAATCTTTGAATGAAGAAGACAATCCTTTAAATAGAAAAAGATTCCAAAACCCTTTCCACGTTTTTCCAAACTCGGATTTGGAGAAAGAACAGCAAAAATGTGTTATGAAATGCAAGAAGAATGAGTCAAATGCTCATCCAAACCCCATGCCTAGGTGAAGGAAGCAAAAATGATTTAGGAGAGTATTGAAATTGTGGTATTAATAAATACGTTTTTTGTTGTTTATAAATCATAAAAACCTAATGATTTGAACCTCCAAATGGCATGGAATGTGTTCATAAATGCATGAAAATAGGAGACAATCCAAAACGCCTCTTACCTCGTAAAAATCCTCCACAAAATTTTCTTGAAAAATTCAACAAATTCACCTTCTTGGCTGGTCGTATTCTTGGAGAGATGCACCAAGTTTCTTTTTTTTTTGTACATGCAATAATGAAAATCGGGTTTCTCTCTTCATATTGTAAGTTTAAAATGTCACTTTTCATTGCACAAGGCAAAATCGGGTTTTAAAAACCCTTTAGCAAGTTTAAAATGCCTTTGTTTTCATTCATGGAGCAAATTGGGTTTTTAAAACTCAATTGCAAGTTTAAAATGTCACTTTATCTCCATCCTAGGCAAAATCAGGTTTTTGAGAGAGAAATACAAGTTATAATAACTTGTAAGAGGAAAATAAAATCCACTCAACAAGTTTTAATAACTTAACACTTGTAATAGGGAAATAAAATCCCTATTAGAACTAAAAAGCAACTTTAAAAACTTGTAATGGGGAAATAAAGTCCCTATTACAAGTTAAAATCACTTAAAGAGGAACTTTATAAAAGAATTACAAGTGACTTTTAAATTTAAAATTTAAAATTAACTTGTAACTTATCCAAAAAGTTCCGACATGACTTAAAAAGCCAAAAAGCAACAAGGGAGAAATTATAAGTAAGTTACAAGTTCTTTTTACATAAAGTGAACTTGTAATTAACTAAAAAATTCCCTACAAAGACTAAAACAAAGGAAAACATTAAAACTTGCAACTTAAGGAAAATTTCCCACCCGCAGTCAAGGAGAAAAAACTAAAAATTGAAGGAAAGACATAGCAAACGAACCTAGAACATGATGAAATTCGAAACTATAGCGTCCTAAAATTGCGACACTTGCAATTTTGACTGCATTTCGGTCTTCACGATGGCGACGCAACACGCAACCTGAATGGAGACCCTGAAACCTGATTACAACACTGAAAACTGCATTTTTCAAGCACCCTGGCCTGAACCTCCTTGCACCCTGCTGTCCCGGGAGGTGGGACCAGAGCGCCCAGCGCCCTGGTCCCTGGGTCCTATTTTGGGCCCGGTCTCTTTTGGACTTCGGGTCTTTATGTTTGCAAATTGGAAAATTATCTTTCCTGGTCGGCCTAAGGTCGGGAAAATCAGTCTATCAGCCCTAATTGACAAGTATATAAATGACATTTTCCTCTTTCATTCGATATGATGGAAAAGGCGTGGAAACTATACTCAAGCATTCAAGCATTCAAGCATTCCTTCAAGCAATTGATCATTTCAAGTCTCCATTCAAGGCTAAGTGTTGCATTCAAGACAAGGATTCAACCATTGAAGAGGAGATCACATACTACATGCTACATACAACATACTACTACAACAAACATACAACATCTATACCTTCGCACATAAGGATACAAACATCCTTAGAACAAGGTATTAGTACTTGTTTTACAGTCATTTACATTTACAGCACTTGCTCATTTCTTGGTTAATTCCAAAACCGGGGTTTGACCTAAAGGCAAACCCCTAATCCCTAACCCCCCAATCGTCTTCGCTTTTCTGTGTGTAGGTTGCAGGTACGCAGCTGAAATTGAAGATCTGGAATCCTTGTGCAGAGATGAACAAATCCCCCTTCGTTTCACGGATTTTTCGGAGGACCGTGGCGCCGGGCGCCATCGTCTCGACAACTTTTGCTCAAATTTGCAGGACAGCGCCGTATCGACATTTTACTGCTAATTCCAGGTCCGCAGCTTCATCCTATATCCATATCTCAGTTTATAAGCGAATCTTTGTCACTTTCTATGCATTCCTAGCTTAATTCTTCTATGCACATTCTTTACAAAAGAGGGTAGCCTTGCTTTCTCAACCCTTGAAACACATTTAGCATCCAATCTTGCATTGTGTGGGATTGGATCTTGTGGGTTTCAACCCCTCTTTTGAATGTAAAGTCTCTCCCCTAAGTGAAAACCATCAACCCTAGTGAATCTCCCTTCTCTCTCCTTGGAGTTGGAAGAGGGGAGAGCAACTAGGGTTCGATCGCAATTTTCTGCTTTACATTTTGGTGAACCCGACGTGAACATCCTTTCTGATTTTTCATGCTTAGATCTGAAAAAATTGATTACATTTCCATGTTTGATCTTTTGCAAAATTTTAGAGGTGATTGCATAAAAACCCTAAAATTTCTTTTTAGTAATTAAACTTGTGAAATATTTAATTGTTAATGCTTGTTTCAGATCTGCCCTTCTATTACAAATTATCAATTCATATTTGTGCTTTAATTTTGAAAATTAAGTGGTTAAGTGTCAAAACCCTAATTTTTGAAACCCTCTTGATTCAATCTTTGTCCAACAATTTCACTGATCAAAACATCTCCAAATCAGCTGTAACTTTGGATTCCGCAATAAAATCACAATATCTTTCATCCCTGAAAATTTGGAAAAAAGTTGCGAGGACCTTGTGCACTCCAAGCGCCATCGTCCCCGACATTTTTTCCGAAATTTCGGGAGCGAGATCTTACTGTATTTTCCTGCTAAAATCCAGAATTTTGGCTGATTTTATCAATTCTAACACCTTCAAAATTACAGTCAAAGTTGGTCTTGTGATTGCTTGGATTAAGGTTTTTAAACATTCAAAAATCATTGAAACTGAAATTTTGTGTCAAAATTGTGTTCTTACTGTCCTCAATCTGAAAAGTGTGTTTGCATTCATTCGAAATTTCAGTGCTTTATTCAAATTCTTGCATTTTGTGACTTTTGAAATTAAGTGCTTAATTACAACAACTTTAATTTCCGCTTTCAAAATTGAATTTTGCGTGAAATTGAGTCAATTTTTAAATTTCAAAACTTGCATTGCTCTTGACATTCCCTCTAAAATCATAACATTCAAAATTTCAGTTTCCCTCTCTTTTTCAAAATTCAAATTTTGCATTTTTCGACAATCTGGGTAGGGTTCAATTTCGAGATTGCAACTTTAATTTGGCCTATCTACAGATCGTAAAATCACTCAATTTTTTTAGATTATCTCTAAAATCATCATACCTTTCATCCCTGCAAATTTCGAAAAAAGTTGCAAGGACCGTGTTGCACTCCGAGCGCCACGGTCCCAGACATTTTTTCCGAAATTTCGGGAGACTGTCGTGATTGCATTTAACAGCTTAAATCCAGAAGATTGGCTGATCTTACTGAAAATTGCTACCTCTAAATTCAAAACTTTCTCTCTCTCTCTAGTGCATGAGTTTTACAACAATAAGCCCTACCTACACTATTCCCGTTAGACGAAGCCGTAGAATTAAGTCTTTCCAAGGTTTAACTACTGAGGAGATGGAACCTAATTTGAATAGCCTTTTTAACGAGGACATGGGTAGTTCCTCTAATCCTCCTAATGATGAAGAAGCTCTCCATGAGGTTTCTGTAGAACAACTTTCGATATTGGATAACCAATTTGACGATTTTCGACAATGGATGTCTCAAGAATACCCTGATAGTCAAGCTCTTCCTTTAATTGAGGGTCTAAAACGTATGCTTCAAAGTGATAAGAATGGAATTGATATTTTGCGTGGTATTGCACACATCGTGGATTCGAATGTGATGCCTATGAAGAGTTGTGCTGAAAATTTGGGTTATACACAACCTCCTACTCAAGTCAATCATTCTATTCCTTTGATGACTTCTATTGCTAGCATACCTACCTTTACATCAAACATAATGGCTACTTCTACACAAGACATTCCTCCTGTGATCACCAGTCATGGGAGCAACCCTTCTTCTTCAATTAACCCTCTTCCTTCATTTAATCCAACTTCTTCATACATTCCTTCAATAAGTGTTCCTATTACATCTTCACAAATGAACATGACGCAAGGGGGCAATTCATTTAACCATTCTATTCCTCCTTGTAGTGTTCCTCCTGTCCAATCATCTCCTATGACTAACTATCATAGAGTCCCACCACCTTACTCTTTACCTTCTTTCAATAACATAACACCTCCATCTCAATCTAACACATCTAATATGAATTCTTCGACTGAAGCGACCATTAACAATCTTGCACAAACTGTCTCCTCTTTACAGCAACAAATTGCCTCTATGAATCAATCTAAGTTTAGTGTGCCCACATTTGATGTTGCGAGCCCACTTTCTCTTGACATTGTTCGAGCTATCCCTCCTAAACATGTTGAAATCCCGCATTTGGAGCTTTATAATGGTAAGGGTGATCCTCTAACACATGTTAAGACTTTTCAAACAATATGTATTGATTTTGCTTATGACCAAAGGTTGCTTGCAAAACTGTTCACTAGAACATTAAGAGACAAAGCCCTACAATGGTATTGCTCATTGCCTTCTTATTCTATTACTTCTTTCGAACAACTTGCAAATGCTTTCATTCAACAATTTCAAAACAATATAAGTCCTAAAGTTACTTTGATTGATTTAATGCATTGTAAACAAGGTGTTAAAGAAAAAGTGACTGATTTCATTGGTAGATATAAGCATTTGTATGCTCAAATTTCTTTTCCAGTGCCTGACAATGATATTCAAAGAATCTTTATTTCTAATTTACAAAAAGATATTCGAGACAAACTTCTGTTTTCTGAGTTTACTTCTTTCCAACAGTTGTGTGCAACTCTTCACAATTATCAACTGACTATGAGTCAAATGGAACAATCACATCCTACGGCTCCGAGTGATAAGGGTGATAGCAGTCAACAACCATTTGGGAAGTTTAAACCGAACAGAGATTCCATTAATTCAATGAAAACATCATCAACAACAATGTGAATGCAGCATCAGGTGTGCCTCCTATTTCTAAATTTTTCAAGAAAGAAAGAAAGTATACTCCTTTGAATGAATCATTGCATAGTATTATGAATAAATTATTGGAACAAAATGTGCTTACTCTTCCTCCTATAAGACAAATTGATCCTGCAAAGATTGCTTCACCTTATTTTGATAACAAAGCCTTTTGTCAATTTCATCGTCAGCCTGGGCATGATACTGAAAAATGTTTTTCTTTAAAGGGTAAAATTCAAGATTTGATTGATAATAATACTATTTCTGTTTCTGGAGTGAATGATAAAGGCAATACATCTGTAGCTCCTCCTAATCAAAATCTTCAGATTTTCACTGATACATTACCTTCTCATACCTCTAATGCGATTGAGACTAATGATTCCTCTTTTTCATCTGATGGTCTTGTGTCTATGACTCCGAATGTGATTAACTTTGTAGAGCAGCAAGAAATCCCTAAAGAACCTTCCATCACATTTGATTCCAGTGAAACCATTAGGGCACCTGATGGTCCTTTATATATAGTTGCAAAAGTCAAGAATATACCTTGTCGTGGAGTACTTATTGATCCTTCGTGCACAGTTAATGTTATTACTGAAGAATTTCTTTTTACTTTGCAATTGAATCAAGTGATCTATGACAAAACAGATGTGATTGTGAAACTATTTGATGCATTTTCTTCTCCTGCAATTGGTTCTATTACATTGCCTATTGAGGTCCATAGAAAATCTCTTGATGTGAACTTTGCTATTATTCCTTCATCTGAACAATTTCGTGTGAAGCTTGGCTATCCTTGGCTATCTTCCATGAAGGCTATTGCTTCTCCTATTCATAAGTGTTTGAAATTTCCCCATAATGGTGAAGTTGTTACTGTCAATCATAGTCTCTTTAAACCAGCTGAAAGAACCTCTAGCGTTCCTATTGATTACTTTTGGCCTAAACAATTCCAATCTCTTCCTCCGCGCAGTGATCATCTTTTCAAATCTTATCAAAAGTGGAAAACAGATATGATCCTATCTCTAAGTGAACCTAGAACACCTAAACTTGATATTCCTATCATTCTTGAGAAGGAAGTTCTTCCTTTGAAAGACAAAACTAATGTCTTTCCTCAAGAAGATTCCCAACCCATCCCTATGGATGTAACTATGTCTATACCTCCTAAAAGTAGACCTATCCCTCCTCGTCATGATGGACTTGGTCTCCTTCTTAAACCAAATATTCCTCCTTTATATGTAGCAGTTCCTCCTCCTTCCTTCTATAGAGAGAAGAGACCTTCTTCTTCTCCTATTATCCAGCCTAAGAGACCACAACCTAAACACCCAAGTGATAAGGATGAGAACATCTCTCCTCCTCAATCTCCTAATCTTCCTACTAAGACTAGATGAAATCGTTCTGCATGGGAACGCCGACGAAAGCGTTGTCTTAGAGCTCAAGCAGCTGCTTCTCAAACTTTGCAATCTCCAAAAACACCTTCAACAAGCATTATTCCATTTTCTCCTCAGCCGGACATTGAGCCTAAATCTCCTAAACATAAGATGCATGATGGTTTTGATCCTATGCGAGTTAAAGATCCTATTTTTATAAATCTTGATGATGATATAGATGAAAATGTTATTCATGATGAAAATGCTACTTCTCTTGTTCATTCTGATAGTGAGTATGAACTTGTTGATATTGATAACCATTTATCTAATGAATTTTCTAAAGCACTTATCCTAGCTCCTAGACAAGAACACCGCAGCTTGGGATATGAACATAGCCCTTGTTTGGATCTAGTGATAGCTCCATCTACTGTGTTGGATGTTCTTCCTCTAGCATGTTCCCTGCCTTCCCGAAACATTGATCAGCAAGATCGGGGGGTAGATGACGTGCTAGACTAGTTACATTAGCATAGCAGATTCTCTCCTCCTCTCTTGTGTTACTTCTTCTATGTGTTATTCTCATTCTTCTATTTGTTGTCCTTAGTGTTGTCTACTTGAGGACGATGCAAAGCATTGAGATCTCTCGATCTCTCTCATGTTGACTCAAAAGACACATGTGTTCCCTTCTTCTAGGTGACCTTCCTTGATTGGGGAATGAAGAACAATTATGCATACATACATATGATATACATGAATTATCATACAGCATACTGACCCCAAGGAAAGCGAAGTCACCTCGTGCTTTGTGTTTTGTGTCTATTATCCTTGGGCTTATCTCACACTTGGGGGCTAAATCCTTGTGATAACGTGCTCCTTTCCCTTCTCATTCTTATATGTATCACTACCTTAAAGCAATCACCCCCGGTGAGGCGTGTGCGATCGCTTTAACGTAGGGGGGCATACATCCCGTTCATATCTTTTCAAGATACTTGAGAATTTCTTGGCAAATTTAACCTTGCCTTGAGAATTTTTGATATCTTTCTTGCATGACTCATAGTGAGGGAACCTTACTACTGACAGTCATGGTTCTCCCTCGTGATCTTCCCTTTTACTTTGTCAATCGAAGTCGTAAGATCCTTAGTCCACTGGGGGCTTGGTGTGTCTTGCCTCCTTGACGTGGTGAAAGTCTTTCAATGTTGTTTCCTTGTACTTTACCGGAAGTATGAGCATACATACTCCCGCTAAAGTTGGGGCTAAATGTAGCGTCCTAAAATTGCGACACTTGCAATTTCGACTGCATTTCGGTCTTCACGATGGCGACGCAACACGCAACCTGAATGGAGACCCCGAAACCTGATTACGACACTGAAAACTGCATTTTTCAAGCACCCTGGCCTGAACCTCCTTGCACCCTGCTGTCCTGGGAGGTGGGACCAGAGCGCCCAGCGCCCTGGTCCTTCAGGACCAGGGCGCCCAGCGCCCTGGTCCCTGGGTCCTATTTTGGGCCCGGTCTCTTTTGGACTTCGGGTCTTTATGTTTGCAAATTGGAAAATTATCTTTCCTGGTCGGCCTAAGGTCGGGAAAATCAGTCTATCAGCCCTAATTGACAAGTATATAAATGACATTTTCCTCTTTCATTCGATATGATGGAAAAGGCGTGGAAACTATACTCAAGCATTCAAGCATTCAAGCATTCCTTCAAGCAATTGATCATTTCAAGTCTCCATTCAAGGCTAAGTGTTGCATTCAAGACAAGGATTCAACCATTGAAGAGGAGATCACATACTACATGCTACATACAACATACTACTACAACAAACATACAACATCTATACCTTCGCACATAAGGATACAAACATCCTTAGAACAAGGTATTAGTACTTGTTTTACAGTCATTTACATTTACAGCACTTGCTCATTTCTTGGTTAATTCCAAAACCGGGGTTTGACCTAAAGGCAAACCCCTAATCCCTAACCCCCCAATCGTCTTCGCTTTTCTGTGTGTAGGTTGCAGGTACGCGGCTGAAATTGAAGATCTGGAATCCTTGTGCAGAGACGAACAGATCCCCCTTCGCTTCACGAATTTTTCGGAGGACCGTGGCGTCGGGCGCCATCGTCCCGACAACTTTTGCTCAAATTTGCAGGACAGCGCCGTATCGACATTTTACTGCTAATTCCAGGTCCACAGCTTCATCCTATATCCATATCTCAGTTTATAAGCGAATCTTTGTCACTTTCTATGCATTCCTAGCTTAATTCTTCTATGCACATTCTTTACAAAAGAGGGTAGCCTTGCTTTCTCAACCCTTGAAACACATTTAGCATCCAATCTTGCATTGTGTGGGATTGGATCTTGTGGGTTTCAACCCCTCTTTTGAATGTAAAGTCTCTCCCCTAAGTGAAAACCATCAACCCTAGTGAATCTCCCTTCTCTCTCCTTGGAGTTGGAAGAGGGGAGAGCAACTAGGGTTCGATCGTGATTTTCCGCTTTACAGAAACATGGTTCGAGGATGGACTGAAGATTAGTCTAGTCCAAGGCAAAATTCTTCTTCGGAAAGCATGCCATAGAGAAAAAATATCATTTTTAGACATTTTTTTTATGTAATGGTCCATCATTTTTTGAAAACAAAAATGAGGACAACAAAAACTGATATAAAAAAAACTAAGAACTTGACATACATAGTGTTCCTAATGAGCATGAACTTAATATTATGACTGTTGCAATAAGATTAATAATGTTTAGTATATGTCCTTGAATATGTAGTTGCATTAGTATGATTGCATGTGTATGATAGTGATTAAGTATGATAGAATGACTCTTAAGTGTTGCATTTAAGTGTGGACAACATTATAGTAGTAGTCATTTCACTTATAGTAGCTCATATCTCTTCATGGTGGTGTATGGTATAAGGTTCTAGGGTGCATGTGTTATATTTTGGATCACGATTGGTTGCATATAAGTCTTGTTTTGTCATTAATGTTTGAGTCAAAGGCATTTGTACATAAGTACCATGCTCAAGCATTTGCTCATATTCATGTTCATGTAGGAGATAGATTATGTAGCATCGTGCATTAAGGAGGTTTCTAGTATATAGGGTGCATTATGCAAGTAGTTGTGTAGCTGATTTTTAATATTGCATTGGCTAATAGAAGGTGCAATGGTTGCGTAGTGTGTCTCATGTCGAGTTGGTAGTGTTTTAAGTATTGTAGTTAGTTGTATGCACTAAAAGTGTAGAGGGCAGCAGTAATAGAATGTTTTGTGTGGGGTTGTTGTATTGGTTAGTTGCTTGTGTGCATTGATAGCTATGGTAGTAGTAAGGTGACTCATATAGATGCTTAGATGTGCCCTTCAGATCATTACTTCATGATGACAATTATTAAGTGATAAACATGTACGCAATGATGTTAATATTAGTAGTGATGCCAATGCCCTAGGGAGCCAATGAGAAACTTGTTAACTCTAATCCACTTGTGTTATGAGTATAATAAGTCAACTTTTAAATGAGAAATTAACTTGAGTCAAAACCATTAAACCAATTTATCACTTCAGAGCATTAACCCAAACAATGTACACTGAGTTAGTAAACAAAAATAAAATTATTCCACTCTTTTAGGTGTCTTGTTGTAGATTTCCCTAGGGTTTATTGGTGGCACTACACGTTGGTATCAAAGTCCAGGTCGCAACACTGGGATCTTTGGTTGTTGTTGTGTGTCTCATCACGCTGAAAATTTGCTTTAGGAGTTGTATTGCAGCAAGTTAGAAGTGATCCATTATGTTCCGAAATTGGACCTATGCTAGTCCATGACGTTCTTAACATAAACCACTGTGGCATCTCATTGATCATAGGGGCTTGCACTTGTACCTTTCTAAACCCCTACCCTACCATCACAACCGTATGTTAAGTAAGTGATCATTTGACATGCATGTTCTCGAATAGACAGGGGGTGCTCAACAACCCTGAGTAGTCTTACTGGCCATATTAATTCTAAGTGTCTACCTCAGCACATAAGTTATTTTCTCTATGCTCGGCTGTTTAGAGAAGGGTTGCATGTAACCCCTCAACTCGAGCTGTATACTTTGAAAAGGATTTGCTTGCTATATTATTTCCTTTCGGGTGATTAAGCAAAACATGTAAAAGGAAAATTTAAGACTATGACTAAGCATATAAGAAGGTATTGACGACTCTTGGGTAATGCCCTAGGTTTAGATGATAAGTGGAATGGTGAGGTGGCCACAACATGTATGGAAGCGTAATGAAGTGTTATATCATGGTGAAAAGAGAGAAAGAAATTAGATCCTACTATGTCAGGGAGTTAGGTTGGAAATAGAATGGTATGTGGTAATGGATAAGATCTATGTAAGAAGGGATTCTAGCATTTACTATGGAGCAGAATTGGTGTAGGAGCACCTAATCAAGGTCAAGGTCATGAGTCATTTTGTGTGTATTTGGGTCTATGATTGGATTTTAGGTCATTTTAATGTCATTGAAGTATAATGAGTCCTTTTGATGTAATTACAAGCATAATGTAACTCATTTGAAACAAGCTGCTCAAGATGTGTAACAGGGTCCTGATATGGTCAAGGAGGATAAATTGTGTAAAAGTGTCATGAAGGGTAGAGATGAGGTAAATGGTTTTTATGAGTCCATATACATGTGTTTGGAGGTGTTGATAATGTCCTTAAAATTTTTTGTCAAGTTTGGAGTTCAAATTGGAAAAGTTGTCAATTATGTAAAATGTGGTCAAGCAACAAATTATGTTGTAAAAGTTGCAGCAAGGCTCTAATTTGGTCTTGGGCATTTGTAACTGCCAAATAGGTTGAAAGTATTATAAATATTCTTGTTTTGGTCTAATCCAATGAGGGTGATCAATTGGAGGAAGGATTTACAAAGGTTATTAATGCAAACCTCTAACTGTCACACCTAGTCTAGACAGGGTGACAATCATTAAAGTTTTATGTGAATGAAACGTAATCACCCAAGAAAGGATTGTGAAAGGAAGGAAGGAAGGATGATGATGGATCATCTCAGGATGTATTTTTAAGCATATAAAAAGAATAAAGGAATTGTTAGATGTAATTCTTAACTGTTCTTCTGTGATCAGCCATGTTATTCTTAATTTCCATACATATTTGATTGGTCTAATGGATTGAATAAATCTAAAACTTTATTGAAATATGTAGTGTGATGAATCTAGTTTTTTTTAAAGCAATTTGAGCCCCGGTCGTGGATTATGTTGAGAGTTTGAACGTGTTTTGTAAAATTTGTCTAGAAACCCTCATTGACAGGGTTAAGTGCAAGGGGTTGATCATAACTCTAGATTTAACCATTCAAAATTTGTAATATTCTGGATTCTATTAGTGGATTGGTTTCCCTTTCATATGTTTTTGGTTTCATGTTGAATGGTTATGCCATTTGTGGGATAAATGATGCCCTAGGTGGATTGAACATATATTTTTCTTGTTCTTTTATGACAGTCAAAAAAGTCTTTGTACAGAGGGTATAACTTTTTATTTCACCATTGGATCTTTATGAAATTTTGTTATGTTGTTTATAACCAAGTTATCTACATTCTCACTAGAGAGATTTTCTTAATGTTCTCGGGTGTGTAAGTTATGGATGACAGAGTTTTGTACTATCTAGTATTGTTGCACTATTTGTTATTTATTGATGTCTAATGATTGAATATGTTTGGGGCAGAATTAAATGTCTTCTTTGGTATGTTGGATCATGGATTTATGAAGGTGTGATGCTAATTTGCATAAATACTGTCAAAATTGTCATAACTAGGACAGTCATAACAATGAAAGTTTTCATGTGTTGTATTGACATTTTGGACCCATGGAACACCTATGGAGATTGGTGACAGATTTATATTGATATGATATGGATGTTTGTTGTTGGTGGATTGATAATGTTTTGTTGATCATATTATTGGAGTTGTCATTGTTGGACAAAATTGAAGCATGAAGGGATGGAGTAAATGGACTCTTTGAAAGTTGTTTGAGATGAGGATGAGACTCATGGGAGGTGTGATGAAGTTCATTTGGACTGAGAAGGTATGGACAACAATGCAATGAACAATACTTGTTAATAATAAGCATGGATACGATTAGAAGGTGATAACCTAATATTGAGTAAAGGAGAAGACCTACTAATAGGTTAAGTGTGTGTTGGAGTTAAGTACTTAATGACGTTATGAAGGAAACTTAATTGCCTATATGTTGTAGTTGTGTGTAGAGCGTAATGGTGTAAGAATGGTATCCCCTTAAGTGATCATGGAAGACCTCAACAATTATGTTTGTATAGTGACATTACGAATATGGTCTTATGGTATATGGGATATGTGGAAGCAACAACATTGATGCGAGTGTGTCTCTTGTGTGGACTGAGATGTGTTGATCATTCCAAGCTTTTTCTTATAAATGTATTTCTTTTCACGACTCTCATGTGGATCTTTTAAGAAGGGATGCATTACATTAAAGGAAATTAGGAGAATATGGGAGCTAAGAAAAGATCATAGTTGCAAGGTATGCACTCTCTACTCATTCAAGGGTATTGTACCCCTGAGTGTCATGTAGCAGTTACTCTCTCTAGTGTGACTAATAGCAGTCACCTTGTGATGTGGATTGAATAAATTATTTATTTGATTTTGAATCTCTTGTTATTATGAGTAATGTGGTTTTAGATTAATCTTACTTGGTCCGGGTCACCAATTTTTATTTTTTATTTTTGTTTCTTTTACTTGAATTATTTTTAGTGGCTCTTGCTGCAACACATTCTTGATTGGATTTCACCGGCAATTTTTCTTCCTTTCGTGATTTCAAATTATGGATTTTTTATTTTGCTTTTGCTTCTCTTTTCCTTTCTATGGTGACCTATCCCGAATGTGGTTGCATTTTGAGTCTGTTATGTGTTGTTTTTATGATGTCCCCTTCAGACCTCTGATAGTATGTGAAAGGGAGAACACCGCAGAGAGTTACGTGGAATTGGTAAAATTGTTGAGTAGCGGGGATGTTTAGTGAATAGATGAAATATGTTGGTAAATCCTTGATTGTAACAAGGATATAAGTGCTTGGGATTGAATGGTCCTACAATGCTCAAATAGTCAAGTAAACTAGATGATTGAATCTTACGTTTCCCAAACTTGTGTGAGTACATTTGTGTGGTTAATAGATAAGGATGATCAGAATGAGTAGTGTAGTGGAAGCATGGTGGGGGAAATTCTGCGGTCTACATGACGAAAGTTCCACAGTTCTGAAGAAATAGGTCACCTAATTTTAGATGTTCTAAGTGGAATTGACTAAAAATTGGCCTAAAGAGGTGCACTTTTGAAAAATTTCTCTTGCTTGGACCCATGTCATGGACCCTTTAGTGATTTTGGGATGTCTTAGGAAGTATAGTGCAAAAGGCCTAATTGTTTACTCATGAGTATACAAATAGATGTTAAAGAAGTATCGATATGCTTAATAGTACAGACTATCTCGATTATGCTTGCTCGATTGATAGAAATTAAGAGTTTTGACCTTGGCAAATGTGGTTAAAGGATGTTACCATGGTAATGTCTCAGCAATTATGTACTACCTAGTAGCTAGTAAAAGAATTATTACTTGTTGTCTCTTGAGGAATGCATTTGCACTGGATGAATAAGGCAAGAATGGGGAACTCTGATGTTGAAACCTCACCTTCGGTCAAGAAATGATTGGATGATACATAGTTGTCGAAGCCGATATTAGGTAGAATAGATGGACTATTGGCAAGTATGTTGTAGTAGAAATAATTATTGTATATGCTTAGAGGAATGTTTGGATCAAGTAACCCTTGATGTATCTTAACCTTTGCAACTTCCGGGAGTAAGTCAAACCCAAGGGGGGGAGGATGTAATGCCCCTCCTGGACCTGGTTGATGTGATACCCATGATAGGTTCGTCGAGGCCATTGAAGGGTGTTCAGGATTTTGATTAGGATGTTAGACATTATGGGAACTCATGTTATCTGTTGGTTGCACGGATGATGGTGTAGAGTTCACCCTTGAGTCGACTCCCATTCCATTTTAGTAGATTTGATCGGATCTTTATTTTGAGTGATGAGTATGATAGATATGATTAGACATACATGATGCATGGAGGTTATTCTACTTTTCCATGTGTATCTTATTGATGATTGTAGAAATACATTTCATGTTTTCATGTTTCCTGATAATAATGAGTATGCTCATATTTAGTTATGACTTTATGTGATTTAGATGTTAATATGATGATGATTGATCTCTATGTGTATTTATGTCGAAATTGATGCATAGACAGATAATGCTAGCATTTCAATTTATCATGTACTTTGACAGATTTTACTGATTTTGCTTTATTGTGTAATGGATATGCTAAACCTAGTTCGATCTACCTATGATGTGATGTTGCATATGATATGTGTTTACAATATGGTTACTGTGTGACTCTCTGCATGGGGGAATCAACATCACGTCACTCATTGCGAGCAAGACGTGTTGTTGCAAAATTTATCCACTTGTCTGATATGTATATATATCTATGCACATGTATCAATTTGTGGTTGCAGGTTGCAGGTACTAAGGCATTCACTCCTCCTGGGCAACCGGGTGCAAGCTCCGTTGGCTTGATAGGTGCGAGCGTGCCTCTTCCCAATGGCAAATATGTGGTCAAAGATGTCATTAGTTCCCTACTTACACCCTAGGTCTAGTTTGGTCGCTAGTGTTGTTGTCAACCTTGGCATGAACCGCTATTTTGTCATGTCGTCACGATATGTGAGTATGTGGTATGGCGAGTTGTGTATTTGGTCACTTAATTTAATTTGTTTAATTATGTCTGTTGATCAATTATGTTCAGTGGCCATTAAATATTAATTAATGATTTATTTAATAATATTTATTTCGATTTATTAAAGTTTGATATTTGATATTCTAATAATTTTTTATTATCTCATTATTTGCGCTTTTGAGATTTAAATAATAATATTTTTATTTTCGCTTATTCAAATTATTATCATTATCTAGCGATTTTGAAATCGGGTGGCAATTAATAATTATTAAATTATTTCGCCCCAAATATTTATCAAATTATTGGTGATTCAGTTAATATATTATTATATGTGACTTGATTATTTAATTAGTTTTAATTAATGATGATATTTGATAATGAGGGTGAATATTAAAATAAGTCCCTATACATATTTACCTTTTTATTATTATTTCAATATTATATTACCAATGGCAATTTTAATTAGAAATGATATTATGGTATTATTAGTTTAATTTTGGAATCCCATGAAATAAATGGAAAAACAAACTTAATATTAAAAAGTCATAAAGAATATGAAATGGAGATATTTTATTATTTTAGCTAGGGTTTGATCGATTTTGGGGGATTTTTATTTTGTCGTCCCATGAATGCATTTTGGGGAGGCTCTCTTTTCACAATTTGGGAAAAATCTCTGCATTTTTCTTCTTGTTTTTGCTTGCCATTGAGGAATTTTGGGTTCCATAGTTTGGATTTGGCTACAAATTTAGAATTAGAGAAGATTGGTTGAGGAGATTTCGTGGTTATGCAGGTGAGCAAAGATTTGCTTCAGGCTTCTCCTCCATCACACATGGTAAATGTAGGTTTCTTTTGTTCATTCCCATATTCAATTTCATTTCTCTGTCGTCCTTTGAGTATTGATTTTGTGTTGCCATTTTATTGTTTGGGATAAAAGAAATTTCTGTTAAATTTTGTTGTGATTAATGGGGTTTTGTTTAAGGGAAGAAATAGTTATAGTTGAAAATTTCAGAAGCTCTTTGCTCATTTCTCATTAATTTGGTCTGTGATTATGAATAATGGTATTTAAAATTTCTAGTTGTTACCAATATTTAATGGGTTGGGGTTGTAAATTTTACCATTGAATAATGACGTCAATAATTGTCTTTCTTGGGGATTTCTCTGTTATGTGTTTTTGTCTGCAGAAGAAATTTATCAATTACCAAATTCTTCTCTCTGAAAACGAAATTCGTTTAATTGCAATGATATTCTTTTTCTTTTGGCCCCCCCTTGTTTTCTCCTGTTGTTTGAATGCTTTTTTTTTGGTTGTTGATGGGAGAGGGCAACACTCGTTTGCACCCCCATGTATGGGGTGGGTGTTGCAGCTTCCACCACATATGTGGTGGTGCAACCAACACCACCCACATATGTGGGAAGGGTGCTACAGCACCCACCACATATGTGGTGGCGTTGTTTAGCTCCTCCCATGTAGGGGGTGGGTGCCACAACACGAACCACTTACGTGGTGATGCTGCCAGCACCTCCCATATACGTGGGGAGGGTGTTTGGCACCCAATCAAATTTTTTTAATTTTTTTTTATTTCTATTTTATTTGCCCCGTCAAAAACAACACACACACACACACACACACACACACACATATATATAATATGCATAATGCATTTTTTGTTATCGCTGTGACAAATTTCCATAATGTCGTACGTAATTTATGAATTGAATCTACTACTAGAAATTTTATATGATTGTCATTCAATTCGTCTACAATCATTTATAAATGTAATATATGTAATTCATAGTTGCTTTCCGTTGTGTCTAGTAGTTAAAATTTTTGCCCTATTATGAAATTTTCATTAATTGCCCTGCTGCAAATTGGATCTTCCCAACCTGCAACACTTTACCATTTTTGCTTCAGTTGTCGTAAATATCAGGGAAAACATGTAAGATTTTAGGCAATGAAGTATGTAATTTAATTTCTCCTTGAATTCTCTTGATTATGTACGTTAAAACATACATATGTACGTGTAGTCAATATGGTTTTTATTTGTCTAAATTGGTCCATTATCAACTGGACGCTTGAATGTTATTGTTGAGTCAAATAGAGCCCCGCAAGTTTCAATGCAGGCTAAGAGTGATGTAATTCGTTGCCTCGTATTCTCTTTTTGTCTTTCTTTTGTAACATCATTTTGTGTTGTGAGTTATGTTAATTTGATACCAGAGGCCACTTTAATATTGTTGCAATTCTGGTTCCATTAAATTTTAGTTGGTTCTTTTATGGATGCATGGGTTTTGTTTCTTGCATGCCCTCATGATAGTTCATGCCATGAGGTTGTTTTTTGTTTACTGCTGCTTATTGGACAACAAGTGTGGAAATACTATTGAGTTGTTTAGTTTTGTTGCAACAGTCTTACATTTTGTTTTGCACTCTTTCGTTAAGAGGCTCACTTGCATTTTTTGTTTCATCAAAATTGCTTGAATATGTGTTTGCGTATGGTTATGTTACAACATGTTGTTTATGTCAGTTTGCCTTATCTTTATAGAGCCTCTTGTGTTATTATTATGGGTACATGTCAAGGGAGTGGGATCTTTTATGAGAGATGGGTTATCACGAGGTTCCTTGTAAGGATGTGTGAAGTCCAGACCTCGAGGGTGTAAGGGAGTTTTCCGTATTATATTTAAGTGATAACTAATTAATGAATGGGTATGGGTAGTTAGTTAACTTGAAAAGATAATAAATTTACTAGTGCCTCATGACTTCCTAGGGAGGATGTTTTAGGCTGAGCATGAGAAGACTATGGAGACGGTAAGTCAATCTCCCTTGGTCTCTCTCCTAAGGTCGAGACATGGCTCTGCATGCCCATAGGCTTATTCCCCATTTTTGTTTTGGCATGCGATGACACTACCTTGTACATGTGAGTTCCTTATGCTATTTTCATGATTTGCTTTATGATTACCGGCCTCTAGAGTTGATTCTTTTTGTGTTGTATGGTGGTGTGTTTGTGTATGTAGAGTGTTTAAGTTAGTCATTTGGTCAAGCGTCAACCTAGGCTAGTGTGTGAGTGGGACCTACTGACATCTTAGCTCAGGGGGTGCTTCCTAGTAGGTTCCACATTGGTCGGTTGGTTGGAGCCTTTTGTCATTGGGGATTTTCCCTCTTGTTGGTGTATTCCTCGTGCGTGGTCTTGGAGTTCCTTCTTATGATGATTTGAACCTTTGGAGCAGATTTTTGTATCATATCATCTCATGGTTGAGTGATGCAAGAGCACCAGAGTAGTTCAAACTAGCATTTGGATTTAATCCTGGTGAGACATCAATCCCAGTATTGGTATGTTCTTACTGGTTAGTTTTGCAATGTATGGAGCGAAGATGAATCGATTGCGAGTGGTTTATGTAACTTACGGATCGTTGAACGATGTTGTTTTGGGCCTTGTTCGATGTTTCTGGAGGATCGTGTGTAGTTTTATGCATTTGAAGATGTTCTTGGTGATTTGGGTTGACATGTTATCATTTCCATGTTTCATCATAAATCTATTGGTCTTTGGTCGACTTGATCGAGTTGTTAATGCTTGCGGATGGTATAAAGGGAAATATTAGAGATTCATTTTGGAGGATAGAGGTAGAAGGAACAAGAGATTGAACAAAGATGTAGTTTTCGAAGAGATTCTAGTCCAGGGGGACAGAAGTTCAGAAGGACTGAGGTCTAGATCAGTGCAGAATAGTGCAAATTGTTACCAAAGACCGAGATTCTGGTCTACGGGAACTAAAGTTCAGATGGACTGAGGTCCAGATTAGTGCAGAACAGTGCAGACTATTATCGGAGACCTATTTGTTGAGTAGAAGATCTATGTATCTTAGTTTTGTGTTGTATGGATTATTTTGTAATCTTGGGCTGCGGTCCAGCATGTGTAACCACTGAAGGCTTATGCAATTCATTAAATGTATATAGTGACAAGGCAGGGATTTCCTTCATTGGATCTCCCTACCTTGATTGCATTAAGTGGTATCAAAGTTGGTTTGTGAACCTGTTGATTGAAGAAGACCTAGATATGCACTAGTTGGTTGGAAAGGAAGTTGAGGCAACTTGTAGACTTGTCCAAATCGTCGAACTAGATCAAGTGATGGGACTCACTTTTCAATTAACCCCGAGATCCTGATGCAGGAGCACCAGAGTAGTTCAAACCAGCATTTGGATTTAATCCCGGTGAGACATCAATCCCAGTATTGGCCCAGTATTAGTATGTTCTTACAGGTTGGTTTTGCAGTGTATGGAGTGAAGTTGAATCGGGTTGCGGATGGTTTTTGTAACTTGCGGATCGTTGAGAGATGTTGTTTTGGGCATTGTCTGATGTTCCTCGAGGACCGCGTGCTATTATATGCATTTGAAGATGTTCTTGGTGATTTGGGCCAACATGTTATCGTTTACACGTTTCATCATGAACTAGTTGGTCTTTGGCCGAATTGATCGATTTATTATTGCTTGTGGATGGTATAAAGGGAAATCTTAGAGATTCATTTTGGAGGACAGAGGTTGAAGGAACAAGAGATCGAGAGAAGATGTAGTTTACAGAGAGATTCTGGTTCAAGGGGACTGAAGTTCGGAAGGACTAAGGTCTGGATCAGTGCAGAACAGTACAGACTGTTACCAGAGACCAAGATTCTAGTCTAGGGGGACTGAAGTCCGGATGGACTAAGGTCCGGATCAGTGCATAATAGTACAGACTGTTACCAGAGACCTATTTGTAGTTTCCAGAGTGATTCTGGCCCGAGAGGACTGAAGTCCAGATTAGTTCAGATTGTTATCGAAGGTTTATTTATCGAGCAGAAGATCTGCGGATCTTAGATTTGTGTTGTATGGATTTTTTTGTAACCTTGGGCTGTGGTCCAACATGTGTAGCCACTGAAGGTTTATATAATTTATTAAATGGATATACTGATTGTTTTATCTGATTATCGGTTATTTCATGTGTTGCTTCTACCCTTTAGGTTGCTCTTTATCTATTTACCGGTTAGATCTGGTGTTGTATGGTAGGTTGTTGTTATCTTGCATGGTGTATTGTGTATCTTGCATGGAGTTTTGTGTTATGGGCTGCAAGGCGGACATGTCCTTCATTGGATCTCCCTACCTTGACTAAGTCATTGAAACATTGTCATTATGTAGTAGAGTAGGATTATTGTAAAGAAGTGAGTAGTACTCACAATTGTACTTAATGTAACAACAACCCTATTGTGAACATGAGTGTGTGTGTGTGTGTGTGTATATATATATATATCAGTTTGGACTTCCAATGGAATGATGGTAATCTATTTATGTAAGTTGGGAGCAAGTGGTTGTAAACTCCTGTAAAGATAACTTGTATTTGTAGCATTAAAATCCTTGAACTAGTACATGTAACCTTGTTGGATTCATTATGTTCATTCATGAGTAGTTTAGTTAGTTGTTTGAAACTTCATTATGCTATGGTTGAGATTAGTTGAAATGCAGCAACTCATTCACTCATGTAAGCTATTATGTTAGATGGAATGATGTAAAATATGTTTAAGGCAATGATTGAAAGTTGCTTAACTATGCACACTATGAATCACCTTGACACTTGAATGATACAAATGTGGACAAACAAATGCATTACATGATTTTGATGCAACTAAAAGAGCACACATATCTTAATGTAAAATTAGGACTTGAACAATGGCATAAAAGCTAAGACAATGCTAAAAACACCAAAACTAGATCATAAAAGCATGCTCATGATGATGATGTATATAGTTCCATGGAAACCAAATCAGCCTAAGGTTGAAACCTGATATAAAAAAAAAAAACTAAGAACTTGACATACATAGTGTTCCTAGTGAGCATGAACTTAATATTATGACCGCTGCAATAAGATTAATAATGCTTAGTAGATGTCCTTGAATATGTAGCTGCATTAGTATGATTACATGCGTATGATAGTGATTAAGTATGGTAGAATGACTCTTAAGTATTGCATTAAAGTGCGGACAATAGTATAGTAGTAGTCATTTCACTTATAGTAGCTCATATCTCTTCATGGTGGTGTATGGTATAAGGTTCTAGGGTGCATGTGTTATATTTTGGATCACAATTGGTTGCATATAAGTCTTGTTTTGTCATTAATGTTTGAGTTAGAGGCACTTGTACATAAGTACCATGCTCATGCATTTGCTCATATTTATGTTCATGTAGGAGATAGATTATGTAGCATCGTGCATTAAGGAGGTTTCCAATTGTAGTGTCGTAAATTGTACACCCTTGCTAGGGTGGTACAATTTCACACTTATTAGGTTAGCACCCATCTTAGTGTGTCTTGTATCTTGCATTTCTAATTCCCCTTTAACCATTTAATTAATTAATTTAATTAAATCTAAGGTCATGTCTCATCACTTTACATATTACAAAGTTGGGCCCTTTACCCTAAGTGTGCCCCTTTTCATCTTATTCCTCCAATGAATCATTTAAACCCTAATTATGTCTTATTTTGATCGTTTAGGCCTGATTTTGCATATCAAAACACTTCGAAATTGGCTATAACTTTGGGATACGCTCTAATATCATCATATCTAACGCCCTTGAAAATTTGGTGAAAATTTGGTCAGACTATGGCGGGAATGCACAATCCTATGATATGATAATGCTTAACCCCAAAATATCAGTGGGAAATTCAAATCCTAGGTCGGCCTAAACATGAAATTAAGATCTAGGGTTTCATACTTAAGAGCTCTCTTTCTTCATTTGAAGGGGTCTTCGGCTAAGAATCTAAGAGAAGTTTTTTGGAGTTTTAGAGCCTTCTTTACAGCAAAAGAGTAGATCTTTGAAGTCTTCAATAATATTAAACATTCATCAAGCATCATTTTATCAAATGGGGGCTTTTAAATATGTAAAAGAACAATAGAAGATCACTGAATGACGATTGGTTTGTACCTCTCCCTTAGGGTTGGGTATGGTTTCATTTTGTTTTTAGATCTTTTCATAAGCTTCATTTTGATTCATATTCATGTGTTAGATCACTTTGCATTATAGATTTAGAGCATGTACTTTGTCAATTATAAGCAATTAGGGTTTACTCTTTAGGGTTGCACTAGTTTGTTTACTTTCATTCTTAGGATCTTGCATATACACAAGGTTCTTGCACACACATTTTTAGTACATTATCGACTATTTGTGGAGGTGGAAATCACCAACATGAGGGTTTGACTACGGCAAAACCCTAGATAGCCACCCTAAACCTCTTCTTTTCACCTTGCAGGTGTAGAAACAAGAATCTAGAAGCAGGTACAAGTCTAGAATAGGCATCTGCATCACTAAGAAACTTCAGAAGTGTAGAAACCCTATCAAGGACAGGGGTGTGGAGCCTTGGTCCTGCCCAGGACAGGGGCGTGGTGCCTTGGTCCTGCCCTCTGTTAGTAGGACTTGGCATAACAACAATTCACAGGTCTCAGAATCTCTCCTCTCAGTTGCAGCTCCAAAATTATAGAATCGGGACAGTGGCGTGGCACCCTGGTCTCGGACATTTCTGCTCATATTTCAGACACAAGTGCACCTCTGATTTTGCCTTCTAGTCTATATTTTTCAGCAGTGTATCAGTTGTTCTTTGATCTGCATTGTCAGATTATGATTTGTTTGCTTACTTGTTGTCTAGGTTAGATTGCATTTTGCATTATTCCTCTCTCTCATTTACAACAAAGGAATAGAAAACCTAAGAGGTAATCCACGACTCTCTCTTTCTCATAAAAAGTAGCTGTCTTACGTTACCTCTCTAGGCTCTTTCATATTCGATGAGTGTGTATGAGAGTGGGATTAGGGTTTCCATACTTAGTCTCACTTTTTCCCCTACACAGCTTTGGTGAACCCGACGTGAAACCAATTTCATTTGCATTGCATTGCATTGTTAGGTATAGATCTAGTTTATTTTATTTGCTTTCAGAACATAATAATAATAATAAAAAAAAAAAAAAAAAAAAGAGATAGGTGTCTTTCATTTTCCTTGCATTGTGTGTTTAAGTTTTATGCAATTTTCATTTCAAGATGTCATATTTCTATTTGCAAGAAGTTTATGCTTTTGATGATGCATGCAATTTTGTTGATTATGAGTTTAGTAAGGATGGATTAGATGAATCTCTAGATGTTTTTGAACCCTAAGCCTTCTAAACCCTCATTTTGTCAAAAAATAATCAACCTTGTTACTATGCCATTTCATGGTGATGAGAAAGATAAGTTGAATGATCCCTCTTGTGGGTATATTCCTATCAACCCCTCCACTAGATCTAGCAACATAGTTGATTCCCATGATTCCCTCTATGATGTTATGTCTCCTTTTGAATCCAAAGATAAACCTTTCAATCACTATGACTATGCTTTATTGGATGATGCCCTTGATGACTTTATGTCTCTACCCTTCCAAACAAGAATAATACATCTAAAAAGTTAATCAACATGATCAATGTGAATGAACATAGCAAACCTCTTTTTTTTGTCCAAGGTGCTTGTCCTTCTCCAACTTCACCTCTTCCTAATCAACCTCTTTTCTAAGGTTCAAGGTGGATATGTTCATGATTCCTTTAGTACTCCGAAAAAACCCATCATTACGGTTCAAGGAAGGAATCCCACTAAGAGTCCTTATAGCTATGCTAGACAACTTACTAAGGAGAGTTATAATGCAGTTGCCCATACCTATAATACAAGAAACAATAGACAACCTAACCCTCATCCAGTTGTTTTGACTCCTCTACCTGATCCTCAACTCATTCTTCCTCAAGCACCTCGTATTTCACAAACCCTTGGTAAGGAATATGATCTTGTCGAACAACTTAAATCTACTCTTGCCAAGATATTCCTTTGGGATTTGCTTCAAACTTCCTCAACTCATCATGGAATGCTACAAGATGCCTTGAAAACATTGAATGTCCCACCCACAGTGACATCCAATAATATGGCTTCCTTGATTGACTTTGTTACATCACCTAAGGCTCATATTGTGTTTACACAAGATGAGTTGCCATCTAGTAAAATTCAGCAACAATATGATCCCTTAATGATTGTGGTTATCATATATGATAGCGCGATAAGACGAACATTGGTGGACAATGGTTTTGGCCTTAATTTTTTTAGCATTAACTTGTTGCATAAGATCAATGTTGATACATCTCTTATCAAGCCTGATTCTCGCACTATCTGTGGCTTTGATAATGTTGCTAAATCTTCACTAGGTATCATCACCTTGCCTATTAAGGTAGGTCCTTTTACTTTACCTACTCCTATCCATGTTATGTCTGGAGAGTTGACATACAACTTGTTGCTAGGAAGACCTTGGATTCATAGCATGCAAGTTGTTCCCTCTACATTGCATAGGCAAATCAAATTTATTTACAACAATACAACATATACCTTGTTAGGAGACATGAGATATTAGGCTTGTTTACAAACATCAAGTTCTAAATACTCTTCAATCAGTTCTTCCCCAAAAGCTTCCACTGTGACTAGTGTGACTAGTTCATCAAATTTGTCTCCTATATCTGGATCAATCCATGATACTTCCTCAAGTGAACCTAAGGTTCTTGAGGAAGAGTCTTCTCAGCTTGACTCTATGATTGAGAATACTTTCTCTCCTGAAAAAGATTCTTGCAGAAGATGACTGGGGATCCCTTGATTTCAATCCTACTTTCATAGGGGAATACAAAATTCTCCCTAGAGAACCTAAGGTTGAAAAGAAGAAAGAAGAAGAACCTAAAAAACAATCTACTTTATTTGGGCCATTGAATAATAACTTCATGACAGCTTCTCAGATTTCATCTCCCTTAGTCTCTGGTTTAGAGGATTTTGATCTTTCACTTTTTGAAAATCCTCCTTCTTCTTTGGAAATGACTAACCTTTATGGTCTTGGTTTTCACATCCTAGCTAGGTGTGGATATAATGGAAATGGATGTGGTTCTCAAGAACAAGGGATTAAAGTTCCCTTGGAAAACAACTTTCGTGATATGACATTTGAGCTTGGTTATGATCCTTTCAAGTGTACTAAAGGCTCTAAGAGACCAGCGATTAGTGTTAATGTCATTTCTGCTTCTCTCACACTAAAATACCCAGAATATATTGACTTTGAACCTTATTGTGTCTTTGCTTTGGATGTTTTTTCTACCAATGATTCCTTAGCTGAATTCTTGGGAGCTTATGACAACCTTCCTTGTTATCACCATAATCATAGTTTTCCCTGTTGTTTAAATGCGGAAGCCTACTTTGGGAAATAAAGAAATAATGATGAGATAGTTAAAGAATTTCCTCAATTGAGAGATGCTACTCAACAAAGCAATCTCCTAATAAATGACACCATTGATATCAAGATGGATCCTTGTGTTGAAGATAAGATCATCAAAATAGGGAAATGTCTTGATGAAGAAGAGCAAAAAAAATATGCTAAGTTGTTACATGAATTTCCTAAGAACTTTGCTTGGATATATTATGACATGTCTAGCATAGATCCTAAGATTGTCACTCATAACATTGTCCTAATTCCTGATGCTAAACCTGTGAAGGAAAAGATTTGAAAGATTCACCCTAAAGCGGCATTACTTGTTAAAGATGGGATTGAAAAATTGTTGGATGTTGGATTCATTCATCCTATCAACTATTCCCCATGGATTTCAAACATTGTGGTAGTGGCTAAAGCTGAAAACAAGATTAGGACATGTACTGATTTTCATGATTTGAACAAGGCCTCTTTAAAAGATGATTTTCCCCTCTTGAATATTGATATGATAGTGGATTCAGTAGCAGGGCATGCTTTACTATCCTTTATGGATGGTTTCTCAGGATATAATCAATTTTTCATCAATCCCCAAGATCAATATAAAACTTCTTTCACCACTCCTTGGGGTACGTTTTATTGGATTATGATGCCTTTTGGATTAAAAAATGCAGGCGCAACCTATCAGCATGCTATGACTCTCATTTTCCATGATTATATGCATAAGACCTTAGAAGATTACGTTGATGACATCTTAGCCAAATCCGTCCTTCGTATAGATCATGTTAAGATCCTACGTCAAATATTTGAGAGAATTCGTAAGTACAACATGCATTTGAATCCCCAAAAATGTATTTTTGGTGTGGATAGTGTAAAACTACTAGGATTCATAGTTTCACATCATGGTGTTGAGGTGGATACGAAGAAGATAGATGACATTGTTAATATGCCACCTCCTAAGAATGTTTCTCAACTAAAAGTTTTGCAAGGAAATATCCAAGCTATTCGTAGGTTCGTCTCTCAACTTGTGGATCGTACCTTTCCCTTCACACAATTGCTTAAGAAAAATATCACTTTCCAATGGAATGAGGATTGTCATCAAGCATTTGAAGACTTAAAGACTTATTTGGCCAATCCTCCCATTTTTCAACCTATTGATCCTACTAAGCCTTTTCTTCTATACACCACTGCTTCTCCTCAAGCTCTTCCAACCTTATTGGCACAATGTGATAAGGATGGTAGAGAATGCCCAGTTTATTACATAGGTCGCACTCTACTTGATTACGAAGTCCGATATTTAATGATAGAAAGACAGTGCCTTGCTTTAGTCTTTGCAACCCAAAAGTTGAGGCATTATCTCTTAAATGCTGAGATTCGTGTTATCGTTAAATTTTATCCTCTTAAACAACTTTTCTCCAAAACCAATCTTTCCGGACGCTTAACTAAGTGGGTTATGATGTTAACTAAGTTTGGCCTTAAGTTTGTCTCACAAAAGGTAATAAAGGATCAAGGGTTGACTAACCATTTAGTTTATGCCCCTTTTCCCTTCTCCCTACCTAATTCAGAGTGTTTCCCCGATGAATACATTCTTTCCATTGAGGTTGATGAGACTTGGGAACTGTACTTTGATGGCTCTAAGTATTGTACAGGATCGGGGGCAGGGGTGGTCTTAATTTCTCCTAAAAAAGAAGCCTATTCCTTTATCATATCGTCTCAATTTCTTATATACCAACAACATTGCTGAATATGAAGCTCTATAACTGGAATTAAAGAAGCCTTAGCATTGAGTGTGAAGAATCGACATATTTATGGAGATTCTCAACTAATCATAAGATAAGTGATAGGAGTTTATCAATCTAAGCAAGACAAATTATCGTAATATAAATATCTATCTTATCCTTGTTACGAAAATTCGATTCTTACACCATGGAGCTCGTTCCTCAAAAAGATAATTGACATGCTAATGCGATGGCATGTGTCACTTCTCTTGTGTCTCTAGAGGACCCCACGATGGATCTTCAATTCACTATTCACAACCTTACTTCCCCGACTATTGTTGATAACCCTGGGGATTTGGCATATTGTTGCATTATACATTCTAACGAATAGTACTCGCATGTCGTAAGATATTTGAGTGATGGTACCTTTCTTGATTCTACGAATAAGAATACTAGGGCTAGGGTTCACAAATTGGTTGCTAGATACATTATCCTTTCTAATATTCTCTATAGGAGGGGTTATAATGGTCTTCTTCTTTGATGCTTAAATAAGGCTGAGGTCCCCATCGCTCTTAAAGAAGCGCATTTAGGTGCTTGTGGGGACATTTTGGGGGTAGGTCTTTAGTTCAGGGATTGCTCCGAATGGGATATTATTGGCAAACCATGGAAAAAGATTCTTTTGTGTTTGTTAAACGATGCCATCAGTGTCAACAACATAGCAATTTGATCCATGGCCTCGCCCAAAAGTTTTGATCACAAGTAGCATCTTGTCCCTTTTCCACATGGGGTTTGGATCTCATTGGTAAAATATCTCCTCCTTCATCTCAAGGACATACTTTCATCATAATTGCTACTGATTACTTTACGCAGTGGGTGGAAGTCGTTCCTCTTAGATCCACTACCGTTGAAGTAATTTGTCAATTCATTTTAGAAAACGTCATTTCTTGATTTGGGATACCTTTTGCCTTAGTTTCAAATAATGGAATGCCATTCAAAAATAAGGATGTGAAGAAGTTTCTCGACAAATATCATATTCAACATAAATTTTCTACACCTTATTATCCTCAATCAATCGGGACTTGCATCTTGAAACCTTGTTGTGCCTCCAAACACCAATTTTGATGCTCTGAAACCAAGGCTTTCAAGGTGCAAGCTCCGAAACAAGGTTCTAAGAGAATGATGTGCATCAAAATTGAATTTTGATGCTGCTAGCATGGGAATCGGGACTTGCATCTTGAAACCTTGTTGTGCCTCCAAACATTGATTTTGATGTTCCAAAATCAGGGCTTTCAAGGCACAAGCTCCAAAATGAGGTTCTAAGAGCACGATGTACATCAAAATTACATTTTGAGGCTACTGACTCTGGAATCGAGAATTGTGTCTTGAAACCTTATTGTGCATCCAAACACTAATTTTTATGCTCCAAAACCAAATATTTTGAGGCATAAGCTCCAAAACAAGGTTCTACCTCGATTTTGATGCTCCAAAACTGGGGCTTTTCAGGCACAATTTCTAAAACAAGGTTCTTAGAGCATAATGTGCTTCAAAATTAAATTTTGATGCTACTGGCTCTAGAATCAGGGCTTGCATCTTGAAACCTTGTTGTGCCTCAAAACATTAATTTTGATGCTCCAAAACAGGGGCTTTTCAGACACAAGCTTCAAAATGAGGTTATAAGAGCACGATGTGTGCCAAAATCAAATTTTGACGCTAATGACTCTACAATTGAGATTTGCATCTTGAAACCTTGTTGTGCCTCCAAACATTGATTATGATGCTCCAAATTTGGGTCTTTGGAGGCACAAGCTCCGAAATGAGCTTCTAAGAGAATGACGTGCATCAAAATCAAATTTCGACGTTACAGGCTCTGGAATAGGGACTTGTTTCTTGAAACCTTGTTGTCCCTCTAAAGACTGATTTTGATGATTCGAAATCGAGGCTTTCGAGGCACAAGCTTCGAAATGAGGTTCTAAGAGCACGATGTGCGCCAAAATCAAATTTTGACCCTATTGACTCTAGAATCGAGACTTGCATCTTGAAACCTTTTTCTGCCTCCAAACATTAATTTTGATGCTCCAAAACTAGGTCTTTCGAGGCACAAGCTCCGAAATGAGCTTCTAAGAGAATAATCGATTTTGACGCTACAAGCTCAGGAATAGGGACTTGCTTCTTGAAACCTTGTTGTGCCTCCAAACACTGATTTTGATGTTTCAAAATCAAGGCATTCAAGGCACAAGCTCCGCAAATGAGGTTCTAAGAGCATGATGTGCGTCAAAATCACATTTGACACTACCGGCTCCGAAATCGCGACTTTCGTCTTGCAACCTTGTGCCTTCAAACACCAATTTTGATGCTCTGGAACTGAGGCTATCGAGACACAAGTTCCTAAACAAGGTTCTGAGAGCACAATATGCTTCGAAATGGCATTTTGACACTACCGTCTTTCGAATTGGGATTTGCGACTTCAAACCTTGTTGTGCCTCCAAACACCAATTTTGATGCTCTAAAACTGGGGCTTCCGAGGTGCAAGTTCCAAATAAGGTTCTAAGAGAACGATGTGCATCAAAATTAAATTTTAATGCTACCAACATAGGAATAGGGGCTTGCATCTTGAAACCTTCTTGTGCCTCCAAACATTGATTTTGATGTTCCAAAATCAGGGCTTTCAAGGCACAAACTCCGAAATGAGGTTCTAAGAGCATGATGTACATCAAAATTGTGTTTTGACACTACCAACTCTAGAATCGAGAATTGTATCTTGAAATCTTGTTGTGCCTCCAAACAATAATTTTTATGCTCCAAAAATGAGGCTTTTGAGGCACAACCTCTGAAATGAGGTTCTAAGAACATCATGTTTATCAAAATCGTGTTTTGATGCTATTGGCTTGAGAATTGGTACTTGTGTCTCGAAACCTTATTGTGCCTTTAAACATTGATTTTGATGTTTTGAAACTTGAGCTTTCCAGCCACACGCTCCGAAACGAGGTTCTAAGAGCACGATGTGCATCAAAATCACGTTTTGACACTACAGGCTCCGGAATAGGGACTTGCATGTTCAAAGCTTGTTGTGCCTCCAAACACCAATTTTGATGCTTCAAAAAAGAACATTTTGAGGTATAAGATCTTAAACAAGGTTCTAAGAGCACAATGTGCATCAAAATTGAATTTTGATGCTATTGGCTCTAGAATCAGGGCTAGCATCTTGAAAAGTTGTGCCTCAAAACACTGATTTTGATGCTCCAAAACCGGGGCTTTCAAGGCACAGGCTTTGAAATGAGGTTCTAAGAGCACGATTTGCGCCAAAATCAGATTTTGACGCTATTGACTCCAAAATCGGGACTTCCATCTTGAAACCTTGTTGTGCCTCCAAACATTGATTTTGATGCTACAGGTTGTGGAATAGGGACTTGCTTCTTTAAACCTTGTGCCTCCAAACACTAATTTTGATGTTTCAAAATCAGGGCTTTCGAGGCACAAGCTCCACAAACGAGGTTTCAAGAGCACGAAGTGAGTCAAAAACACGTTTTGACACTACCAGCTCCGAAATCGCGACATCCCTCTTGCAACCTTGTGCCTCCAAACACGAATTTTGATGCTCTGAAACCTAGGCTTTCGAGGCAAAGCTCCTAATCAAGTTTCTATGAGCACAATGTGCTTCAAAATTGCATTTTGACACTACCGGCTCTGGAATCGGGACTTGTGTCTTGAAACCTTGTTGTGCCTCTAAACACCAATTTATATACTCTTAAACCGGGGCTTTCGAGGTGCAAGCTCCAAAACAAGGTTCTAAGAGAATGATGTGCATCAAAATTGAATTTTGATGCTACCAACACGAGAATCGGGACTTCCATCTTGAAAGCTTGTTGTGCCTCCAAACATTGATTTTGATGTTCCAAAATCAGGGCTTTCAAGGCACAAGCTCCGAAATGAGGTTCTAAGAGAATGATGGACATCAAAATTGCGTTTTGATGCTACCAACTCTGGAATCGGGAATTGTGTCTTGAAACCTTGTTGTGCCTCCAAAAATTAATTTTTATGCTCCAAAAATGAGGCATTTGAGGCACAACCTCTAAAATGAGGTTCTAAGAATACCATGTTTATCAAAATTGTTTTTTGACGCTATCGGCTAGACACTCGGGACTTGTGTCTTGAAACCTTGTTGTGCCTTTAAACATTGATTTTAATATTTTGAAACTGGAGTTTTCGAGCCACGCGGGACACTTTAGGCTCTGGAAGAGGGACCTGCATCTTGAAAGCTTGTTGTGCCTCCAAACACCAATTTTGATGCTTCAAAATCGAAGATTTTAAGGCATAAGCTCCAAAACAAGGTTCTACCTCGATTTTGATACTCCAAAACTGGGGCTTTTGAGGTACAATTTCTAAAACAAGGATCTAAGAGCACAATTTGCATCAAAATTGAATTTTGATGCTATTGGCTCTAGAATCGGGGCTTGCATCTTGAAACCTTGTTGTGCCTCAAAACACTGATTTTGATGCTCCGAAACTAGGGCTTTTGAGGCATAAGCTTTGAAATGAGGGTCTAAGAGCACGATATGCGCCAAAATCAGATTTTGACGCTGTTGAATTTAGAATCAAGACTTGCATCTTGAAACCTTTTTGTGCTTCCAAACATTGATTTTGATGCTCCAAAACTGGGTCTTTCGAGGCACAAGCTCCAAAATGAGCTTCTAAGAGAATGATGTGTGTCAAAATTGAATTTTGATGCTACAGGCTTCGAAATAGGGACTTGCTTTTGAAACCTTGTCGTGCCTCCAAACACTGATTTTGATGCTTCAAAATTCAGGCTTTTGAGGCACAAGCTCCGCTAACGAGGTTCTAAGAGCACGATGTGCATCAAAATCACATTTTGACACTACCGACTCTGAAATTGCGACTTCCGTCTTGTAACCTTGCGCCTCTGAACACCAATTTTGATGCTCTAAAACTGGGGCTTTCAAGGCACAAGCTCCTATATAAGGTTCTAAGAGCACAATGTGCTTCAAAATCACATTTTGACACTACCGGCTCTGGAATCGGGTCTTGCAACTTGAAACCTTGTTGTGCCTCCAAACACCAATTTTGATGCTCTAAACTCGAGGCTTTCGAGGTGCAAGCTCCGAAACAAGGTTCTAAGAGAACAATCTGCATCAAAATTGAATTTTGATGCTACCAGCATGGGAATCGGGACTGGCATCTTGAAACCTTGTTGTGCCTCCAAACATTGATTTTGATGTTCCAAAATCAGGACTTTCAAGGCACAATCTTTGAAATGAGGTTCTAAGAGCACGTTGTACATGAAAATTGCATTTTGACGCTACCGACTCTGGAATCAAGAATTATGTCTTGAAACCTTTTTTAGCCTCCAAACACTAATTTTTATGCTCTAAAAATGAGGATTTTGAGGCACAACCTCCGAAATGAGGTTATAAGAACACCATTTTTATCAAAATCGTGTTTTGATGTTATCAGTTTAAGAATCAGGACTTGTATCTTGAAACAATTTTGTGCCTTTAAACATTAATTTTGATTTTTTGAAACTGGAGCTTTCAAGCCACGCGCTTCGAAACGAGGTTCTAAGAGCACGATGTGCATCAAAATCACATTTTGACACTACAGGCTCCAGGATAGGGACATGCTTCTTGAAAGCTTGTTGTGCCTCCAAACACCAATTTTGATGCTTCAAAACTAAAGATTTTGAGGTATAAACTCCAAAACAAGGTTCTACCTTCATTTTGATGCTCCAAAGTTGGGGCTTTTGAGGCATAATTTCTAAAACAAGGTTCTAGGAGCACAATGTGCATCAAAATTGAATTTTGAACTTATTGGCTCTAGCATTGGGACTTGCATCTTGAAACCTTGTTGTGCCTCAAAACATTGATTTTGATGCTCTGAAACTGGGGCTTTTGAGGCACAAGCTTGAAAATGAGGTTCTAAGAGCACGATGTGTGCCAAAATTAGATTTTCACACTATTGGCTCTAGAATCGGGAATCGCATCTTGAAACCTTGTTATGCCTCCAAACATTGATTTTGATGCTTCAAAACTGGGTCTTTCAAGGCACAAGCTCTGAAATGAGATTCTTAGAGAATCATGTGCGTCAAAGTCGAGGCACAAGCTCTGCAAATGAGGTTCTAAGAGCACGATTTCCATGCAAATCATGTTTTGACACTACCGGCTCCAAAATCGCTACTTCCCTCTTGCAACCTTGCGCCTCCAAACACCAATTTTGATGCTTTGAAACCAGGGCTTCCGAGGCAAAAGCTCCTAAACAAGGTTCTAAGAGTACAATGTGCTTCAAAATTGCATTTTGACACTACCGGCTATGGAATCAAGACTTGGATATTGAAACCTTGTTGTGTCTCCAAATACCAATTTTGATACTCTGAAACTGGCGCTTTTGAGGTGCAAACTCCGAAACAAGGTTCTAAGAGAACGATGTGCATGAAAATTAAATTTTGATGCTACCAACATGGGAATTAGGACTTTCATCTTGAAACATTCTTGTGCCTCCAAACATTGATTTTCATGTTCCAAAATTAGGGCTTTCAAGGCATAAGCTTCAAAATGAGGTTCTAAGAGCATGATGTACATCAAAATTGTGTTTTGACGCTACTGACTCTGGAATTGGGAATTGTGTCTTGAAACCTTGTTGTGCCTCCAAACACTAATTTTTTAGGTCCAAAAATGAGGCTTTTGAAGTACAACCTCTGAATTAAGGTTCTAAGAACACCATGTTTATCAAAATCACGTTTTGACACTATAAGCTTGAGAATCGGGACCTTGAAACCTAGTTGTGCCTCCAAACATTGATTTTGATGCTCCAAAACTAGGTTTTTCGAAGCACAAGCTCCGAAATGAGGTTCTAAGAGAATGATGTGCGACAAAATCAAATTTTCACGCTACAGACTCCAGAATAGGGACTTGCTTCTCGAAACTTTGTTGTGCCTCTAAACACTGATTTTGATGTTTCAAAATCGGGGCTTTCGAGGGACAAGCTTTGCAAACGAGGTTCTAACAAAATCACGTTTTCACACTACCGGCTCCCATATCGCGACTTCTGTCTTGCAACGTTATGCCTCCAAACACTCATTTTGATGCTTCAAAACCAACGCTTTCGAGGCACAAGCTCCTAAACAAGGTTCTAAGAGAACAATGTGCTTCAAAATCACATTTTGACACTACTGGTTCTGAAATCGAGACTTGCATCTTGAAACCTTGTTGTGCCTCCAAACAACAATTTTGATGCTCTGAAATCGGGGCTTTTGAGGTACAAGCTCTAAAACAAAGTTCTAAGAGAACGATGTGCATCAAAATTGAATTTTGATGCTACCAGCATGGGAATCGGGACTTGAATCTTGAAACCTTGTTGTGCCTCCAAACATTAATTTTGATGTTCAAAAATCAGGGCTTTCAAGGGACAAGCTCCGAAATGAGGCTCCAAGTGCACGATGTACATCAAAATTGCATTTTGATGCTATTGACTCTAGAATCGAGACTTGCATCTTGAAACCTTGTTGTGCCTCCAAACATTGATTTTGATGCTCGAAAATTGGGTCTTTCGAGGCACAAGCTCTGAAATGACGTTCTAAGACAATGATGTGCATCAAAATCGAATTTTGATGCTACAGGCTCCGAAATAGGGACTTGCTTCTTGAAACCTTGTTGTGCCTCCAAACAATGATTTTTATGTTTCAAAATCAAGGCTTTCAAGGCACAAGCTCCGTAAATGAGGTTCTAAGAGCACGATGTGCGTCAAAATCATGTTTTGACACTACCGGCTCAGAAATCGTGACTTCTGTCTTGCAACCTTGCGCCTCCAAACACCAATTTTCATGCTCCGAAACTGGGGCTTTCAAGGCACAAGCTCCTAAACAAGGTTCTAAGAGCACAATGTGTTTCAAAATCATATTTTGACACTAATGGCTCTCGAACCGGGACTTGCATCTTGAAACCTTGTTGTGCCTCCAAATACCAATTTTGATACTCTGAAACCAGCGCTTTCGAAGTGCAAGCTCCAAAACAAGGTTCTAAGAGAACGAGGTGCATCAAAATTGAATTTTGATGCTACCAGCACAGGAATTGGGACTTGCATCTTGAAATCTTGTGCCTCCAAACATTGCTTTTGATATTCCAAAATCAGGGCTTTCAAGGCACAGGCTCTGAAATGAGGTTCTAAGAGCACAATATACATCAAAATTGCGTTTCTACGCTACCGACTCTAGAATTGGGAATTATATCTTGAAACCTTGTTGTTCCTCCAAACACAAATTTTTATGCTCCAAAAATGAGGCTTTTGAGGCACAACCTCTGAAATGAGGTTCTAAGATCACCATTTTTATCAAAATCGTGTTTTGAAGCTATCGGCTTGACATTTGGGACTTGTGTCTTGAAACCTTGTTGTGCTTTTAAACATTGATTTTGATGTTTTGAAACTGGAGCTTTTGAGCCACGCGCTACGAAAAGAGCTTGTAAGAGCACAATGTACATCAAAATCACATTTTGACACTACAGGCTCCAAAAAAAGGACTTGCATCTTGAAAGCTTGTTGTGCCTCCAAACACCAATTTTGATGCTTCAAAACCGAATATTTTGAGGCATAAGCTCCAAAACAATGTTCTACCTCGATTTTGATGCTCCAAAACTAGGGCTTTTGAGGCACAATTTCCAAAACAAGGTTCAAAGAGCACAATGTGCATCAAAATTGAATTTTGATGGTACTGGCTCTAGAATCGGGATTTGCATCTTGCAACCTTGTTGTGCCTCCAGACATTGATTTTGATGCTCCAAAACTGGGTCTTTCGAGGTACAAGCTCCAAAATGAGCTTCTAAGAGAATGATGTGCGTGAAAATTGAATTTTGATGCTACATGCTCCGGAATAGTGTCTTGCTTCTTGAAATCAGGGCTTTCGAGGCACAAGCTCTGCAAATGAGGTTCTAAGAGAATGACATGCGTCAAAATCATGTTTTGACACTACCAACTCTAAAATTGCGACTTCTATCTTGCAACCTTGCTCCTCCAAACACCAATTTTGATGCTCCGACACTAAGGCTTTCGAGGCACTACCGATTCTGGAATCGGAACTTGTGTCTTGAAACTTTGTTGTGTTTCCAAACACCAAATTTCTTGCTCTGAAACCAGGGCTTTCGAGGTGCAAGCTCTGAAACAAGGTTCTAACAGAACGATGTGCATCAAAATTGAATTTTGATGATACCAGCACGGGAATTGGGACTTGCATCGTAAAACTTTGTTGTGCCTCCAAACATTGATTTTGATGCTCCAAAATCAGGGCTTTCAAGGCACAAGCTCCGAAATGAGGTTCTAAGAGCACGATGTACATCAAAATTGCGTTTCGATGCTATCGACTTTGGAATCGAGAATTGGGTCTTGAAACCTTGTTGTGCCTCCAAACACTGATTTTTATGCTCAAAAAATGAGGCATTTGAGGCATAGCCTCCGAAATGAGGTTCTAAGAACACCATGTTTATCAAAATCGTGTTTTGATGCTATCGGCTTGAGAATTGGGACTTGTGTCTTGAAACCTTGTTGTGCCTTTAAACATTGATTTTCACGTTTTGAGACGGGATCTTTCAAGCCATGCACTCCCAAACGAGGTTCTAAGAGCACGATGTGCATCAAAATCACATTTTGACACTACAGGCTCCAGAATAGGGACTTGCGACTTGAAAGCTTGTTGTGCCTCCAAACACCAATTTCGATGCTTCAAAACTGAAGATTTTGAGGCATAAGCTCCAAAACAAGGTTCTACCTTGATTTTGATGCTCCAAACCTAGAGCTTTTGAGGCACAATTTCTAAAACAATGTTCTAAGAGCACAATGTGCATCAAAATTGAATTTTGATGCTACTAGCTCTAGAATCAGGGATTTCATCTTGAAACCTTGTTGTGCCTAACAACACTGATTTTGATGCTCTGAAACCAGAGCTTTCAAGGCATAAGCTCTGAAATGAGGTTCTAAGAGCACGATATGCCCCAAAATCAGATTTTGATGCTATTGACTCTAGAATCAGGACTTGCATCTTGAAACCTTGTTGTGCCTCAAAACATTGATTTTGATACTCCAAAACTAGGTCTTTCAAGGCACAAGCTCTGAAATAGGGACTTGCTTCTTGAAACCTTGTTGTACCTCCGAACACTGATTTTGAAGTTTCAAAATTAGGGCTTTCGAGGCACAAGCTCTGCAAACGAGGTTCTAAGAGCATGATGTGCATCAAAATCATGTTTTGACACTACCGGCTCTGAAATCGCGACTTCCGTCTTGCAACCTTGCACTTGCAAACAATAATTTTGATGCTCCAAAACTGGGGCTTTTGAGGCACAAGCTCCTAAATTGGGACTTGCATCTTGAAACCTTGTTGTGCCTCCAAACACCAATTTTTATACTCTGAAACCGAGGCTTTCGAGGTGCAAGCTACGAAACAAGGTTCTAAGAGAACGATGTGCATGAAAATTGAATTTTGATGCTACCAGCACGGGAATCGGGACTTCCATCTTGAAACCTTGTTGTGCCTCCAAAGATTGATTTTGATGTTCCAAAATCAGGGCTTCCAAGGCAAAAGCTCTGAAATGAGGTTCTAAGAGCATGATGTACATCAAAATTGCGTTTTGATGCTACTGACTCTGGAATCAAGAATTGTGTCTTGAAACCTTGTTGTTCCTCTAAACACTAATTTTTATGCTCCAAAAATGAAGATTTTGAGGCACAACCTCTGAAATGAGGTTCTAAGAACACCATGTTTATCAAAATCGTGTTTTGAGGCTATCGGCTTGACAATCGAGACTTATGGCTTGAAAGCTTGTTGTGCTTTTAAACATTGATTTTCATGTTTTGAAACTGGAGCTTACGAGCGATGCGCTCTGAAACGAGGTTCTAAGAGCACGATGTGCATCAAAATCACGTTTTGACACTACAGGCTCCGTAATAAGGACTTGCATCTTGAAAGCTTGAATTGCCTCCAAACACCAAATCTGATGCTTCATAACCAAATATTTTGAGGCATAAGCTCCAAAACAAGGTTCTACCTCGATTTTGATGCTCCAAAATTGGGCTTTTGAGGCACAATTTCAAAAACAAGGTTCTAAAAGCACAATGTGCATCAAAATTGAATTTTGATGCTACTAGCTCTAGAATTGGGGCTTGCATCTTGAAACCTTGTTGTGCCTCAAAACACTTATTTTGATCCTCTGAAACCGGGGCTTTCAAGGCACAAGCTTCGAAATGAGGTTCTAAGAGCACCATGTTCGCCAAAATTAGATTTTGAAGCTATTGACTCTAGAATCGAGACTTGCATCTTAAAACCTTGTTGTGCCTCCAAACATTGATTTTGATGCTCCAAATTTGGGACTTTTGAGGCACAAGCTTCGAAATGAGCTTCTAAGAAAATGATGTGCATCAAAATCAAATTTTGACGCTACAGGCTCCGAAATAGGGACTTGCTTCTTGAAACCTTGTTGTGCCTCCAAACACTAATTTTGATGTTTCAAAATCGGGGCTTTCGAGACAAAAGCTCTGCAAATGAGGTTCTAAGAGCACGATGTGCATCAAAATCACGTTTTGACACTACCGACTCCGAAATCGTGCATTCTCTCTTGCAACCTTGTACCTCCAAACACCAATTTTTATGCTCAGAAACTAGGGCTTTCGAGGCACAAGCTCCTAAACAAAGTTCTAAGAGCACAATGTGCTTCAAAATCGCATTTTGACACTACCAGCTCTGGAATCAGGACTTGCATCTTGAAACCTTGTTGTGCCTCCAAACACCAATTTTGATGCTCTCAAACTAGGGCTTTCGAGGTGCAAGCTCTGAAGCAAGGTTCTAAGAGAACGATGTGCATCAAAATTAAATTGTGATGCTACCAGCACGGGAATCAGTACTTGCAGCTTGAAATATTGTTGTGCAACAAAGATTGATTTTAGTGTTCCAAAATCAGGGGTTTCAAGGCACAAGCTCCGGAATGAGGTTCTAAGAGCGCGATGTACATCAAAATTGCGTTTTGACTATACCAACTCTGGAATCGGGAATTATTTCTTGAAACCTTGTTGTGCCTCCAAACACTATTTTTTATGCTCCAAAAATGATGCTTTTGAGGCACAACCTCCGAAATAAGGTTCTAAGAACACCATGTTTATCAAAATCATGTTTTGACACTATCGGCTTGAGAATCGGGACTTGTGTCTTGAAACCTTGTTGTGCCTTTAAACATTGATTTTGATGTTTTGAAATTGGAGCTTTCGAGCCATGTGCTCCGAAATGAGGTTCTAAGAGCACTATGTGCATTAAAATCAAGTTTTGACGCTACAAACCTTGGAATAGGGTCTTGCATTTTTAAAGCTTGTTGTGCTTCCAAACACCAATTTTGATGCTTAAAAACCAAATATTTTGAGGTATAAGCTCCAAACCAAGGTTCTACCTCGATGTTGATGCTTGAAGACTTTTGAGGCACAATTTCTAAAACAAAGTTCTAAAAGCACAATGTGCATCAAAATTGAATTTTGATGCTACTGGGTCTAGAATCGGGGCTTGCATCTTGAAACCTTGTTGTGCCTCAAAACACTGATTTTGATGCTCCGAAAGGCTTTTAAGGCACAAGCTTCGAAATGAGGTTCTAAGAGCATGATGTGCACCAAAATAAGATTTTCACGCTATTGACTCTAGAATCGGGACTTGCATCTTGAAACCTTGTTGTGCCTCCAAACATTAATTTTGATGCTCCAAAACTGGGTCTTTCGAGGCACAACATCTGAAATGAGCTTCTAAGAGAATGATGTGTTTCAAATTTGAATTTTGCTGCTACAGACTCTGGAATAGGGACTTGGTTCTTGAAACCTTTTTGTGCCTCCAAACACTGATTTTGATATTTCAAAATCGGGGCTTTTGAGGCTCAAGCTCCGCAAATGAGGTTCTAAGAGCACGATGTGCATCAAAATCATGTTTTGACACTACCGGCTCCAAAATCGCGACTTCTGTCTTGCAAGCTTGCGCTTCCAAACACCAATTTTGATGCTCCAAAACTGAGGCTTTCGAGGCACAAGTTTCTAAGAGCACAATGTGCTTCAAAATCACATTTTGACACTACCGGCTCTGGAATGGGGACTTGCATCTTAAAACCTTGTTGTGCCTCCAAACACCAATTTTGATGCTCTAAAACCCAGGCTTTCGAGGTGCAAGCTCCGAAACAAGATTCTCAGAGAACGATGTGCATCAAAATTGTATTTTCATGCTACCAGCACGGGAATTGAGACTTGCATCTTGAAACTTTGTTGTGCCTCCAAACATTGATTTTGGTGTTCCATAATCAAGGCTTTCAATGCACAAGCTCCAAAATGAGGTTCTAAGAACACTATGTACAACAAAATTACGCTTTGACACTTCCGACTCTAGAATCAGGAATTGTGTCTTGAAACCTTGTTGTGCCTCGAAACACTAATTTTTATGCTCCAAAAATGAGGCTTTGAGGCACAACCTCCGAAATGAGGTTCTAAGAACACTATGTTTATCAAAATTGTGTTTTGACACTATCGGCTTGAGAACAGGGACTTGTGTCTTGAAATCTTGTTGTGCCTTTAAACATTGATTTTGATGTTTTGAAACTGGACCTTTCGAGCCATGCGCTCCGAAATGAGGGTGTAAGAGCACGATGTGCATCAAAATCACGTTTTGACACTACAGGCTCCGGAATAGGGACTTGTATCTTGAAAGCTTGTTGTGCCTCCAAACACCAACTTTGATGCTTCAAAACTAGAGATTTTGAGGCATAATCTCTAAAACAAGGTTCTACCTCGATTTTGATGCTCCAAAACTGGGGCTTTTGAGCCACAATTTCTAAAACAAGGTTCTAAGAGCACAATGTGCATCAAAATTGAATTTTGATGCTACTGGCTCTAGAATCGAGGCTTGCATCTTGAAACCTTGTTGTGCCTCAAAACACTAATTTTAATGCTCTGAAACCAGAGCTTTCGAGGCACAAGCTTGGAAATGAGGTTCTAAGAGCACGATGTGTGCCAAAATCAGATTTTCATGCTATTGACTCTAGAATCAGGAATTGCATCTTGAAACATTGTTGGGCCTCCAAACATTGATTTTCATGCTCCAAAACTGGGTCTTTCGAGGCACAAGCTCTGAAATGAGCTTCTAAGAGAATGATGTGCGTCAAAGTCGAATTTTGACGCTACAAGCTCCGGAATAGGGACTTGCTTCCTGAAACCTTGTTGTGCCTCCAAACACTGATTTTGATGTTTCAAAATTGGGGTTTCAAGGCACAAGCTCCAAAAATGAGGTTCTAAGAGCACGATGTTTGTCAAAATCATGTTTTGACACTACCGGCTTCGAAATTGTGACTTTCGTCTTGCAACCTTGTGCCTTCAAACACCAATTTTGATGCTCCAAAACTGAGGCTTTCGAGGCACAAGCTCCTAAACAAGTTTCTAAGAGCACAGTGTGCTTCAAAATCATATTTTGACACTACCGGCTTCGGAATCGGGACTTGCGTCTTGAAACCTTGTTGTGCCTCCAAACACCAATTTTGATGCTTTGAAACCGGGGATTTCGAGGTGCAAGCTCCAAAACAAGGTTCTCAGAGAATGATGTGCATCAAAGTTGAATTTTGATGCTACCAGCACAGGAATCAGGACTTGCATCTTGAAACCTTGTTGTGCCTCCAAACATTGATTTTGATGTTTCAAAATCAGGGCTTTCAAGGCACAAGCTCCGAAATGAGGTTCTAAGAGCACGATGTACATCAAAATTGTATTTTGACGCTACAGACTCTACAATCGGGAATTGTGTCTTGAAACCTTGTTGTTCCTCCAAACACTAATTTTTATGCTCCAAATATGAGGCTTTGGAGGCACAACCACTGAAATAAGGTTCTAAGAACACCATGTTTATCAATATCATGTTTTGACGCTATAGGCTTGAGAATCGGGACCTTGAAACCTTGTTGTGCCTCCAACCATATATTTTGATGCTCTAAAACTAGGTTTTTCGAAGCACAAGGTCCGAAATGAGCTTTTAAGAGAATGATGTGCAACAAAATCAAATTTTGACACTACAGGCTCCATAATAGGGACATGCTTCTTGAAACTTTGTTGTGCCTCCAAACATTGATTTTGATGTTTTAAAATTGGGGCTTTCAAGGCACAAGCTCCACAAATGAGGTTCTAAGAGCATGATGTGCATCAAAATCACATTTTGACACTACCGGCTCCCAAATCGCGACTTCCATCTTGCAACCTTGCGCCTCCAAACACCAATTTTGATGCTTCAAAAGTGGGGCTTTCGAGGTGCAAGCTCCTAAACAAGGTTCTAAGAGCACAATGTGCTTCAAAATCGCATTTTGACACTACCAACTTTGGAATCGGGACTTGCGTCTTGAAACCTTGTTGTGCCTCCAAACACCAATTTTGATGCTCTAAAACCGGGGCTTTTGAGGTCCAAGCTCCGAAACAAGGTTTTAAGAGAACGATGTGCATCAAAATTGAATTTTGATGCTACCAACATGGGAATCGAGACTTGCATCTTGAAACCTATTTGTGCCTCCAAACATTGATTTTAATGCTCCAATATCAGGGCTTTCAAGGCACAAGCTCTAAAATGAGGTTCTAAGAGCACGATGTACATCGAAATTGAGTTTTGATGCTACCGTGTCTAGAATCATATTTTGACGCTATTGACTCTAGAATCGGGACTTGCATCTTGAAACATTGTTGTGCCTCCAAACATTGATTTTGATGCTCCAAAACTGGGTCTTTCGAGACACAAGCTCCGAAATGAGCTTCTAAGATAATGATGTGCGTCAAAATCAAATTTTGACGCTACAACCTCTAGAATAGGGACTTGCTTCTTGAAACCTTGTTGTGCCTCCAAACACTGATTTTTTATGTTTCAAAATTGGGGCTTTCGAGGCACAAGCTCCAGAAATGAGGTTCTAAGAGCACCATGTGCGTCAAAGTCATGTTTTGACACTACCGGCTCCAAAATCGCAACTTCCCTCTTGCAACCTTGCACCTCCAAATGCTAGTTTTGATGCTCTGAAACTGGGCCTTTCGAGGCACTAGCTCCTTAAGAATGTTCTAAGAGCACAATTTGCTTCAAAATTGTATTTTGGCACTACAAACTTTGGAATCGAGACTTGCATCTTGAAACCTTGTTGTGCCTCCAAACACCAATTTCTATGCTCTGAAACTGAGACTTTCGAGGTGCAAGCTCTGAAACAAGGTTCTAAGAGAACGATGTGCATCAAAATTGAATTTTGATGCTACCAACATGTGAATCGGGACTTGCATCTTGAAACCTTGTTGTGCCTCCAAACATTGATTTTGATTCTCCAAATTCAGGACTTTCAAGGTACAAGCTCCGAAATGAGGTTCTAAGAGCATGATGTACATCAAAATTGCATTTTGATGCTACCCACTTTGGAATCGGGAATTATTTCTTGAAACCTTGTTGTGCCTCCAAACACTAATTTTTATGCTCCAAAAATGAGGATTTTGTGGCACAACCTCTGAAATGAGGTTCTAAAAACACCATGTTTATCAAAATCGTGTTTTGACGCTATCGGCTTGAAAATCGGGACTTGTGTCTTGAAAACTTCTTGTGCCTTTAAATATTGATTTTGATGTTTTCAAACTAGAGCTTTCAAACCACGTGCTCCGAAACGAGGTTCTAAGAGCACGATGTGCATCAAAATCACATTTTGACACTACAGGCTCCAGAATAGGGACTTGCATCTTGAAAGCTTGTTGTTCCTCTAAACACCAATTTTGATGCTTAAAAACCAAATATTTTGAGGTATCAGCTCCAAAACAAGGTTCTACCTCGATTTTGATGCTCCTAAACTGGGGCTTTTGAGGCACAATTTCTAAAAAAAGGTTCTAAGAGCAAATGTGCATCAAAATTGAATTTTGATGCTACTAGCTCTAGAATCGGGGCTTGCATCTTGAAACCTTGTTGTGCCTCAAAACACTGATTTTGATGCTCCAAAACTGGGGCTTTTGAGGCACAAGCTTCGAAATGAGATTCTAAGAGCATGATGTGCGTGAAAATCATATTTTGACACTACTGATTCTACAATTGAGACTTGCATCTTGAAACCTTGTTGTAACTACAAACATTGATTTTGATGCTCCAAAACTGGTTCTTTCAAGGCACATGCTCCGAAATGAGCTTCAAAGAGAATGATGTGCATCAAAATTGAATTTTGACTTTACAGGTTCCAGAATAGGGACTTGCCTCTTGAAACCTTGTTGTGCCTCCAAATACTGATTTTGATGTTTCAAAATTGAGGCTTTCAATGCACCAACTCCGGATATGAGGTTCTAAAAGCACAATGTGCCTCAAAATCACGTTTTCACACTACTGGCTCCGAAATTGTGACTTCCGTCTTGCAACCTTGCTCCTCCAAACACCAATTTTGATGCTCCGAAATCGGGGCTTTCAAGGCACAAGCTCCTAAACAAGATTCTAAGAGCACAATGTGCTTCAAAATCACATTTTGACACTACCAACTCTGGAATCGGGACTTGCATCTTGAAACCTTGTTGTGCCTCCAAACATCAACTTTGATGTTCTAAAACGGGGGCTTTCGAGGTGCAAGCTCCAAAACAAAGTTCTAAGAGAACGATGTTCATCAAAATTGAATTTTGATGCTACTAGCATAGGAATAGGGACTTCCATCTTGAAACCTTTTTTGTGCCTCCCAACATTGATTTTGATGTTCCAAAATCTGGGCTTTCAAGGCACAAGCTCCGAAATGAGGTTCTAAGAGCACGATGTAAATCAAAAATGCGTTTTGACGCTACCGACTCTGGAATTGGGAATTGTGTCTTGAAACCTTGTTGTGCCTCCAAAGAATAGTTTTTATGCTCAAAAAATGAGGGTTTTGAGGCACAACCTCCAAAATGAGGCTCTAAGAACACCATGTTTATCAAAATCGTGTTTTGACGCTATCGGGTTGAGAATCAAGACTTGTGTCTTGAAACCTTTTTGTTCCTTTAAACATTGATTTTCATGTTTTGAAACTGGAGCATTCGAGCCACGCACTTCGAAATGAGGTTATAAGAGCACAATGTGCATCAAAATCACGTTTTGACACTACAGGCTCCAGAATAGGGACTTGCACCTTGAAAGATTGTTGTGCCTCCAAAAACCAATTTTGATGCTTAAAAACTGAAGATTTTGAGGCATAAGCTCCAAAACAAGGTTCTACCTTGATTTTGATGCTCCAAAACTGGAGCTTTTGAGGCACAATTTTTAAAACAAAGTTCTAAGAGAACAATGAGCATCAAAATTGAATTTTGATCCTACTTGCTCTAGAATGAGGGCTTGCATCTTGAAACCTTGTTGTGCCTCAAAACATTGATTTTGATGCTCCAAAACCGAGGCTTACAACGCAAAAGCTTCGAAATGAGGTTCTAAGAGCATGATCTGCGCCAAAATCAAATTTTGGTGCTATTGACTCTAGAATTGAGACTTGCATCTTGAAACCTTGTTGTGCCTCCAAACATTGATTTTGATGCTCCAAAATTGGGTCTTTCGAGGCACAAGCTCCGAAATGAGTTTCTAAGAGAATAATGTGCATCAAAATCGAATTTTGATGCTATAGGCTCTGGAATAGGGACTTGCTTCTTGAAATCTTTTTGTGCCTCCAAATATTGATTTTGATGTTTCAAAATTGGGGTTTCGACGCACTAGCTCTGCAAACGAGGTTCTAAGAGCACGATGTACATCAAAATCACATTTTGACACTACCGGCTTTGGAATCGCGACTTCTGTCTTGCAACCTTGGGCCTCCAAACACCAATTTTGATGCTCCAAACCTGGGGCTTTCGAGGCACAAGCTCCTAAATAAGGTTCTAAGAGCACAATGTGCTTCAAAAACACATTTTGACACTACTGGCTCTGGAATTGGGACTTGCGTCTTGAAACCTTGTTTCACCTCCAAGAACCAATTTTGATGTTCTGAAATTGGGGCTTTCAAGGTGCAAGCTCCAAACAAGGTTCTAAGAGAATGATGTGCATCAAAATTAAATTTTGATAATACCAGCACAGGAATCAGGGCTTGCATCTTGCAACCTTGTTGTGCCTCCAAACATTAATTTTGATATTCCAAAATCAGGGCTTTCAAGGCATAAGCTCCAAAATAAGGTTCTAAGAGCACGATGTAAATCAAAATTGTGTTTTGACGCTACCGACTCTGGAATCGGGAATTGTGTCTTGAAACCTTGTTGTGCCTCCAAACACTAATTTTTATTGCTCCAAAAATGAGGCTTTTGAGGCACAACCTTTGAAATGAGGTTCTAAGAACACCATATTTATCAAAATCGTGTTTTGATGCTATTGGCTTGAGAATTGAGACTTGTGTCTTGAAATTATTTTGTGCCTTTAAACATTGATTTTGATTTTTGAAACTGGAGCTTTCGAGCCACGCACTACGAAACGAGGTTCTAAGAGCATGATGTGCATCAAAATCATGTTTTGACAATACAGTCTCTGGAATAGGGACTTGCGTCTTGAAAGCTTGTTATGGCTCCAAACACCAATTTTGATGTTTCAAAACCGAAGATTTTGAGGCATAAGCTCCAAAACAAGGTTCTACCTTGATTTTGATGCTCCTAAACTGGGGCTTTTGAGGCATAATTTCTTAAACAAAGTTCTAAGTGCACAATGTGCATCAAAATTGAATTTTGATGCTACTGGCTCTAGAATTGGGGCTTGGATCTTGAAACTTTGTTGTGCCTCAAAACACTAATTTTGATGCTCCAAAACTGGGGCTGTCAAGGCACAACCTTCAAAATGAGGTTCTAAGAGCATGATGTGCGCCAAAATCAGATTTTGACGCTATTGACTCTATAATCGGGACTTGCATCTTGAAACCATATTGTGCCTCCAAACACCAATTTTGATGCTTTGGAACTGGGGCTTTCGAGGTGCAAGCTCCGAAACAAGGTTCTAAGAGAATGATGTGCATCAAAATTGCATTTTGATGCTACCAGCATGGGAATCGAGACTTTAGAATCGGGAATCGAGACTTTAGAGATGTGCATTTTGATGTTTTGACGCTACTGACTCTAGAATCGGGAATTGTGTCTTGAAACCTTGTTGTGCCTCCAAACACTAATTTTTATGCTCCAAAAATGAGGCTTCTGAGGCACAACGTCTGAAATGAGGTTCTAAGAACACCATGTTTCTCCAAATCGTGTTTTCATGCTATCGGCTTGAGAAACGGGACTTGTGTCTTCAAACCTTGTTGTGCCTTTAAACATTGATTTTGATGTTTTAAAACTGGAGCTTTCAAGCCACGCGCTCTGAAATGAGGTTCTAAGAGCATGATGTGCACCAAAATCATATTTTGACAATACAGACTCTAGAATAGGGACTTGTATCTTCATGCTTGTTGTGCCTCCAAACACCAATTTTGATGCTTGAAAACCAAAAATTTTGAGGCATAAGCTACAAAACAAGGTTCTACCTCAATTTTGATGCTCCAAAACTGGGGCTTTCGGGGCAGAATTTCTAAAACAAGGTTCAAAGAGCACAATGTGCATCAAAATTTAATTTTGATGCTACTAGATCTAGAATCGGGGCTTGCATCTTGAAACCTTGTTGTGCCTCAAAACACTAATTTTGATGCTCTAAAACCGGGGCTTTCGAGGCACAAGCTTTGAAATGAGGTTCTAAGAGCACGATGTGTGCCAAAATCAAATTTTGACGCTATTGACTACAGAATCGGGACTTGCATCTTGAAACCTTGTTGTGCCTCCAAACATTGATTTTGATGCTCCAAAACTGGGTCTTTCGAGGCATAAGCTCTGAAATGAGCTTCTAAGACAATGATGTGCGGTAAAATTGAATTTTGATGATACAGGCTCTAGAATAGGGACTTGCTTCTTGAAACCTTGTTGTGCCTCCAAACACTGATTTTGATGTTTCAATCAGGGTTTTCGAGGGACAAGCTCCACAAATGAGGCTCTAAGAGCACGATGTGCGTCAAAATCACGTTTTGACACTAGCGGCTCGGAAATCGCGACTTCCGTCTTGCAAGCTTGCACCTCCAAACACCAATTTTGATGCTCCAAAACCCGGGCTTTCGAGGCACAAGCTCCTAAACAAATTTCTAAGACCACAATGTGCTTCAAAATCGCATTTTGACACTACCGGCATTGGAATCAGGACTTGCATGTTGAAACCTTGTTGTGCATCCAAACACCAATTTTGATGCTTTGAAACTGGGGCTTTCAAGGTGCAAGCTCCAAAACATTTGCATCAAAATTGAATTTTGATGCTTCCAGCATGGGAATCGGGACTTGCATCTTGAAACCTTGTTGTGCCTCCAAAATTGATTTTTATTTTCCAAAATCAGGGCTTTCAAGGCACAAGCTCCAAAATGAGGTTCTAAGAGCATGATGTACATCAAAATTGCGTTTTGACACTACCGACTTTGGAATCAGGAATTGTGTCTTGAAACCTTGTTGTGCCTCCAAATAATAATTTTTATGCTCCAAAATTGAGGCTTTTGAGGCACAACCTCCGAAATGAGGTTCTAAGAACACCATGTTTATCAAAATCATGTTTTGATGCTATTGGTTTGAGAATCAGGACTTGTGTCTCAAAACCTTGTTGTGCCTTTAAACATTGATTTTGATGTTTTGAAACTAAAGCTTTCGAGCCTCATCAAAATAACATTTTCATGCTACAGGCTCTAGAAAAGGGACTTGCGTCTTGAAAGCTTGTTGTGCCTCCAAACACCAATTTTGGTACTACAAAATCGAAGATTTTGAGGCATAAGCACCAAAACAAGGTTCTACCTTAATTTTGATGCTTCAAAACTAGGGCTTTTGAGGCACAATTTCAAATAGAAGGTTCTAAGAGAAAAATGTGCATCAAAATTGAATTTTGTGCTACCGACTCTGGAATCAGGAACTGTGTCTTGAAACCTTATTGTGCCTCCAAACACTAATTTTTATGCTCCAAAAATGAGGCTTTTGAGGTACAACCTTTGAAATGAGGTTCTAAGAACACCATGTTTATCAAAATCATGTTTTGACGCTATCGGCTTGAGAATCAAGACTTGTATCTTGAAACCTTGTTGTACCTTTAAACATTGATTTTAATGTTTTGAAACTCGAGCTTTCAAGCCACGCGCTCCGAAATGAGGTTCTAAGAGCACGATGTGCATCAAAATCACGTTTTGACACTACAGGCTCCGGAATAGGGACTTGTGTCTTGAAAGCTTGTTGTGCCTCCAAATACCAATTTTGATGCTTCAAAACCAAAGATTTTGAGGCATAAGCTCCAAAACAAGGTTCTACCACGATTTTGATGCTCCAAAACTAGGGCTTTTGACGCACAATTTCTAAAACAAGGCTCTAAGAGCACAATGTGCATCAAAACTGAATTTTGATGCTACTGACTCTAGAATCGGGGCTTGCATCTTGAAACCTTGTTGAGCCTCAAAACACTGATTTTGATTCTCTGAAACTGGGGCTTTCGAGGCACAAGCTTCAAAATGAGGTTCTAAGAGCACGATTGGTGCCAAAATTAGATTTTGATGCAATTGACTCTAGAATCAGGATGTGCATCTTGAAACCTTGTTGTGCCTCCAAACATTGATTTTGATGCTCCAAAACTGGGTCTTTCGAGGCACAAGTACGAAATGAGCTTCTAAGAGAATGTTGTGCGTCAAAATTTGTCAAAATTGAATTTTGACGCTATAGACTCCGGAATAGGGACTTGCTTCTTGAAACCTTGTTGTGCCTCCAAACACTAATTTTGATGTTTCAAAATCGGTGCTTTCGAGGCACAAGCTCCACAAACGAGGTTCTAAGAGCACGATGTGCGTCAAAATCACATTTTGACACTACCGGCTCTGAAATCGTGACTTTCGTATTGCAACCTTGTACCTCCAAACACCAATTTTGATGCTTAGAATCTGGGGCTTTCAAGGCACAAGCTCCTAAACAAGGTTCTAAGAGCACAATATGCTTCAAAATCACATTTTGATACTACCGGCTTTGGAATGGAGAGTTGCATCTTGAAACCTTATTGTGCCTACAAACACCAATTTTGATGCTCTGAAACCGGGGCTTTCGAGGTGCAAGCTCTGAAAAAAGGTTCTAAGAGAACAATGCGCATCAAAATTGAATTTTGATGCTACTAGCACGGGAATTGGGACTTGCATCTTGAAACCTTCTTGTGCCTCCAAACATTGATTTTGATGTTCCAAAATCAAGTCTTTCAAGGCAGAAGCTCCGAAATGTGGTTCTAAGAGCACGATGTACATCAATATTGCATTTTGACGCTACTGACTCTGGAATCAGGAATTGTGTCTTGAAACCTTATTGTGCCTCCAAACAATAATTTGTATGCTCCAAAATAAGGCTGTTGAGGCACAACTTCCGAAATGAGGTTCTAAGAACACCATGTTTTATCAAAATCGTGTTTTGATGCTATCGGCTTGAGAATTGGGACTTGTATCTTGTAACTTTGTTGTGCCTTTAAACATTGATTTTGACGTTTCGAAACTGGATCTTTCAAGCCGCTTCGAAATGAGGTTCTAAGAGCACGATGTGCATTAAAATCACATTTTGACACTATAGTCTCCGGAATAGGGACTTGTGTCTTGAAAGCTTGTTGTGATGCTTCAAAACCAAATATTTTGATGCATAAGCTTGAAAATAAGGTTCTACTTTGATTTTGATGCTCCAAAACTGGGGCTTTTGAGGCACAATTTCTAAGACAAGGTTCTAAGAGCACAATGTGCATCAAAATTGAATTTTGATGCTACTGGCTCTAGAATTGGGGCTTGCATCTTGAAACCTTGTTGTGCCTCAAAACCCTGATTTTGATGCTCTGAAACTGGGGGCTTTCGAGGCACAAGCTTTGAAATGAGGTTCCAAGAGCACAATGTTAACGCTATTGACTCTAGAATTGAGACTTGCATCTTAAAACCTTGTTGTGCCTCCAAACATTTATTTTGATAGTCCAACACTACGTCTTTCGAGGTACAAGCTCTGAAATAAGGTTCTAAGAGAATGATGTGCATCAAAATCAATTTTTGATGCTACAGGATCTGATATAGCAACTTGCTTCTTGAAACCTTGTTGTACCTCAACACTAATTTTGATGTTTCAAAATCGGGGCTTTCGTGGCACAAGCTCCGCCAACAAGGTTCTAAGAGCATGATGTGCATCAAAATCACATTTTGACACAACCGGCTCCTAAATCGCGACTTCCCTCTTGCAACCTTGTGCCTCCAAACACCAATTTTGATACTCTGAAACTGGGGTTTTCGAGGCACAACTAAACAAGGTTCTAAGATCACAATGTGCTTCAAAATCGCATTTTGACACTACCGGCTCTGGAATCGGGACTCCCGTCTTGAAAACATGTTGTGCCTCCAAACACCAATTTTGATGCTACAAGAACGGGAATCGGGACTTGGATCTTGAAACCTTGTTGTGCCTCCAAACATTGATTTTGATGTTCCAAAATCAGGGCTTTCAAGGCACAAGCTCTAAAATGAGGTTCTAAGAGCACGATGTACATCGAAATTGCATTTAAACACTATCGACTCTGGAATCGAGAATTTGGTCTTTAAACCTTGTTGTGTCTCCAAACACTGATTTTTATGCTCCAAAAATGAGGCTTTTAAGGGACAATTTCCGAAATCAGGTTCTAAGAACACCATGTTTATCAAAATCGTGTTTTGCCGCTATCGGCCTAAGAATCGAGACTTGTATCTTGAAAAATTGTTGTGCCTTTAAACATTGATTTTGATGTTTTAAAAGTGGAGATTTCAAGCCACGCGATCCGAAATGAGGTTCTAAGAGAACGATGCGCATAAAAATCATGTTTTGACACTATAGGCTCCGGAATAGGGACTTGTGTCTTGAAAGATTTTTTGAGACACAATTTCTAAAACGAGGTTCTAAGAGCACAATGTGCATCAAAATTGAAATGTGATGCTACTGGTTCTAGAATTGGGGCTTGTATCTTGAAACCTTGTTGTGCCTCAAAACACTGATTTTGATGCTCTGAAACCAAGGCTTTCGAGGCACAAGCTTTGAAATGAGGTTCTAAGAGCACGATGTGCATCAAAATCAGATTTTGATGCTATTGACTCTAGATTCAGGACTTGCATCTTGAAACCTTGGTGTGCCTCCAAACATTGATTTTGATGCTCTAAAACCAGGGCTTTCGAGGCACAAGCTCCTAAGCAAGGTTCTAAGAGCATGATGTACACCAAAATTACGTTTTGACGCTACCGACTCTGGAATCAAGAATTGTGTCTTGAAACCTCGTTGTGCCTCCAAATACTAATTTTCTATGCTCCAAAAATGAGGCTTTTGAGGCACAACCTCTGAAATGAGGTTCTAAGAACACCATATTTATCAAAATCATGTTTTGATGCTATCGGCTTGAGAATCAAGACTTGTGTCTTGAAACCTTGTTGTGGCTTTAATTATTGATTTTGATGTTTTGAAACTGGAGTTTTCGAGCCACGCGCTCTGTAATGAGGTTCTAAGAGCACGATGTGCATCAAAATCATGTTTTGACACTACAGGCTCTGGAATAGGGACTTGTGTCGTGAAAGCTTGTTGTGCCTCCAAACACCAATTTTGATGCTTCAAAACCAAATATTTTTAGGCATAAGCTCCAAAACAAGGTTCTAACCCAATTTTGATGTTCCAAAACTGGGGCTTTTGAGGCGCAATTTCTAAAACAAGGTTCTAAGAGCACAATGTGCATCAAAATTGAATTTTGATGCTACTGGCTCTAGAAACAGGGCTTGGATCTTGAAACCTTGTTGTGCCTCAAAACACTGATTTTGATGCTATGAAACTAGGGCTTTCAAAGTAAAAGCTTCGAAATGACGTTCTTAGAGCACGATGTGCGCCAAAATTAGAATTTGATGCTATTGATTGTAGAATCAAGACTTGCATCTTGAAACCTTGTTGTGCCTCTAAACATTGATTTTGATGCTCCAAAACTGGGTCTTTCGAGGCACAAGATCCGAAATGAGCTTCTAGGAGAATGATGTGCGTCAAAATCGAATTTTGATGCTATAGGCTCTAGAATAGGGACTTGTTTCATGAAATCTTGTTGCACCTCCAAACACTTATTTTGATGTTTCAAAATTGAGGCTTTCGAGACACAAGCTTCACAAATGAGGTTCTAAGAGCATGATTTTTGTCAAAATCACATTTTGACACTACCTGCTTCGATATCGCAACTTGCGTCTTGCAACCTTGTGCCTCCAAACACCAATTTTGATGCTCTGAAACCAGGGCTTTCAAGGCACAAACTCCCAAACAAGGTTCTAAGAGCACAATGTGCTTCAAAATTGCATTTTAACACTACCGGCTCTGGAATCGAGACTTGTGTCTTGAAACCTTGTTGTGCCTCCAAACACCAATTTTGATACTCTGAAACTGGGGCTTTCGAGGTGCAAGCTTCGAAACAAGGTTTTAAGAGAACGATGTGCATGAAAATTGAATTTTGATGATACCAGTATGGGAATCGGGACTTGCAACTTGAAACCTTGTTGTGCCTCCAAACATTGATTTTGATGTTCCAAAATCAAGGCTTTCAAGGCACAAGCTCCGATATGAGGTTCTAAGAGCACGATGTACATCAAAATTATGTTTTGACGCTACCGACTTTGGAATCGAAAATTGTGTCTTGAAACCTTGTTGTCCCTCCAAACACTAATTTTTATGCTCCAAAAATGAGGCTTTTGAGGCACAACCTCCGAAATGAGGTTCTCAGAACACTATGTTTCTCAAAAACGTGTTTTGACGCTATCGGCTTGATAATCAGGACTTGTGTCTTGAAACCTTGTTGTGCCTTTAAACATTGAATTTGATGTTTTGAAACTGGTGTTTTCGACCCACGCGCTTTGAAACGAGGTTCTAAAAGCACTATGTGCATCAAAATCATGTTTTGACCTTACAGCCTCCAGAATAGGGACTTGCATCTATAAAGCTTATTGTGCCTCCAATCACCAATTTTGATGCTTCAAAACTAAAGATTTTAAGAAATAAGCTCCAAAATAAGGTTCTACCTCGATTTTGGTGCTCCAAAACTGGGGCTTTTGAGGCACAATTTATAAAACAAGGTTCTAAGAGCACAATATGCATCAAAATTGAATTTTGATTCTACTAGCTCTAGAATTGGGGCTTGCATCTTGAAACATTGCTATGCCTCAAAACACTGATTTTGATGCTACGAAATCAGGGCTTTCAAGGCAAAAGCTTCAAAATGAGGTTCTAAAAGCACAATGTGCGCCAAAATCAAATTTTGATGATATTGACTCTAGAATTGGGACTTGCATTTTGAAACCTTGTTATGCCTTCAACCATTGATTTTGATGCTCCAAAACTGGGTCTTTCGAGGTACAAGCTCCGAATTGAGGTTCTAAGAGAATGATGTGGGTCAAAATCAAATTTTGACACTACACGCTCCGGAATAGGGACTTGCTTCTTGAAACCTTGTTGTGCGTCCAAACATTGATTTTGATGTTTCAAATTTGGGACTTTCGAGGCACAAGCTCCGCAAACGAGGGTCTAAGAGCACGATGTGCATCAAAATCACGTTTTGACACTACTGGCTCCGAAATCGCGAGTTCCGTCCTGCAACCTTACACCTTCAAACACCAATTTTGATGCTCTGAAATAGGGGCTTTCGAGGCACAAGCTCCTAAACAAGGTTCTAAGAGCGCAATGTGCTTCAAAATCGCATTTTGACACTACCGGCTCTGGGATTGGGACTTGCATCTTGAAACCTTATTGTACCTCCACTCACCAATTTTGATGGTCTTGAACTGGGGCTTTCGAGATGCATGCTCTGATACAAGGTTCTAAGAGAATGATGTGCATCAAAATTGAATTTTGATGCTACCAACATGGGAATCGGGACTTGCATCTTGAAACCTTGTTGTGCCTCCAAACATTGATTTTGATGTTCCAAAATCAATGCTTTCAAGGCACAAGCTCTGAAATTAGGTTCTAAGAGCACGATGTACATCAACATTGCGTTTTGATGCTACCAACTGGAATTGGGAATTGTGTCTTGAAACCCTGTTGTGCCTCCAAACACTAATTTTTATGCTCCAAAAATGAGGATTTTGAGGCACAACCTCTGAAATGAGGTTCTAAGAACACCGTGTTTCTCCAAATCGTGTTTTGATGCTATCGGCTTGAGAATTGGGACTTGTGCCTTGAAACCTTGTTGTGTCTTTAAACATTGATTTTGATGTTTTAGAACTGGAGCTTTCAAGCCATGCACTCGGAAATGAGGTTCTAAGAGCACGATGTGCATCAAAATCACGTTTTGAAACTATAGGCTCCGGAATAGGGACTTGCATCTTGATGCTTGTTGTACCTCAAAACACTGATTCTGATGCTCCGAAACTGGGGCTTTTGAGGCAAAAGCTTCGAAATGAGGTTCTAAGAGCACGATGTGCGCCAAAATTAGATTTTGACGCTATTGATTCTAGAATCGAGACTTGCATCTTGAAACCTTGTTGTGCCTCTAAATATTGATTTTGATGTTCCAAAACTAGGTCTTTTGAGGCACAAGCTCCGAAATGAGCTTCTAGGAGAATGATGTGCATCAAAATTGAATTTTGACGCTACAAGCTCCAGAATAGGGACTTGTTTCATGAAACCTTGTTGTGCCTCGAAACACTTATTTTGATGTTTCAAAATTGGGGCTTACGAGGCACAAGCTCTGCAAACGAGGTTCTAAGAGCACGATGTGTGTCAAAATCATGTTTTGACACTAGCGGCTCCAAAATCGTGACTTTCGTCTAGCAACCTTGTGCCTCCAAACACCAATTTTGATGCTCTGAAACCGGGGCTTTCAAGGCACAAGCTCCCAAACAAGGTTCTAAGAGCACAATGTGCTTCAAAATAGCATTTTAACATTACCGGTTCTGGAATCGGGACTTGTGTCTTGAAACATTGTTGTGCCTCCAAACACCAATTTTGATACTCTGAAATTGGGGCTTTCGAGGTGCAAGCTCTGAAACAAGATTCTAAGAGAACAATGTGCATCAAAATTGAATTTTGATGATACCAGTATGGGAATCGGGGCTTGCATCTTGAAACCTTGTTGTGCCTCCAAACATTGATTTTGATGTTCCAAAATCAGGGCTTTCAAGGCACAAGCTCTGAAATAAGGTTCTAAGACCACGATGTACATCAAAATTGCATTTTGACGCTACCAACTTTGGAATTAGGAATTGGGTCTTGAAACCTTGTTGTGCCTCCAAACACTAATTTTTATGCTCAAAAAATGAGGCTTTTGAGGCACAACCTCTGAAATGAGGTTCTCAGAACACCATGTTTATCAAAATCGTGTTTTGACGCTATCGGATTGAGAATCAAGCCTTGGGTCTTGAAACCTTGTTGTGCCTTTAAACATTGATTTTGATGTTTTGAAACTGGAGTTTTTGAGCCACGCGCTCCGAAACAAGGTTCTAAGAGCACAATGTGCATCAAAATCACATTTTGACACTACAGGCTCTTGAATAGGGACTTGTGTCTTGAAAGCTTGTTGTGCCTCCAAGCACCAATTTTGATGCTTCAAAACCGAAGATTTTGAGGCATAATCTCCAAAACAAGGTTCTACCCCGATTTTGATGCTCCAAAACTAGGGCTTTTGAGGTACAATTTTTCAAACAAGGTTCTAAGAGCACAATGTGCATCAAAATTTAATTTTGATGCTACTAGCTCTAGAATCAAGGCTTGCATCTTGAAACCTTGTTGTGCCTCAAAATATTGATTTTGATACTACAAAACAGGGTCTTTCGAGGCACAAGCTTTGAAATGAGGTTCTAAGAGTACGATGTGTGCCAAAATAAGATTTTGACGCTATTGACTCTAGAATCGGGACTTGCATCTTGAAACCTTGTTTTGCCTCCAATCAATAATTTTCATGCTCCAAAAATGGGTCTTTTGAGGCACAAAATCCAAAATGAGTTTCTAAAAGAATGATTTGCGTCAAAATTCAATTTTGATGCTACAAGCTCCAGAATAGGGACTTGCTTCTTGAAACCTTGTTGTGCCTCCAAACACTAATTTTGATGTTTCAAAATCGGGGCTTTCGATGCACAAGCTTCACAAACGAGGTTCTAAGAGCACGATGTGCCTCAAAATCACATTTTGACACAACCAGCTCCAAAATCACGACTTTCGTCTTGAAACCGTGCACCTCCAAACATTAATTTTGATGCTCCGAAACAGGGGCTTTCGAGGGACAAGTTCCTAAACAAGGTTCTAAGAGCACAATGTGCTTCAAAATCGCATTTTGACATTATCAGCTCTGGAATCGGCACTTGCATCTTGAAACCTTGTTGTGCCTCCAAACACCAATTTTGATGCTCTAAAACCAGGGCTTTCGAGGTGCAAGCTCCGAAAAAACCTTCTAAGAGAACGATGTGCATATAAATTGAATTTTGATGCTACCGGCACGGGAATCAGGGCTTTCATCTTGAAACCTTCTTGTGCCTCCAAACATTGATTTTGATGTTCCAAAATCAGGGCTTTCAAGGCACAAGCTCCGAAATGAGGTTCTAAGAGCACGATGTACATCAAAATTGAGTTTTGACGCTACCAACTCTGGAATCGGGAATTGTGTCATGAAACTTTGTTGAGCCTCCAAACACTAATTTTTATGCTCCAAAAATGAGGGTTTTGAGGCACAATCACTGAAATGAGGTTCTAAGAACACCATGTTTATCAAAATCATGTTTTGCCACTATCGGCTTGAGAATCAAGACTTGTGTCTTGAAACCTTGTTGTTCCTTTAAACATTGATTTTGATGTTTTGAAACTAGAGCTTTCGAACCACGTGCTCCGAAATGAGGTTCTAAGGGCACGATGTGCATCAAAATCACATTTTGACACTACAGGCTCCAGAATAGGGACTTGCATCTTGAAAGCTTGTTGTGCCTCCAAACACCAATTTTGATGCTTCAAAACCGAAGATTTTGAGGCATAAGCTCCAAAACAAGGTTCTACCTCAATTTTGATGCTCCAAAAGTGGGGCTTTTCAGGCACAATTTCTAAAACAAGGTTCTATGAGCACAATGTGCATCAAAATTAAATTTTGATGCTACTGGCTCTAGAATCGGGGTTGGCATCTTGAAACCTTGTTGTGCCTCAAAACACTAATTTAGATGCTCCAAAACCGGGTCTTTCAAGGCACAAGCTCCGAAATGAGCTTCTAAGAGAATAATGTGGGTCAAAATTGAATTTTGATGCTATAGGCTCCGGAATTGGGACTTACTTCTTTAAACCCTGTTGTGCCTCCAAACACTGATTTTGATGTTTCAAAATCGGGGCTTTCGAGGGACAAGCTTTGCAAATGATGTTCTAAGAGCAGGATGTGCATCAAAATCATGTTTTGACATTATCGGCTCTAAAATCACGACTTCCTTCTTGCCTCCAAACACCAATTTTTATGTTCTGAAACCGGGGCTTTCGAGGCACAAGCTCCTAAACAAGGTTCTAAGAGCACAATGTGCTTCAAAATCACATTTTGACACTATCGGCTCTAGCATCGAAACTTGCATCTTGAAACCTTGTTGTGCCTCCAAACACTAATTTTGATGCCTTGAAACCGGGGCTTTCGAGGTGCAAGCTCCGAAACACGATTTAACAGAATGATGTGCATCAAAATAGAATTTTGATGCTACCAGCACGGGAATCGAGACTTGCATCTTGAAACCTTGTTTTGCCTCCAAACAATAATTTTGATGTTCCAAAATCAGGGCTTTCAAGGCACAAGCCCCAAAATGAGGTTCTAAGAGCATGATGTACATCAAAATTGCGTTTTGACGCTAACGACTCTGGAATCGGGAATTGTGTCTTGAAACCTTCTTGTGCCTCCAAACACTCATTTTTATGCTCCAAAAATGAGGCTTTTGAGGCACAACCTCCGAAATGAGCTTTTGAGAACACCATGTTTATCAAAATCGTGTTTTGACGCTATCGGCTTGAGAATCAGGACTTGTGTCTTGAAGCCTTATTCTACCTTTAAAAATTGATTTTGATGTTTTGAAACTGGAGCTCTCCAGCCACGCGGTCTGACATGAGGTTCTAAGAGCACGATGTGTATCAAAATCACGTTTTGACACTACATGCTCCGAAATAGGGAGTTGCCTGTTGAAAGCTTGTTGTGCCTCCAAACACCAATTTTGATGCTTCAAAACTGAAGATTTTGAGGCATAAGCTCCAAAATAAGGTTCTACCTCGATTTTGATGCTCCAAAACTGGGGCTTTTGAGGCACAATTTCTAAAATAAGGTTCTAAGAGCACAATGTGCATCAAAATTGAATTTTGATGCTACTGGCTCTAGAATTGGGGCTTGCATCTTAAAACCTTGTTGTGCCTCCAAACATTGATTTTGATGCTTCGAAACAGGGGCTTTCAAGCCAAAAGCTTGAAAATGAGTATCTAAGAGCACGATGTGCGCCAAAATCAGATTTTGATGCTATTGACCCTACAATCGGGACTTGCATCTTGAAACTTTTTTGTGCCTCCAAACATTGATTTTGATGCTCCAAAACTAGGTCTTTCGAGGCACAAGCTCTAAAATGAGCTTCTTAGAGAATGATGTGCGTCAAAATTGAATTTTGATGCTACAGGCTCCGGAATAGGGACTTGCTTCTTGAAACCTTGTGCCTCCAAACATTGATTTTGATGTTTCAAAATCGAGGCCTTTGAGGCACAAGATCCGCAAACGATATTTTAAGAGCACGATGTGCACCAAAATCATATTTTTACACTACCGACTCCAAATTCGTGACTTCCGTCTTGCAGCCTTGCACCTCAAAACACTAATTTTGATGCTCTGAAACCAGGGCTTTCAAGGAACAAGCTCATAAACAAGGTTCTAAGAGCACAATGTGCTTCAAAATCGCATTTTGACACTTCCAACTCTAGCATCGGGACTTGCGTCTTGAAACCTTGTTTTGCCTCCAAACAACAATTTTGATGCTCTGAAACATGGGCTTTTGAGGTGCAAGCTCTGAAACAAGGTTCTAAGAGAACAATGTGCATCAAAATTGAATTTTGATGCTACCAGCACGGGAATCAGGACTTGCATCTTGGAACCTTGTTTTGCCTCCAAACATTGATTTTGATGTTCCAAAATGAGGGCTTTCAAGGCACAAGCTCTAAAATGAGGTTCTAAGAGCAAAATGTACATCAAAATTGCGTTTTGACACTACCAACTCTGGAATCGGGAATTGTGTCTTGAAAACTTGTTGTGCCTCCAAACACCGATATTTATGCTCCAAAAATGAGGTTCTAAGAAAAACATGTTTATCAAAATCGTGTTTTGATGCTATCGGCTTGAGAATCGAGACTTGTGTCTTGAAAACTTGTTGTGCCTTTAAACATTGATTTTGATGTTTTGAAACTGGAGCTTTCGAGACACGCACTCTGAAATGAGGTTCAAAGAGCATGATGTGCATCAAAATCACGTTTTGACACTACAGGCTCCGGAAGAGGGACTTGCGTCTTGAAAGCTTGTTGTGCCTCCGAACACCAATTTAAATACTTCAAAACTAAAGATTTTGAGGCATAAGCTCCAAAACAAGGTTCTACCTCAAATTTGATGCTCCAAAGGGGCTTTTGAGGCACAATTTCTAAAACAAGGTTCTAAGAGGACAATGTACATCAAAAATATATTTTGATGCAATTGGCTTTAGAATCGGGGCTTGCATCTTGGAACCTTTTTGTGCCTCAAAACATTGATTTTGATGCTCTAAAACTGGGGCTTTCGAGGCACAAGCTTCAAAATGAGGTTCTAAGAGCACGATGTGTGCCAAAATCAGATTTTGACGCTATTGATTCTACAATCAGGACTTGCATCTTGAAACCTTGTTGTGCCTCCATACATTGAATTTGATGCTCCAAAACTGGCTCTTTCGAGGCACAAGCTCCAAAATGAGCTTTAAGAAAATGATTTATGTCAAAATCAAATTTAGACACTACAGGCTTCTGAATAGGGACTTGCTTCTTGAAACCTTGTTGTGCCTCCAAACACTGATTTTGATGTTTCAAAATCAGGGCTTTCGAGGCACAAGCTTCGCAAATGAGGTTCTAAGAGCATGATGTGCGTCAAAATCACGTTTTGACACTACCGGCTCCGAAATCGCGACTTTCGTCTTGCAACCTTGCGCCTCCAAACACCAATTTTGATGCTCCAAAACAGGGGCTTTCGAGGGTCAAGCTCGTAAACAAGGTTCTAAGAGCACAATGTGCTTCAAATTCATATTTTGACACTACCGGCTCTAGAATCGGGACTTGCAACTTGAAACCTTGTTGTACCTCCGAACACCAATTTTGATGTTCTGGAACGGGGGATTTCAAGGTGCAAGCTCTTAAACAAGGTTCTAATAGAACAATGTGCATCAAAATTGAATTTGGATGCTTCTAGCACGGGAATCAAGACTTGCATCTTGAAACTTTGTTGTGCCTCCAAACATTGATTTTTATGTTCCAAAATTAGGGCTTTCAAGGCACAAGCTCCGAAATGAGGTTCTAAGAGCATGATGTACATCAAAATTGCATTTTGACACTACCGACTCTGCAATCGGGAATTGTGTCTCGAAACCTTGTTGAGCATCCAAACACTAATTTTTATGCTCCAAAAATGAGGCTTTTGAGGAACAACCTCCGAAATGAGGTTCTAAGAACACCATGTTTATCAAAATCATGATTTGACGCTATCGGCCATAGAATCGGGACTTGTGCTTGAAACCTTATTGTGCCTTTAAACATTGATTTTGATGTTTTGAAACTGGAGCTTTCAAGCCACATGCTCCGAAACAAGGTTCTAAGAGCACGATGTGCATCAAAATCACGTTTTGACACAATAGGCTCCAAAATAGGGACTTGCATCTTGAAACCTTGTTGTGCCTCCAAACACCAATTTTGATGCTTCAAAACCAAATATTTTGAGGCATAAGCTCCAAAACAAGGTTCTACCTTGATTTTGATGCTCCAAAACTGGGGCTTTTTAGGCACAATTTCTAAAACAAGGTTCTAAGCGCACAATATGCACCAAAATTGAATTTTGATGCTACTGGCTCTAGATTCGGGGCTTGCATATTGAAACCTTGTTGTGCCTCAAAACATTGATTCTGATGCTATGAAACCGAGGCTTTCAAGGCACAAGCTTCAAAATGAGGTTCTAAGAGCACGATGTGCTCCAAAATCATATTTTGACGCTATTGACTCTAGAATTGGGACTTGCATCTTGAAACTTTGTTGTACTTCCAAACATTGATTTTGATGCTCCAAAACTGGGTCTTTTGAGGCATAAGCTTTGAAATGAGCTTCTAAGAGAATGATGTGTGTCAAAATTGAATTGACGCTACAGGCTCTGGAATAGGGACTTGCTTCTTGAATCAGGGCTTTCGAGGCACAAGCTCTGCAAACGAGGTTCTAAGAGCACGATGTGCGTCAAAATCACATTTCGACACTACCGGCTCTGAAATCGCAACTTCTATCTTGCAACCTTGCGCCTCCAAACACCAATTTTGATGCTCTAAAACTGGGGCTTTTGAGGCATAAGATCCTAGACAAGGTTCTAAGAATAAAATGTGCTTCAAAATCGCATTTTGACACTCCCGACTCTGGAATCGGGACTTGCGTCTTGAAACCTTGTTGTGCCTCCAAACATCAATTTTGATGCTCTGAAACCGAGGCTTTTGAGGTGTAAGCTCCCAAACAAGGTTCTAAGAGAACGATGTGCATCAAAATTGAATTTTGATGCTACCAGCATGGGAATTGGGACTTGCATCTTGAAACCTTGCTGTGCATCTAAACATTGACTTTGATTTTACAAAATCAGGGCTTTCAAGGTACAAGTTCTGAAATGAGGTTCTAAGAGCATGATGTACCAAAATTTCAGTTTGACGCTACCGACTCTGGAATCGGAAATTGTGTCTTGAAACCTTGTTTGCCTCCAAACACTAATTTTTATGTTCCAAAAATGAGGCTTTTGAGGCACAGCCTCCGAAATGAGGTTTTAAGAACACCATGTTTATCAAAATCATGTTTTGAGGCTATCGGCTTGAGAATTGGGACCTTGAAACCTTTTTGTACCTCCAAACATTTATTTTGATGCTCCAAAACTGGGTCTTTAGAGGCACAAGCTCCGAAATGAGCTTCTAAGAGAATGATGTGCATCAAAATTGAATTTTGATGCTACAAGCTCCGGAATAGGGACTTGCTTCTTGAAACCTCGTTGTGCCTCAATGAACTAATTTTGATTTTTCAAAAACGGGGCTTCCGTGGAACAAGCTCCGCAAACGAGGTTCTCAGAGCACGATGTGCGTCAAAATCACATTTTGACACTACCGGCTCCGAAATTGCGACTTCTGTCTTGCAACCTTGCACCTCCAAACACTAATTTTGATGCTCCAAAATTGGGGCTTTCGAGGCACAAGCTCCTAAATAAGGTTCTAAGAGCACAATGTGCTCCAAAATTGCATTTTGACACTACCGGCTTTGGAATCGACAATTGCAACTTGAAACCTTGTTGTGCCTCCAAACACCAATTTTGGTGCTCTGGAACCGGGGCTTTCAAGGTGCAAGCTTTGAGACAAGGTTCTAACAGAACGATGTGCATCAAAATTGAATTTTAATGATACTAGCACGGGAATTGGGACTAGCATCTTGAAACCTTGTTGTGCCCCAAACATTGATTTTGATGTTCCAAAATCAGGGCTTTCAAGGCACAAGCTCCGAACTCTGGAGTCAAGAATTGTGTCTTGAAACCTTGTTGTGCCTCCAAACACTAATTTTTATGCTCCAAAAATGAGGCTTTTCAGGCACAATCTCCGGAAAGAGGTTCTCAAAACACCATGTTTATCAAAATCATGCTTTGAAACTAGAGTTTTCAAGCCGCGCGCTTCAAAATGAGGATCTAACAGCACGATGTGCATCAAAATCACATTTTGACACTACAGGCTCCGGAATAGGGACTTGCATCTTGAAAGCTTTTTGTGCCTCCTACCACCAATTTTGATTCTTCAAAATCAAAGATTTTGATGCATAAGCTCCAAAACAATGTTCTACCTCGATTTTGATGCTCCAAAACTTGGGCTTTTGAGGCACAATTTCTAAAACAAGGTTCTAACAGCACAATGTGCATCAAAATTGAATTTTGATGCTACTGGCTCTAGAATCGGGGCTTGCATCTTGAAACCTTGTTGTGCCTCAAAACACTGATTTTGATGCTCCGAAACCGGGGCTTTCGAGGCCCAAGCTTCGAAATTAGGTTCTAAGAGTACGATGTGCGCCAAAATCAGATTTTGATGCTATTGACTCTACAATCGGGACTTGCATCTTGAAACCTTGTTGTGCCTCCAAATATTGATTTTGATGCTCCAAAATTGGGTCTTTCAAGGCACAAGCTCCGAAATGAGATTCTAAGATAATGATGTGCGTAAAAATCGAATTTTGACGCTACAAGCTTCGAAATTGGGATTTGCTTCTTGAAACCTTGTTGTGCCTCCAAAAATTGATTTTGATATTTCAAAATCAGGGATTTTGAGGGACAAGCTCTGCAAACGAGGTTCTAAGAGCACGATGTGCGTCAAAATCACGTTTTGACACTACCGGCTCCCAAATCGCGACTTTCGTCTTGCAACCTTGTGCCTCCAAACACCAATTTTGATGCTCCAAAATTAGGGCTTTCAAGGCACAACTTCTAAACAAGGTTCTAAGAGCATAATGTGCTTCAAAATCACATTTTGACACTACTAGCTCTGGAATCAGGACTTGCGTCATGAAACCTTGTTGTGCCTCCAAACACCAATTTTGATGCTCTGAAACTAGGGCTTTCGAGGTGCAAGCTCCGAAACAAGGTTCTAAGAGAAGGATGTGCATTAAAATTGACAAGCACGGGAATCGTGACTTGCATCTTGAAACCTTGTTGTGCCTCCAAACATTGATTTTGATTTTCCAAAATCAGGGCTTTGAACGCACAAGCTCTAAAATGAGGTTCTAAGAGCACGATGTACATCAAAATTACGTTTTGATGCTACCAACTCTGGAATCGGGAATCGTGTCTTTAAACCTTGTTGTGCCTCCAAACACTAATTTTTATGCTCTAAAAATGATGCTTTTGAGGCACAACCTCCGAAATGAGGTTCTAAGAGCACCATCTTTATCAAAATCATGTTTTGACGCTATTGGCTTGAGAATCGGGACTTGTGCCTTGAAACCTTGTTGTGCCTTTAAACATTGATTTTGATGTTTTGAAACTGGAGCTTTCGAGCCAAGCACTCTGAAATGAGGTTCTAAGAGCACGATGCGCATCAAAATCACATTTTGACAGTACAGGCTCCGAAATAGGGACTTGCATCTTGAAAGCTTGTTGTGTCTCCAAACACCAATTTTGATGCTTCAAAACTGAAGATTTTGAGGCATAAGCTCCAAAACAAGGTTCTACCTCGATTTTGATGCTCCAAAACTGGGGCTTTTGAGGCACAATTTCTAAAACAAGGTTCTAAGAGCACAATGTGCATCAAAATTGAATTTTGATGCTACTTGCTCTAGAATCAGGGCTCGCATCTTGAAACCTTGTGCTTCAAAACACTGATTTTGATGCTTTGAAACCAGGGCTTTCGAGGCACAAGCTTTGAAATGAGATTCTAAGAGCACGTGGTGCGCCAAAATCAGATTTTGACATTAGTGACTCTAGAATCAGGACTTGCATGTGCCTCCAAACATTGATTTTGATGCTCCAAAACTGGGTGTTTCGAGGCACAAGCTCCAAAATGAGCTTCTAAGAGATTGATGTGCATCAAAATCAAATTTTGACGCTACAAGCTCTAGAATCTTCACTTGCTTCTTGAAACCTTGTTGTGCCTCCAAACACTGATTTTGATATTTTAAAATCGGGGCTTTCGAGGGATAAGCTCTGCAAACAAGGTTCTAGGAGCACGATGTGCATCAAAATCATGTTTCGACACTACCGGCTCCAAAATTGTGACTTTCGTCTTGCAACCTTGCGCCTCCAAACACCAATTTTGATGCTCTGAAACCAGGGCTTTTGAGGCACAAGCTCCTAAATAAGGTTCTAAGAGCACAATGTGCTTCAATGTCGTATTGTGACACTACCGGCTCTTGAATCGGGACTTGCATCTTGAAACCTTGTTGTGCCTCCAAACACCAATTTTGATGCTGTCAAACGAGGGCTTTCAAGGTGCAAGCTCCGAAACAAGGTTTTAAGACAACGATGTGCATCAAAATGGAATTTTGATGCTACCAGCACGGGAATCGAGACTTGCATCTTGAAACCTTGGTGTTCCTCCAAACATTGATTTTGATGTTCCAAAATCAGGGCTTTCAAGGCACAAGCTCCAAAATGAGGTTCTAAGAGCACGATGTACATCAAATTTATGTTTTGATGCTACCGACTCTGGAATCGGGAATTGTGTCTTGAAACCTTGTTGTACCTCCAAAAATGACGCTTTTGAGGCACAACCTCCGAAATGATGTTCTAAGAACACCATGATTATCAAAATCATGTTTTGATGCTATTGGCTTGAGGATCGGGACTTGTGTCTTGAAACCTTGTTGTGCCTTTAAACATTGATTTTGATGTTTTGAAACTGGAGCTTTCGAGCCACCCACTCCGAAACGAGGTTCTAAAAGCACGATGTGCATCAAAATCATGTTTTTATTAGGTCCTGGAGACAATTGAGAGGGGAGGGGGGTGAATCAGTTGTCTAATAAATTCAAAGCAAAATCAACTTAACAAAACTTAATGCTTAATACCGGTGAACCAAACTTTATGCCGTTAGACAGTTTATAAGTTAATTGTTGTACCGGTAAAGATTAATGCATGAGAAAGTAAGACAATAACATCCACAACACATAACACCAATATTTGTACGTGGAAACCCTGTAAGGGGAAAAACCATGGTGGGAAACCTTACCCATAATTAGATGATACTACTACAGATAGTATGTGTGTACAATAGGGGTCTGCACATGCAGAAAGGCCAAGCGCCTAGAGCTCACTATTCAATCACAAAATGCGAATCACACTGACTACAATTGGATGATTAAATCCAATGATAATGTACTTCTCAAAATAGCATCTCCTTATGCTGGATTCAGTACCAGTTTAGCTCTCATATGCCTTTTTCAAACCTTCCTTCAATCTTGAATGATGTCTACGTGTATGGCTCTGCTAATACTCGCATATACCGAATTACAAACCTTTTCTCAATTACATATTAATCTCACAAATGAGATCTTACATTTATACTATAACCTAAGACCAATTGAGTAGGTCAGCTCACTAAAAGATATTACAATAAAATCAATTACAAATGAGACAATATCTGATGCATGATGTCAGCTCAATGCATTTACAATAACAACAAATCATCTCCATGAAGTGTCGTGTTGATCTGGAATAGATAAGCGTGCCGATGTATGTCCTGGACCTTTTTGCCGGTAATAGCAAATATGTAAACTCGAATAAACCAATGAACAAATCACCAAGACAAGGTGTCTGAATGATGTCTTTGACATAACCAAGTATTCTCCAAGTCTTTCCAAGTACTGGTGAACAATATATCCTGCCGGTGAACCAAATATCGATGACTATGCATAAGTCATTTGCTTACCGGTGAACATAACCGATTCTCCAAGTGCTAATAGGTTGACCAATATTGATAAGTGTTGACATCAATGACAAAACCATATCAACATATCCAAAATACCAACAATATCCCCCTTTGGCATTGATGGCAACACGAGATGGAAAAACCATCAAAGTGCCAAAATAGAAATGCCAAAAATTAAAAACCAACAATCTCCCAAAGAGATCATAACCAGAAATCAAGATACATAATGTCCCTCCCAAAAGTAATAATCTGTCTCAAGGGATAAAGTCTCTCCCCCTAGGAATAATATGTGTTTTCCATGTGTTTTTCCATATCAATCTCTCCCCCTTTGACATCAAATGCCAAAGTAATACAAAAACCAATTTCAAATACAAAATACCAACTAAAAACAAAATACCAACTACTCCCCTTGAGAAGTAGCTCTCTCATCAAAGCCGAATCAAAAGATTTTTCTGTTAATTCTGTCGGTTGATGACAAACATCAACTATCTAGGTCTCTACCGATGGGGGTATAACCCCAAGCTGATCTCTGAGATTTTCAAAAGTTTCCTTAGGCAAAGGCTTTGTAAAAATATCTGCAATCTGTTCTTTAGTATTCACATAAACCAATTTCACTTCTTTTGCTTTCAGAAAGTTCAATTTGATGGAAACATGTTTAGTTTTAGAATGTAGTACCAGATTCTTAGATATATCAATTGTTGTTGTATTATCACAATAGATAGTTATAGGTTCTTTGCATTTTACCTTTATGTCCTTCAACATTTTCTTAAGCCATAATACCTGTGTGCAATTAGTTGCTGCTGCAACATATTCTGATTTTGTTGTTGATAAAGATTTGCAACTTTGTTTCTTACTCAACTAAGAAATTAATCTGCTACCAAGAAAAAATGCTCCACCGGTGGTGCTTTTTCTATCATCTACATCTCCTGCCCAATTTGCATCTGTGTATACACATAATTCAAAGTTTTCATCTCTAGGATACCATAAGTCAAGATTTGTAGTGCCTTGTAAGTACCGAAAAATCCTTTTTACTATTGATTCATGATTTTCTTTAGGATTACTTTGAAATCTTGAAACAATGCATACTGCATTCATAATATCAGGTCTTGTTTGTGTCAAATATAGTAAACCTCCTATCATAGACTTGTACCTAGGCGGATTAACAGGTGTCGATTCATCTCTTAGTGATAATTTGTCAGTTGTAGTCATAGGTGTGCTTACCGGTTTAAATTTTTTCATTCCAAATTTCTTTAGTAACTCCTTCAAGTACTTAGATTGACTGAAGAATAGACCTTTATCAGTCTGTGAAATCTGCAATCCTAAAAATAATTTTATCTCTCCAATCATAGACATTTCAAATTCTTGTTGCATTTCATTAGAAAAGTCTTTACATAATCCATCTCCTCCTCCAATGATTATATCATCAACAAAAACTTCTATAACCAAGATATTATCATCAGTCACTTTGCAGTATAATTTTATGTCAGCATTACCTTTAGAAAAACCAATCTTCAAAAGATATTTATCCAATCTAGCATACCAAGCTCTCGGAGCTTGTTTCAACCCATACAAAGCTTTCCTTAACCTGCAAACCATATCTTTGTCATATGTCAGAAAATCTATGAGGTTGTTCAATATAAACTTCTTCTTCAAGATCTCCATTCATAAATGCACATTTAATATCCATTTGATATACTTTATAGTTCTTGTGTGCTGTAAAAGCCAAGAATAATCTTACTACCTCAATTCTAGCTACCGGTGCAAAGGTTTCATTATAATTAATTCCTTCTTTCTGTGAATATCCCTTACACACTAGTCTTGCTTTATTTCTAATTACCTTACCATCTTCATTCAGTTTGTTTATGAATACCCATTTTGTTCCAATTACTTTTTTGTCTTTAGACCGGGGAACTAATGTCCATGTGTTATTCTTTTCAATTTGATCTAATTCTTCTTCCATAGCTTTAATCCAGTGTTAATCTTCACATGCCTCATTAACTAATGCTGGTTCAATTTGAGAAATAAGACATACCTCTTCATTTGCCAGTCTTCCTCTTGTCATAACTCCTTGATACTTGTTCCCAATTATCTGATCTTCAGAGTGGTTCAATCTTACATATCGGGGTGTCTTTGTTTGTTGATGTTCCTTAGTTACTATGGAATTTTCAGATGATATCGGTGTAACTAGATCTTCATTTTGTATCGGTGTATTTATTGTAGGTTCATTTATCAGTATCTTTGTTGTCGGTTCAAAGTCTATATGTCTTGAAGTTCCTCTAAATTGTTCATCAATCTTCACATTTTTACTCTCAACAATTTTCTACAAACTCTTGTTAAAACATCTATATGCTTTGCTCTTAGATGAATAACCGAGAAATATTCCTTCATCACTTCTAGAATCAAATTTACCAATATACTCATCTCTTCTAATATAGCATTTACTTCCAAATATTCTGAAATATTTAAGAGTAGGAGTAATACCAAACCATAATTCATGAGGGGTCTTACCGGTTTCACCTTTGATGTGAACTTTGTTGAATGTTTAAACCGATGTACTTACTGCTTCTCTCCAATATACATGAGGTAGATTTGCTTCTGATAACATACTTCTAGTAGCATCCAAGATAGTTCTATTTTTCCTTTCTACAACTCCATTCTGCTGGGGTGTCTGTGGTGCTGACAACTATCTTCTAATCCCATTCACTTCACAAAATATATTAAATTCCTTAGATGTGAATTCACCTCCTTGATCTGATCTTAGACATTTAATTTTCTTACTGGTTTCATTCTCTACCATCACCTTGAATAGCTTGAACTTCCCAAGTGCTTCTGATTTCTCCTTGAAAAAAGTAACCCAACACATTCTAGAATAGTCATCAATGATTAGCATTAAATTTCTATCTCCTTGTAAGCTTCTAGTTCTTGCTAGACCACATAAATCAGTGTGAATTAAGTCAAGAACATTATTGGATTTCTCTAGAATACTTTTAAAAGATGCTCTAACTTGCTTTCCAAATTGACATTCCTTACATACCGGATTGTGAGGCTTAATAATCTTCGGTAAATCTCTTACTGCCTTAGTTGTACTGATTTTCACAATGCAATCAAAATTTACATGACAAAGTCTCTTATGACATAACCAACTTTCATCAATATGTGCAATCAAGCATTTATTTTTACTATTATTCAAATGAAAGATATTACCTTTAGTCTGATTACCAGTTGCAATTTCCAAACCAGTTTTGTTCATGATTTTTTATTTACCATTCTTGAATTGTAATTGAAATCCTTTTTCAACTAACTGACCAACACTCAAAAGATTATGTTTTAAACCTTCAACATAGTAAACCATCAAGAGATATAGTCCCCTTTCCTTTGATCAAACAAGCTTTGTCATCTCCAAATCTTACTAGACCTCCATTGTATTCCTGAAAGGTTACGAATTTACATTTATCACTAGTCATATGATGTGAACATCCGGAATCAATGATCCATTCATCCTTATCTTCAATTCTAGCTGCCAGGGCTTGTTCTACCGGTTGAACAGTAGGTGCCAGTTGATCTTCTGTTATAGCAACAAAAACCCATCCATTGTCTGTCGCATCTTCATCAGAATCATCAGCGACTCCTTCATTAGCAAGATAACAAGATTTGTCTCTATTCTTCTAAAATCTGTATCTCTGATATTCAGGGTTAGGCTTATATGTTCTTTTAGCTTCTTCTTTCAATCTTGCATGTCTATCAGGACACCTAGATTCCATATGACCAATCTTATTTTGTTTAAAATATTTAAATGGTGCTTTACCTTCATACTTACTTCCAATAGGACCTTTAGGCATTTTCCTTGCAAATAGTGCTTCAAGTTCTTCAAGTTCTTCATTTTCTTTCCTGATTTCTTCAAGTTCTCTTGCATAAAAGGCTTTCCAATCAGATTTGTCAAATGATGATGATGATGCAGATGATGTTGATGCCTTGAAAGCTAAATCTGTCTTTATAGTAGCAACAAGTCCAAATTCCTCAATTCCAAAAGCTGAAAATTTTCCAACCAAGGTATCTCTAGTTACTGATGTATTAGGCATTGTTCTCAATTCATTTATAGCAGTTACTTTCATTTTGTATACCGGTGGCAATGCTCTTAAAACTTTTGAAACAATTTCATCTTTACTTAAGGTTCCTCCACAACATTGTATACCCAAAACAATTTCATTTACTCTTTCAATAAAAAACATAAATTCTTTCATCCTCTTCCATTTTCAGATTTTCATACCTGACTCGGAAGGATTCAAGTTTTGCAATTTTGACTGTGGTATCACCTTTATTCAATGTTTCCAATCTGTCCCAAATGGCTTTAGCAGTAGACCTATCTGATAATCCCATGATTTTCTGATTTGACAATGTGCTCAAAAGTGCTTCTCTTGCTTTGCACTCATTTTCTTCATCTTTGACTAGATTTGGTGGATTAGGCTAACCTTGATTAGGAGCAGTATAACCATACTTTGTAACTTCCTAGATGTCTTTTCCAATGCAATTTAAGTGAGTCTCCATCCTGATCTTCCATAAGCCATAGCTAGTTCCATCAAGTTTAGGATTGTACTTCCTAAAATAGTTTGAAGACATTGGATCTCCTCAAGCTATTAAACTTCTGCAAAAAGAGGACTAGGCTCTGATACCAATTGTTAGGTCTTGGAGATAACTAAGAGGGGGGTGAATTAGTTGTCTAATAATTTCAAACCAAAATCAACTTAACAAAACTTAATTCTTAATACTGGTGAACCAAAGTTTATGTCGATAGACAATTTATTAGTTAATTGCAGTACCAGTAAAGATTAATGCATGAAACAAAAAGACAATAACATCCACAACACATAACACCAATATTTGTACGTGGAAACCCTGCAAGGGGAAAAACCATGGTGGGAAACCTTACCCACAATCAGATGATACTACTATAGATAATATGTGTGTACAATAGGGGGTCTGCACATGCAGAAAGGCCAAGCGGCTAGAGCTCACTGCTCAATCACAAAATGAGAGTCACACTGACTACAATTGGATGATTAAATCCAATGATAATGTATTTCTCAAAATAACATCTCCTTATGTTGGATTCAGTACCAGTTTAGCTCTAATATGCCTTCTTTAAACCTTCCTTCAATCTTGAATGATGTCTACATGTATGGCTCTGCTAATATTCGCATATACCAAATTACAAACCTTTTCTCAATTACATATTAATCTCACAAATGAGATCTTACATTTATACTATAACCTAAGACCAATTGAGTAGGTCGGCTCACTAAAAGTTATTACAATAAAATCAATTACAAATGAAACAATATCTGATGCATGATGTCGGCTCAATGCATTTACAATAACAACAAATCATCTCCATGAAGTGTCGTGCTGATCTGGAATAGATAAGTCTGTCGGTGTATATCCTGGACCTATTTGCCAGTAACAACAAATATGCAAACTCAAATAAACCAATGAACAAATCACCAAGACAATGTGTTCGAACGATGTCTTCGACATAGCCAAGTATTCTCCAAGTCTTTCCAAGTGTCGTGAACAATATATCCTGCCGATGAACCAAATACTGGTGACTATGCATAAGTCACTTGCTTGCCAGTGAACATAACCAATTCTCCAAATACTGATAGGTTGACCAGTATTCATAAGTGTTGACATCAATGACAAAACCATATCAACATATTGAAAAAAAAAACAATTTTGACACTACAGGCTCTGGAATAGGCACTTGCATCTTGAAAGCTTGTTGTGCCTCCAAACACCAATTTTGATGCTTCAAAATTGAATATTTTGAGGCATAAGCTCCAAAAAAGGTTCTACCTCAATTTTGATGATCCAAAACTAGGGCTTTTGAGGCACAATTTCTAAAACAAGGTTCTAAGAGCACAATGTGCATCAAAATTGAATTTTGATGCTACTGGCTGTAGAATCGAGACTTGCATCTTGAAAGATTGTTGTGCCTCAAAACACTGATTTTGATGCTCCAAAAGTGGAGCTTTCGAGGCACAAGCTTCAAAATAAGGTTCTAAGAGCACATGGTGCGCCAAAATCAGATTTTGACGCTATTGACGATAGAATCGGAACTTGAATCTTGAAACCTTGTTGTGCCTCCAAACATTGATTTAGATGCTCCAAAAATGGGTCTTTCAAGGTACAAGCTCCGAAATGAGCTTCTAAGAGAATGATGTGCGTCAAAATCGAATTTTGACGCTACAGGCTCCAGAATAGGGACTTGCTTCTTGAAACCTTGTTGTGCCTCCAAACGCTGATTTTTATGTTTTAAAATCAGGTCTTTCGAGGTACAAACTCTGCAAACGAGGTTCTAAGAGCACGATATGCGTCAAAATCACGTTTTGACACTACCGGCTCTGAAATCGTGACTTCCGTCTTGTAACCTTTCACCCCCAAATACCAATTTTGATACTCTGAAACTGAGGCTTTCAAGGCACAAGCTCTTAAAACAAGGTTCTAAGAGTACAATGTGTTTCAAAATCACATTTTGACACTACTCGCTCTAGAATCGGGACTTGCGTCTTGAAACATTGTTGTGCCTCTGAAAACAAAATTTGATGCTCTAAAAATGGGGCATTCGAGGTGCAAGCTCCGAAACAAGGTTCTAAGAGAATGATGTGCATCAAAATTGAATGTTGATGCTACCAGAATGGGAATCAAGACTTGCATCTTGAAACCTTGTTGTGCCTTGAAACATTGATTTTGATGTTCCAAAATCAGGGCTTTCAAGGCACAAGCTCTAAAATGAGGTTCTAAGAGCACGATGTACATCAAAATTATGTTTTGACTCTACCAACTCTGGAATTGGGATTTGTGTCTTGAAATATTGTTGTGTCTCCAAACACTAATTTTTATGCTCTAAAAATGAGGCTTTTGAGGCACAACCTTCGAAATGAGGTTCTAAGAACATCATGTTTATCAAAATCGTGTTTTGACTCAATTGGCATGAGAATCGGGACTTGTGTCTTGAAACCTTTTTGTCCCTTTAAACATTGATTTTGATGTTGTGAAACTGGAGCTTTCGAGCCACGTGCTCTAAAACGAGGTTCTAAGAGCATGATGTGCATCAAAATCATGTTTTGACACTATAGGCTCCAGAATAGGGATTGTGTGTTGAAAGCTTGTTGTGCCTCCAAACACCAATTTTGATGCTTCAAAACCGAAGATTTTGAGGCATAAGCTACAAAACTGGGGATTTTGAGGCACAATTTCTAAAACAAGGTTCTAAGAGCACAATGTGCATCAAAATTGAATTTTGATGCTACTGGCTCTAGAATCAGGGATTGCATCTTGAAACCTTGTTGTGTCTCAAAACACTGATTTTGATGCTCTGAAAATAGGGTTTTCGAGGAAGAAGCTTCAAAATGAGGTTCTAAGAGCACGTGGTGCACTAAAATCAGATTTTGATACTATTGACTCTAGAATCAGGACTTGCATCTTGAAACCTTGTTGTGCCTCCAAACATTGATTTTGATGCTCCAAAACTGGGTCTTTCGAGGCACAAGTTCCGAAATGAGCTTCTAAGAGGATGTGTGTCAAAATCGAATTTTGACTCTATAGGCTCCGGAATTGGGACTTGCTTCTTGAAACATTGTTGTGCTCCAAACACTGATTTTGATGTTTTAAAATTGGGGCTTTTGAGGCACAAGCTCCGCAAATGAGGTTCTAAGAGCATGATGTGCATCAAAATCACATTTTGACACTACAGGCTCCGGAATAGGGACTTGTGTCTTGAAAGCATGTTGTGCCTCCAAACACCAATTTTGATATTTCAAAACCAAAGAATTTGAGGCATAAGCTCCAAAAGAAGGTTCTACCTCGATTTTGATGCTCCAAAACTGGGGCTTTTGAGGGACAATTTCTAAAACAAGGGTCTAAGAGCACAATGTGCATCAAAATTAAATTTTGATGCTACTAGGTCTAGAATCAGGGGTTGCATCTTGAAACCTTGTTGTGCCTCAAAACACTGATTTTGATGCTCCAAAACTCGGGCTTTTGAGGCACAAGCTTCAAAACGACGTTCTAAGAGCACGTGGTGTGCCAAAAATAGATTTTGATGTTATTAACTCTAGAATCGAGACTTGCATCTTGAAATCTTGTTGTACCTCCAAACATTGATTTGTATGCTCCAAAACTAGGTCTTTCAAAGCACAAGCTCCGAAATGAGCTTATAAGAGGATGTGCGTCAAAATTGAATTTTGACGCTATAGGCTCTGGAATAGGGACTTGCTTCTTGAAACCTTGTTGTGCCTCCAAACACTAATTTTGATGTTTCAAAATCGAGGCTTTCGAGGCACAAGCTCTGCAAATGAGGTTCTAAGAGCACGATGTGTGTGAAAATCATGTTTTGACACTACCAGCTCCGAAATCGCGACTTTTGTCTTGCAACCTTGCACCTCCAAACACCAATTTTGATGCTCCAAAACTAGGGATTTCAAGGCACAAGCTCCTAAACCAAGGTTCTAAGAGCACAATGTGCTTCAAAATCACATTTTGATGCTTTGAAACCAGGGCATTTGAGGTGCAAGCTCTGAAACAAGGTTCTAAGAGAATGATGTGCATCAAAATTGAATTTTGATGCTACCAGCACTATAATCGGGACTTACATCTTGAAACCTTGTCGTGCCTCGAAACATTGATTTTGATGTTCCAAAATCAGAGCTTTCAAGGCACAAGCTCTGAAATGAGTTTCTAAGAGCATGATGTACATCCAAATAGTGTTTTGATGCTACCGACTCTGGAATCAGGAATTGTGTCTTTAAACCTTGTTGTCCCTCCAAACACTAATTTTTATGCTCCAAAACTGAGGCTTTTCAGGCACAACCTCTGAAATGAAGTTCTAAGAACACCATGTTTATCAAAATCGTGTTTTGACGCTATCGGCATAAGAATCAAGACTTGTGTCTTGAAACCTTGTTGTGCCTTTAAACATTTATTTTTATGTTTTGAAACTGGAGCTTTCGAGCCACGCGCTCCGAAACGAGGTTCTAAGAGCACGATGTGCATCAAAATCACGTTTTGACACTACAAGCTCCAAAATAGGGACTTGCGTCTTGAAAGCTTGTTGTGCCTCCAAACACCAATTTTGATGCTTCAAAACCAAAGATTTTGAGGCATCAGCTCCAAAACAAGGTTCTAACTCGATTTTGATGCTCCAAAAATGGGGCTTTTGAGGCACAATTTCTAAAACAAGGTTCTAAGAGCACAATCTGCATCAAGATTGAATTTTGATGTTACTGGCTCTAGAATCAGGGCTTGCATCTTGAAACCTTGTTGAGCCTCAAAACACTGATTTTGATGCTTCGAAATTGGGGCATTCGAGGCACAAGCTTCGAAATGAGGTTCTAAGAGCACGATGTGTGTCAAAATCAGATTTTGACACAATTGACTCTACAATCGGGACTTGCATCTTGAAGCATTGTTGTGCCTCCAAACATTTATTTTGATGCTCCAAAACTGGATCTTTCAAGGCACAAGCTCCGAAATGAGCTTCTAAGAGAAATGTGCATCAAAATCAAATTTTGATGCTACAGGCTCCAGAATAGGGACTTGCTTCTGGAAACATTTTTTTGCCTCCAAACACTGATTTTGATGTTTCAAAATTGTGGCTTTCGAGGCACAAGCTCCACAAATGAGGTTCTAAGAGCATGATGTGCGTCAAAATCATGTTTTGACATTACTGGCTCCAAAATCGTGACTTCCGTCTTGCAACCTTGCACCTTCAAACACCAATTTTGATGATCTGAAACCATGGCTTTCAAGACACAAGCTTCTAAACAAGGTTCTAAGAGCACAATGTGCCTCAAAATTGCATTTTGACACTACCGGCTCTGGAATTGGGACTTGCATCTTGAAACCTTGTTGTGCCTCCAAACACCAATTTTGATACTTCTGAAACAGGGGCTTTCGAGGTGCAAGCTCCGAAACAAGGTTCTAAGAGCATGATGTACATCAAAATAGTGTTTTGATGCTACCGACTCTGGAATCAAGGATTGTGTCTTTAAACCTTGTTGTCCCTCCAAACACTAATTTTTATGCTCCAAAAATGAGGCTTTTCAGGCACAACCTCCAAAATGAAGTTCTAAGAACACCATGTTTATCAAAATCGTGTTTTGACACTATCGGCATAAGAATCAAGACTTGTGTCTTGAAACCTTATTGTGCCTTTAGACATTTATTTTTATGTTTTGAAACTGGAGCTTTCGAGCCACGCACTCCGAAACGAGGTTCTAAGAGCACGATGTGCATCAAAATCACGTTTTGACACTACAGGCTCCAAAATAGGGACTTGCATCTTGAAAGCTTGTTGTGCCTCCAAACACCAATTTTGATGCTTCAAAACCAAAGATTTTGAGGCATCGGCTCCAAAACAAGGTTCTAACTCAATTTTGATGCTCCAAAAATGGGGCTTTTGAGGCACAATTTCTAAAACAAGGTTCTAAGAGCACAATCTGCATCAAGATTGAATTTTGATGCTACTGGCTCTAGAATCGGGGGTTGCATCTTGAAACCTTGTTGTGCCTCAAAACACTGATTTTGATGCTTCGAAATTGGGGCATTCGAGGCACAAGCTTCGAAATGAGGTTCTAAGAGCACGATGTGTGTCAAAATGAGATTTTGACAAAATTGACTCTACAATCAGGACTTGCATCTTGAAACATTGATTTTGATATTCGAAAACTGGATCTTTCAAGGCACAAGCTCCGAAATGAGATTCTAAGATAAATGTGCGTCAAAATCAAATTTTGATGCTATAGGCTACAGAATAGGGACTTGCTTCTGGAAATATTTTTTTGCCTCCAAACACTGATTTTGATGTTTCAAAATTGTGGCTTTCGAGGCACAAGCTCCAAAACAAAGTTCTAAGAGCATGATGTGCGTCAAAATAGGGTTTTGACACTACTGGCTCCAAAATCGTGACTTCCATCTTGCAACCTTGCACCTTCAAACACCAAATTTGATGCTCTGAAACCGTGGCTTTCAAGACACAAGCTCCTAAACAAGGTTCTAAGAGCACAATGTGCTTCAAAATCGCATTTTGACACTACCGGCTCTGGAATCAGGACTTGCATCTTGAAACCTTGTTGTGCCTCCAAACACCAATTTTGATGCTCTGAAATAGGGGCTTTCGAGGTGCAAGATCTGAAACAAAGTTCTAAGAGAACGTTGTGCATCAAAACTGAATTTTGATGCTACCAGCACGGGAATCGGGACTTGCATCTTGAAACCTTGTTGTGCCTCCAAACACTGATTTTGATGTTCCAAAATCAGGGCTTTCAAGGCACAAGCTCCCAAATGAGGTTCTAAGAGCACGATGTACATCAAAATTATGTTTTGATACTAACGACTCTCGAATCAGAAATTGTGTCTTCAAATCTTGTTGTGCCTCCAAACACTAATTTTTATGCTCCAAAAATGAGGCTTTTGAGGCACAACCTTCAAAATGAGGTTCTAAGAACACTATGTTTGTCAAATTTGTGTTTTGACACTATCAACTTGAGAATCGAGACTTGTGTCTTGAAACCTTGTTGTGCCTTTAAACATTGAGAATGATGTTTTGAAACTAGAGCTTTCGAGCCACACGCTCTAAAACAAGGTTCTAAGAGCACGATGTGCATCAAAATCACGTCTTGACACTACAGGCTTCAGAATAGGGACTTGCATCACAAAAGATTATTGTGCCTCCAAACACCAATTTTGATGCTTCAAAACTGAAGATTTTGAGGCATAAGCTCCAAAACAAAGTTCTAAGAGCACGATGTGCGTCAAAATCAAATTTTGATGCTACCGGCTCCAGAATCGGGACTTGCATCTTGAAACCTTGTTGTCCGTCCAAACATCGATTTTGATGCTCCAAAACTAGGTCTTTTGAGGCACAAGGTCCGAAATAAGCTTCTAAGAGACTGATGTGCGTCAAAATGGATTTTTGATGCTACAGGCTCAAGAATAGGGACTTTCTTCTTGAAACCTTGTTGTGCCTCAAAACATTGATTTTGATGTTCCAAAATCAGGGCTCTCAAGGCACAAGCTCCAAAAAGAGGTTCTAAGAGCGCGATGTACATCAAAATTGCGTATTGACACTACCGACTCTGGAATTGGGACTTGTGTCTTGAAACCTTGTTATGCCTCTAAACACTAATTTTTATTCTCCAAAAAAGAGGCTTTTGAGGCACAACCTCCAAAATGAGGTTCTAAGAACACCATGTTTGTCAAAATCCCGTTTTGACGCTATTAGCTTGAGAATCCGGACTTGTGTCTTGAAAACTTGTTGTGCCTTTAAACATGGATTTTTATGTTTTGAAACTGGAGCTTTCGAGCCACACGCTCTGAAATGAGGTTCTAAAAGGACGATGTGCATCAAAATCACAGTTTGACACTACAGGCTCCGGAATAGGGACTTGCATCTTGAAAGCTTGTTGTGCCTCCAAACACCAATTTTGATGCTTCAAAACTGATGATTTAGAGGCATAAGCTCGAAAAAAAGGTTCTAAGAGCATGATGTGCGTGAAAATCAAATTTTGATGCTACCAGCTCCAGAATCAGGACTGGCATCTTGAAACCTTCTTGTGCCTCCAAACATCGATTTTGATGCTCCAAAACTGGAACGTTTGAGGCACAATTTCTAAAACAGGGTTCTAAGAGCACAATGTGCATCAAAATTTATTTTGATGCTACTGGCTCTAGAATCGAGGCTTGCAACTTGAAATCTTGTTGTGCCTCAAAACACTTATTTTGATGCTCTGAAACCGAGGCTTTCAGGGCACAAGTTTTGAAATGAGGTTCTAAAAGCACGATGTGTGCCAAAATGAGATTTTGATGCTATTGACTATAGAATCGAGACTTCCATCTTTAAACCTTGTTGTGCCTCCAAACATTGATTTTGATGCTCCAAAAATGAGTCTTTCGAGGCACAAGCTCCAAAATGAGCTTCTAAGAGAATGATGTGCGTCAAAGCGTATTTTTGACGCTACAGGCTCTGGAATAGGGACTTGCTTCTTGAAACCTTGTTGTGCCCCAAAACTTTGATTTTGATGTTCCAAAATCAGGGCTTTCAAGGCACAAGCTCCAAAATGAGGTTCTAAGAGCACGATGTACATCATAATTGCGTTTTGACACTACCGACTCTGGAATTGGGCCTTGTTTCTTAAAACCTTGTTGTGCCTCGAAACACTAATTTTTATGCTCCAAAAACGAGGCTTTTTAGTCATAACCTCCGAAATGAGGTTCTAAGAACACCATGTTTGTCAAAATCGAGTTTTGACGCTATCAGCTTGAGAATAGTGCCTTCTGTCTTGAAACCTTGAAGTGCCTTTAAACATTGATTTTGATGTTTTGAAACTGGAGCTTTCGAGCTACACACTCCGGAATGAGGTTCTAAGAGAACGATGTGCATCAAAATCACATTTTGACACTACAGGCTTCATAATAGGGACTTGCATCTGGAAAGCTTGCTATGCCTCCAAACACCAATTTTGACGCTACCGGCTCCAGAATCAGGACTTGCATCTTTAAACCTTGTTGTGCCTCCAAACATCAATTTTGATGCTCCAAAACTGGGGCGTGTGAGGCACTATTTCTAAAGTAGGGTTCTAAGAGCACAATGTGCTTCAAAATTTATTTTGATGCTACTGGCTCTAGAATCGGGGCTTGCATCTTGAAACCTTGTTGTGCCTCAAAACACTGATTTGTATGCTCCAAAACTGGGGCTTTCGAGACACAAGCTTCGAAATGAGGTTATAAGAGCACGATGTGCGCCAAAATCAGATTTTGACGCTATTGACTCTAGAATCGGGATTTGCATTTTGAAACCTTGTTGTGCCTCCAAACATTGATTTTGATGCTCAAAAATAGTGTCTTTCGAGGGACAAGCTCCAAAATGAACTTCTGAGAGAATGATGTGCGTCAACATGGAATTTTGATGCTACAGGCTCCGCAATATGGATTTGCTTCTTTAAACCTTGTTGTGCCTCCAAACAACTATTTTGATGTTCCAAAACCAGGGCTTTCAAGACACAAGCTCTGAAATGAGGTTCTAAGAGCATGATGTACATCAAAATTGCGTTTTGATCCTACCGACTCTGGAATTGGGACTTGTGTCTTGAAACCTTGTTGTGCCTCCAAACACTAATTTTTATGCTACATAAATGAGGCTTTTGAGGCACAACCTCCAAAAATGATGTTCTAAGAACACCATGTTTGTCAAAATCGTGTTTTGACACTATCAGCTTGAGAATCGGGACTTGTGTCTTGAAACCTTGTTGTGGCTTTAAACATTGATTTTGATGTTTTGAAACTGGAGCTTTTGAGCCACACGCTCCGAAATGAGGTTCTAAGAGCACGATGTGCATGAAAATCATGTTTTAACACTACAAGCCCTAGAGTAGGGATTTGTGTCTTGAAAGCTTGTTGTGCCTCCAAACACCAATTTTGATGCTTCGAAACCAAAGATTTTGAGGCATAAGCTCCAAAACAAGGTTCTAATAGTACGATGTGCGCTAAAATCAAATTTTGACGGTACTGGCTCCAGGATCAGGACTTGCGTCGTGAAACCTTGTTGTGCATCCAAACATCGATTTTGATGCTCCAAAACTAGGGCTTTTGATGAACAATTTCTAAAATAGAGTTCTAAGAGCACAATGTGCATCAAAATTTAATTTTGATGCTAGTGGCTCTAGAATCGGTCCTTGCATCTTGAAACCTTGGTGTGCCTCAAAACATTGATTTTGAGGCACAAGCTTTGAAATGAGGTTCTAAGAGCATGATGTGCACCAAATTTAGATTTTGACGCTATTGACTCTTGAATTGGGACTTGCATCTTTAAATCTTGTTGTGCCTCCAAACATTGATTTTGATGCTCCAAAACAGGGTCTTTCGAGGCACAAGCTCCGAAATGACCTTCTAGGAGAATGATGTGCGTCACAATGGAATTTTGACGCTATAGGCTCCAGAATAGAGACTTGCTTCTTGAAACCTTGTTGTGCCTGAAAAAATTGTTTTTTATGTTCCAAAATCAGGGGCTTTCAAGCACAAGCTCTGAAATGAGGTTCTAAGAGCACGATGTACATTAAACTTGCGTTTTGACGCTACCGACTCTGGAATTGGGACTTGTGTCTCGAAACCTTGTTGTGCCTCCAAACACTAATTTTTATGCTCCAAAAATGAGGCTTTTGAGGCACAACCTCTAAAATGAGGTTCTAAGAACACCATGTTTGTCAAAATCATTTTTTGACGCTATCAACTTGAGAATCGGGACTTGTGTCTTGAAACCTTGTTGTGCCTTTAAACATGTATTTTGATGTTTTGAAACTGGAGCTTTCGAGCCACATGCTACTGGCTCTAGAATCGGGGCTTGCATCTTGAAACCTTGTTGTGCCACAAAACACTGATTTTGATGCTTCAAAACCGGGGGCTTTCGAGGCACAAGCTTTGAAAAAGGGTTCTAAGAGCACAATGTACGCCAAAATCAGATTTTGATGCTATTGATACTACCGGCTCTGGAATCGAGACTTGCATCTTGAAACCTTGCAGTGCCTCCAAACACCAATTTTGATGCTCTGAAATCGGGTCTTTCAAGGTGTAAGCTTCGAAATAAGTTTCTAAGAGAACGAGGTGCATAAAAATTGAATTTTGATGCTACCAACATGAGAATTGTGACTTGTGTCTTGAAACCTTGTTGTGCCTTTAAACATTGATCCTGATGTTTTGAAACTGGAGCTTTCGAGCCACGCGCTCCGTAACCATCTGAGAGCACAATGTGCATCAAAACGTTTTGACACTACAGGCTCTAGAATAGGGAATTGCATCTTGAAAGCTTGTCGTGCCTCCAAACACCAATTTTGATGTTTCAAAACTAAAGATTTTGAGGCATAAGTTTGAAAACAAGGTTCTACCTCGTTTTTGATGCTCCAAAACTGAGGCTTTTGAGGCATAATTTCTAAAACAGGGTTGTAAGAGCACAATGTGCATCAAAATTGAATTTTGATGCTATCGACTCTAGAATCGGGGCTTGCATCTTGAAACCTTGTTGTGACTCAAAACACTAATTTTGATGCTCCAAAACTGGGGCTTTCGAGGCACAAGCTTTGAAATGAGGTTCTAAGAACACGATGTACGCCAAAATCAGATTTTGACGCTATTGACTCTAGAATCGGTACTTGCATTTTGAAACCTTGTTGTGCCTCCAAACATTGATTTTGATAATCCAAAACTGGGTCTTTCGAGGCACAAGCTCCAAAATGAGGTTCTAAGAGCATGATGTACACCAAAATTGCGTTTTAATGCTACCAACTTTGGAATCGGGAATTGTGTCTTGAAACCTTGTTGTGACTCCAAACACTAATTTTTATGCTCCAAAAATGAGGCTTTTGAGGCACAACCTCTAAAATGACGTTCTAAGAACACCATGTTTATCAAAATCGTGTTTTGATGCTACCAGCTTTAGAATCGGGACTTATGTCTTGAAACCTTGTTGTGCCTTTAAACATTGATTTTGATGTTTTGAAATCGGAGCTTTCGAGCCATGCGCTCCGAAACAAGGTTCTAAGAGCACGATGTGCATCAAAATCAGGTTTTGACATTATAGGCTCCCGAATAGGGACTTGCATCTTGAAAGATTGTTGTGCCTCCAAACACCAATTTTGGTGCTTCAAAACCAAAGAATTTGAGGCATAAATTCCAAAACAAGGTTCTACCTTGATTTTGATACTCCAAAACTGGGGCTTTTAAGGTACAATTTTGAAAACAAGGTTCTAAGAGCACAATGTGCATCAAAATTAGATTTTGGTGTTACTGGCTCTAGAATGAAGGCTTGCATCTTGAAACCTTGTTGTGCCTCAAAACACTACTTTTGATGCTTTGAAACTGGGGCTTTCAAGGCACAAGCTTCGTAATAAGGTTCTAAGAGCACGATGTGCGCCAAAATCAGATTTTGACGCTATTGACTCTAGAATCGGGACTTGCATCTTGAAACCTTGTTGTGCCTCCAAACATTGATTTTGATGCTCCAAAACTGGGTCTTTCGAGGCACAAGCTCCGAAACGAGCTTCTAAGAGAATGATGTACGACAAAATTGAATTTTGACGCTACAGGCTCCAGGATAGGGACTTGCTTCTTGAAACCATTTTGTGCCTCCAAACACTGATTTTTATGTTTCAAAATCGAGGCTTTGGAGGCACAAGCTCCACAAATGAGGTTCTAAGAGCACGATTTTGATGCTCTGAAACCGAGGCTTTCGAGGCACAAGCTCCTAAACAAGGTTCTAAGAGAACAATGCGCTTCAAAATTGCATTTTGACACTACGGGTTCTGGAATTGGGACTTGCGTCTTGAAACCTTGTTGTGCCTCCAAATACCAATTTTGATGCTCTGAAACTGGGGCTTTCGAGGTGAAACCTTCAAAAGAAGGTTCTAAGGGAACGATGTGCATCAAAATTGAATTTTGATGCTACCAGCACGGGAATCGAGACTTGCAGCTTGAAACCTTGTTGTGCCTAAAAACATTGATTTTGATGTTCCAAAATCAAGGCTTTCAAGGCAGAAGCTCTCAAATGAGGTTCTAAGAGCATGATGTACATCAAAATTGCATTTTGATGCTACTGACTCTAGAATCGTGAATTGTCTCTTGAAAACCTTATTCTGCCTCCAAACACTAATGCGTATGCTCCAAAAATGAGGCTTTTGAGGCACAACCTCCGAAATGGGGTTCTAAGAACACCAAGTTGATCAAAATCATGTTTTGATGCTATCGGCTTGAGAATCGAGACTCGTGTCTTGAAACCTTGTTGTGCCTTTAAACATTGATTTTGATGTTTTGAAACTGGAGCTTTTGAGCCACGCGCTCTGAAACGAGGTTTGAAGAGCATGATGTGCATCAAAATCACGTTTTGACACTACAGGCTCTGGAATAGGGACTTGCGTCTTGAAAGCTTGTTGTGCCTCCAAACACCAATTTTGATTCTTCAAAACCAAAGATTTTGAAGCATAAGCTCCGAAAAAAGGTTCTACCTCGATTTTGATGCTCCAAAACTAGGTCTTTTGAGGCACAATTTCTAAAATAGGGTTCTAAGAGCACAATGTGCATCAAAATTGAATTTTGATGCTACTGGTTCTAGAATCGGGGCTTGCATCTGTAAACCTTGTTGTGCCTCAAAACACTGATTTTGATGCTCTGAAACTGGGGCTTTCGAGGCACAAGCTTCGAAATGAGGTTCTAAGAGCACGATGTGCGCCAAAATCAGATTTTGATGCTATTGACTCTAGAATCGAGACTTGCATCTTGAAACCTTGTTGTGCCTCCAAACATTGATTTTGATACTCCAAAACTGGGTCTTTTGAGGCACAAGCTCTGAAATGAGCTTCTAAGAGAATGATGTGCGTCAAAATGGAATTTCGACTCTACAAGCTCCGAAATAGGGACTTAAATCTTGAAACCTTGTTGTGTCTCCAAACATTGATTTTTATGTTCCAAAATGAGGTTCTAAGAGCACAATGTACATCAAAATTGCATTTTGACGCTACTGACTCTGGAATTGGGACTTGTGTCTTGAAACCTTGTTGTGCCTCCAAACACTAATTTTTATGCTCCAAAAACAAGGTTTTTGAGGTACAACCTCTGAAATGAGGTTCTAAGAACACCGTGTTTGTCAAAATCGTGTTTTGATGCTATCAACTTAAGAATCGGGACTTGTGTCTTGAAACCTTGTTGTGCCTTTAAACATTGATTTTGGTGTTTTGAAATTGGAGCTTTCGAGCCACGCGCTCTTAAACGAGGTTCTAAGAGTACGATGTGCATCAAAATCATGTTTTGACACTAAAGGATTCAGAATAGGGACTTGCATCTTGGAAGCTTCTTGTGCCTCCAAACAGCAATTTTGATGCTTCAAAACCAAAGCTTTTGAGGCATAAGCTAGAAAACAAGGTTCTACCTCAATTTTGATGCTCCAAAATTGGGGCTTTTGGGGCAAAATTTGTAAAACAAGGTTCTAAGAGCACGATGTGCGGCAAAATTAGATTTTGATGCTATTGACTCTAGAATCGGGACTTGCATCTTGAAACCTTGTTTTGCCTCCAAACACTGATTTTGATGTTTCAAAATCGAGGTTTTCGAGGCACAAGCTCTGCAAATGAGGTTCTAAGGGCACGATGTGTGTCAAAATCACATTTTGACACTATTGGCTTTGAAATCACGACTTCTGTCTTGCAACCTTGCACCTCCAAACACCAATTTTGATGGTCCTAAACTGGGGCTTCTGAGGAACAAGCTCCTAAACAAGGTTCTAAGAGCACAATGTGCTTCAAAACCACATTTTGACACTACCGGTTTTGGAATCAGGACTTGCATCTTGAAACCTTGTCGTGCCTCGAAACACCAATTTTGATGCTCTGAAACAAGGTTCTAAGACAACGATGTGCATAAAAATTGAATTTTGATGCTACCAGCACGGGAATTGGGACTTGTATCTTGAAACCTTGTTGTGCCTCCAAACATTGATTTTGATGTTCCAAAATCAGGGCTTTCAAGGCACAAGCTCCCAAATGAGGTTCTAAGAGCACGACATACATCAAAATTGTGTTTTGATGCTACCGACTTTGGAATCAAGAATTGTGTCTTGAAATCTTGTTGTTCTTCCAAACACTAATTTTTATACTCCAAAAATGAGGCTTTTGAGGCAGAACCTATGAAATGAGGCTCTAAGAACACTTTGTTTATCAAAATCATGTTTTGACACTATAGGGTTTTGAATCGGGACCTTGAAACCTTGTTGTGCCTTCAAACATTGGTTTTGATGCTCCAAAACTAGGTCTTTCAAGGCACAAGCTCCGAAATGAGCTTCTCAAACAATGATGTGCGTCAAAATCGAATGTTGACGATACAGGCTTTAGAAAAGGGACTTTCTTCTTGAAACCTTGTTGTGCGTCCAAACACTGATTTTGATGTTTCAAAATTGGGGCTTTCGAGGCAAAAGCTTCGCAAACAAGGTTCTAAGAGAATGATGTGCGTCAAAATCATGTTTTGACACTACCAGCTCCGAAATCACGACTTCTGTCTTGCAACCTTGCACCTCCAAACACCAATTTTGATGCTCTGAAATCGAGGCTTTCGAGGCACAAGCTCCTAAACCAGGTTTTAAGAGCACAATGTGCTTCAAAATCATATTTTGACAATACCAGCTCTGGAATCGAGACTTGCATCTTGAAACCTTGTTGTGCCTCCAAACACTAATTTTGATGCTCTGAAACTGGGGCTTTCCAGGTGCAAGCTCCAAAACAAGGTTCTAAGAGAACGATGTGCATCAAAATTGAATTTTGATGCTACCAGCACGAGTATCGAGACTTGCATCTTGAAACCTTGTTGTGCCTCCAAACATTGATTTTGATGTTACAAAATCAGGGCTTTCAAGGCACAAGCTCCGAAATGAGTATCTAAGAGCATGATGTACATCAAAATTGCATTTTGACACTACTAATTCTGGAATCAGGAATTGTTTCTTGAAACCTTGTTGTGCCTCCAAATGCTAATTTTTATGCTCCAAGAATAAGGCTTTTGAGGCACAACCTCCGAAATGAGGTTCTAAGAACACCATGTTTATCAAAATCATGTTTTGACACTATCGGCTTGAGAATCGAGACTTGTATCTTGAAACCTTGTTGTGTCTTTAAACATTGATTTTGATGTTTAGAAACTGGAGCTACTAGCTCTAGAATCAGGGCTTGCATATTCAAACATTGTTGTGCCAAAAAACATTAATTTTGATGCTCCGAAACTGGGGCTTTCGAGGCACAAGCTTTGAAATGATGTTCTAAGTGCGCCAAAATCATATTTTGATGCTATTGACTCTAGAATCAGGACTTGCATCTTGAAACCTTGTTGTACCTCCAAGCATTGATTTTGATGCTCCAAAACTTCAGAGCATCAAAATTGGTGTTTGGAGGTACAACAAGGTTTCAAGACGCAAGTCTCGATTCTAGAGCTGGTAGTGTCAAAATGCGATTTTGAAATACATTATGCTCTTAGAACCTTGTTTAAAAGCTTGTGCCTCGAAAGCCCCGGTTTCAGAGCATCAAAATTTGTGTTTGGAGGGGCAAGGTTGCAAGATGAAAGTCGCGATTACGAAGCCGGTATTGTCAAAACATGATTTTGATGCACATCATGCTCTTAGAACCTCATTTGCGAAGCTTGTGCCTTGTAAGCCCCGATTTTTAAACATCAAAATCAGTGTTTGGAGGCACAACAAGGTTTCAAGAAGCAAGTCACTATTCCAGAGCATGTAGCATCAAAATTTGATTTTGCCGGACATCATCCTCTTAGAAGCTCATTTCGGAGCTTGTGCCTCGAAAGACCCAGTTTTTTAGCATCAAAATCAATGTTTGGAGGCACAACAAGGTTTCAAGATGCAAGTCCCGATTCTAGAGTCAATAACATCAAAATCTGATTTTGGCATACATCATGCTCTTAGAACCTCATTTCGAAGCTTGTGCCTCGAAAGCCCCGATTTCAGAGCATCAAAATCAGTGTTTTGAGGCACAACAAGGTTTCAATATCCAAGCCCCGATTCTAGAGCCAGTAGTATTAAAATTCAATTTTGATGCACATTGTGCTCTTAGAACCTTGTTTTAGAAATTGTGCCTCAAAAGCCTCAATTTTGGAGCATCAAAATAGAGGTAGGAACTTGTTTTGGAGCTTATGCCTCAAAATCTTTTTTTTTGAAGCATCAAAATTTGTGTTTGGAGGCACAACAAGCTTTCAAGATGCAAGTCCTTATTCCGGAGCTTGTAGTGTCAAAACATGATTTTGATGCACATCGTTCTCTTAGAACCTCGTTTCCGAGCACGTGGCTCAAAAGCTACAGTTTCAAAACATCAAAATCAATGTTTAAAGGCACAACAAGGTTTCAAGACACAAGTCCCGATTCTCAAGCCGATGGCATCAAAACATTATTTTGATAAACATGGTATTCTTAGAACCCCATTTAAGAGGTTGTGCCTCAGAAGCCTCATTTTTGGAACATAAAAAATAGTGTTTGGAGGCACAACAAGGTTTCAAGACACAATTCCCGATTCCAGAGTCGATAGCGTCAAGACGCAATTTTGATATACATCATGCTCTTAGAACCTCATTTTGGAGTTTTTGCCATGAAAGCCTTGATTTTGGAACATCAAAATCAATGTTTGGACGCACAACAAGGTTTCAAGATGCAAGTCCCGATTCCCGTGCTGGTCAATTTTGATGCACATCGTTCTTTTAGAACCTTATTTTGGATCTTGCACCTCAAAAGCCGTAGTTTCAGAGCATCGAAATTGGTGTTTGGAGGCACAACAAGGTTTCAAGATGCATGCTTCTAGAACCTTGTTTAGGAGCTTGCGCCTCGAAAGCCCTGATTTCAGAGCATCAAAATTTGTGTTTGGAGGCGCAAGGTTGCCAGACAGAAGTCGCGATTTTGGAGCCGGTAGTGTCAAAACATGATTTTGAAGCACATCGTGCTCTTAGAACCTCATTTGCAGAGCTTGTCCCTCAAAATCCCTGATTTTGAAATATCAAAATCAGTCTTTGGAGGCACAACTAGGTTTGAAGAAGCAAGTCCCTATTCCAAAGCCTGTAGTGTCAAAATTCAATTTTGATGCACATCATTCTCTTAGAAGCTTATTTCGGAGCTTGTGCCTCGAAAGACCCAGTTTTGGAGCATCAAAATAAATGTTTGGAGGCACAACAAGGTTTCAAGATGCAAAACCTGATTCTAGAGTCAACAACGTCAAAATTTGATTTTGGCGCACATCATGCTCTTAGAACCTCATTTCGAAGCTTGTGCCTTGAAAGCCCTAGTTTCAGAGCATCAAAATCAGTGCTTTGAGGCACAACAAGGTTTGAAGATGCAAGCCCCGATTCTAGAGCCAGTAGCATCAAAATTCAATTTTGATGCACATTGTGCTCTTAGAACCTTGTTTTAGAATTATGCCTCGAAAGCCCCAATTTTGGAGCATCAAAATTGAGGTAGAACCTTGTTTTGGAGCTTATGCCTCAAAATCTTTGGTTTTGAAGCATCAAAATTGATGTTTGGAGGCACAACAAGCTTTCAAGATGCAAGTCCCTATTCCGAAGCCTGTAGTGTCAAAACGTGAATTTGATGCACATCGCGCTCTTAGAACCTCGTTGCAGAGCGTGTGGCTCGAAAGCTCCAGTTTCAAAACATCAAAATCAATGTTTAAAGGCACAACAAGGTTTCAAGACACAAGTCTCGATTGTCAAGCCGATAGCATAAAAACATTATTTATATAAACATGGTGTTCTTAGAGCCTCATTTAAGGGTTGTGGCTCAAAAACCTCATGTTTGGAACATAAAAAATAGTGTTTGGAGGCATAACAAGGTTTCAAGATAAAATTCCCGATTCCAGAGTCGGTAGCATCAAAACGCAATTTTGATGTACATCGTGCTCTTAGAACCTCATTTTGGAGCTTGTGCCTTGAAAGCCCTGATTTTGGAACATCAAAATCAATGTTTCGAGGCACAACAAGGTTTCAAGCTGCAAGTCCCGATTCCTGTGCTGGTCAATTTTGATGCACATCATTCTTTTAGAACCTTCTCGATTCTAGAGCCGGTAGTGTCAAAATACGATTTTGAAGCATATTGTGCTCTTAGAATCTTGTTTAGGAGCTTGTGCCTCGAAAGCCCCGGTTTTGGAGCATCAAAATTGGTGTTTTGAGGCACAAGGTTGCAAGATGGAAGTCGCGATTTCAGAGCCGGTAGTGTTGAAACATGATTTTGATGCACATAATGCTCTTAGAACTTCGTTTGCGGAGCTTGTCCCTTGAAAGCCCTGATTTTGAATCATCAAAATAAGTGTTTGGAGGCACAACAAGGTTTCAAGAAGAAAGTCCCTATTCCAAAGCCTGTAGCGTCAAAATTCAATTTTGAAGTACATCATTCTCTTAGAAGCTCATTTCAGAGCTTGTGCCTCGAAAAACCCAGTTTTGGAGCATCAAAATCAATGTTTGGAGGCACAACAAGGTTTCAAGATCCCGATTCTCAATCCTATAGCATCTAAACATGATTTTGAGAAACATGGTGTTCTTAGAACCTCATTTTGGAGGTTGTGCCTCAAAAGCCTCATTTTTGGAGCATAAAAATTAGTGTTTGGAGGCACAACAAGGTTTCGAGACACAATTCCCGATTCCGAAGTCGGTAGCATCAAAACAAAATTTTGATGTACATTGTGCTCTTAGAACCTCATTTCGGAGCTTGTGCCTTGAAAGCCCTGATTTGGGAACATCAAAATCAATGTTTGGAGGCACAACAAGGTTTCAAGATGCAAGTCCCACTTCCCGTGTTGGTAGCATCAAAATTCAATTTTGATGCACATCATTCTCTTAGAACCTTGTCTCGGAGCTTACACCTCGAAAACCCCAGTTTCAAAGCATCAAAACTTGTGTTTGGAGGCACAACAAGGTTTCAAGATGGAAGTCCCGATTCTAGAGCTGGTAGTGTCAACATGCGATTTTGATGCACATCATTCTCTTAGAAGCTCATTTCGGAGCCTATGCCTTGAAAAACCCAGTTTTGGAGCATCAAAATCAATGTTTGGAGCCACAACAAGGTTTCAATAGCATCAAAATATGATTTTGGCACACATCGTGCTCTTAGAACCTCTTTTCAAAGTTTGTGCCTCAAAAGCCCCAGTTTCAGAGCATCAAAATCAGTGTTTCTTGGAACAACAAGGTTTCAAGATGCAAGCCCCGATTCTAGAGCCAGTAGCATCAAAATTCATTTTTGATACACATTGTGCTCTTAGAACCTTGTTTTAGAAATTTTGCCTCAAAAGCCCCAATTTTGGAGCATCAAAATCGATGTTTGGAAGCACAACAAGGTTTCAAGATAAAAGTCCTGATTCTGGAGCCGGTAGCGTCAAAATTTCATTATCATGTACATCGTGCTCTTAGAACCTTGTTTTGGAGCTTATCCCTCAAAATGTTCGGTTTTGAAGCATCAAAATTGGTGTTTGGAGGCATAACAAGTTTTCAAGATGTAAGTCCCTATTCCAGAGCCTGTAGTGTCAAAACGTGATTTTGATGCACATCGCGCTCTTAGAACCTCATTTCGGAGCTTGTGCCTTGAAAACCCTGATTTTGGAACATAAAATCAGTGTTTGGAGGCACAAAAAGGTTTCAAGAAGCAAGTCCCTATTCCAGAGCTTGTAGCATCAAAATAAAATTTTGACGCACATCATTCTCTTAGAAGCTCATTTCGGAGCTTGTGCCTCAAAAGACACAGTTTTGGAGCGTCAAAATCAATGTTTCGAGGCACAACAAGGTTTCAAGATGCAAGTCCTAATTCTAGAGTCAATAGCGTCAAAATCTGATTTTGGCGCGAATCCTGCTCTTAGAACCTCATTTCAAAGCTTGTGCCTCGAAAGCCTCGGTTTCGGTGCATCAAAATCAGTGTTTTGAGGCACAAGAAGGTTTCCAGATGCAAGCCCTGATTCTAGAGCTAGTAGCATCAAAATTCAATTTTGATGCACATTGTGCTCTTAGAACCCTGTTTTAAAAATTGTGCCTCAAAAGCTCTAGTTTTGGAGCATCAAAATCGATGTTTTGAGGCACAACAAGGTTTCAAGATGCAAGTCCTGATTCTGCAGCCGGTAGCATCAAAATTTGATTTTCACGCACATCGCGCTCTTAGAACCTAGTTTTGGAGCTTATGCCTCAAAATCTTTGGTTTCAAAGAGTTAAAATTGGTATTTGGAGGGAGAACAAGCTTTCAAGACACAAGTCCCTATTCTGGAGCCTGTAGTGTCAAAACGTTATTTTGATCCACATCCTGCTCGTAGAACCTCGTTTCCAAGCATGTGGCTTGAAAGCTCTTGTTTCAAAACATAAAAATCAATGTTTAGAGGCACAACAAGGTTTCAAGATACATGTCCCGATTCTCAAGCTAATAATGTCAAAACACAATTTTGAGAAACATATTGTTCTTAGAACCTCATTTCGGAGGTTGTGCCTCAAAATCCTCATTTTTGGAGCATAAAAATTAGTGTTTGGAGGCACAACAAGGTTTCAAGACACAAGTCCCAATTCCAGAGTCAGTAGTGTCAAAACGCAATTTTGATGTACATCGGGCTCTTAGAACCTCATTTCGAAGCTTGTGCCTTGAAAGCCTGGATTTTGGAACATCAAAATCAATGTTTTGAGGCACAACAAGGTTTCAAGAAGCAAGTCCCTACTCCAAAGCTTGTAGTGTCAAAATACCATTTTGATGCACATCATTCACTTAGAAGCTCGTTCTAGAGCTTGTGCCTTGAAAGACCCGGTTTTGGAGCATCAAAATCAATGTTTGGAGGCACAACAAGGTTTCAAGATGCAATTCCCGATTCTAGAGTCAATAGTGTCAAAATCTGATTTTGGCGCACATCGTGCTCTTACAACCTCATTTCGAAGCTTGTGCCTCGAAAGCCTCGGTTTCGGAGCATCAAAATCAGTGTTTTAAGGTACAACAATGTTTCAAGATGCAAGCCTTGATTCTAGAGCCAGTAGCATCAAAATTCAATTTTGATACACATTTACGCTCTTAGAACCCCGTTTTAGAAATTGTGCCTCAAAAGCTCCAGTTTTGGAGCATCAAAATCGATGTTTGGAGGCAAAACAAGGTTTCAAGATGCAAGTTCTGATTTTGGAGCCGGTAGCTTCAAAATTTGATTTTGACGCACATCGTGCTTTTAGAACCTTGTTTTGGAACTTATGCCTAAAAATCTTTGGTTTTGAAGCATCAAAATTGGTGTTTGGAGGCACAACAAGCTTTTAAGACGCAAGTCCCTATTCCAGAGCCTGTAGTGTTAAAACATGATTTTGATGCACATCGTGCTCTTAGAACCTCATTTCGGAGCGTGTGGCTCGAAAGCTCCAGTTTCAAAACATCAAAATCAATATTTAAAGGCACAACAAGGTTTCAAGACACAAGTCCCGATTCTCAAGTTGATACCGTCAAAACAAGATTTTGTCAAACATGGTATTCTTCAAACCTCATTTCGGAGGTTGTGCCTCAAAAGTCTCATTTTTTGAGAATAAAAATTAGTGTTTGGAGGCACAACAAGGTTTCAAGACACAAGTCCCAATTCCAGAGTCGATAATTTCAAAATGCAATTTTAATGTACATCGTGCTCTTAGAACCTCATTTTGGACCTTGTGCCTTGAAAGCCCTGATTTTGGAACGTCAAAATCAATGTTTTGAGGCAAAACACTGTTTCAATAAGCAAGTCCCTATTTCGGAGCCTGTAGCATCAAAATTTCATTTTGACGTACATCATTCTCTTAGAAGCTCATTTCGGAGCTTGTGCCTCAAAAGACCCAGTTTTGGAGCATCAAAATAAATCTTTGGAGGCACAACAAGGTTTCAACATGCAAGTCCCGATTCTAGAGTCAATAGCGTCAAAATCTGATTTGGCGCACATTGTGCTCTTAGAATTTCATTTCGAAGCTTGCGCCTCGAAAGCCCCCATTTCGGAGCATCAAAATTAGTGATTTGAGGCATGACAAGGTTTCAAGATGCAAGCCCCAATTCTAGAGCCAGTAGCATCAAAATTCAATTTTGATGCATATTGTGCTGTTAGAACCCTGTTTTACAAACTGTACCTCAAAAGCACCAGTTTTGGAGCATGAAAATCGATGTTTGGAGGCACAACAAGGTTTCAAGATGCAAGTCCTAATTCTGAAGCTGGTAGCATCAAATTTTGATTTTGACGCACATCGTGCTCTTAGAACCTTGTTTTAGAGCTTATGCCTCAAAATCTTCGGTTTTGAAGCATGAAAATTGGTGTTTGGAAGCACAATATGCTTTCAAGATGCAAGTCCCTATTCCGGAGCCTATAGTGTCAAAACATGATTTTGATGCACATCGTGCTCTTAGAACCTCGTTTCAGAGTGTGTGGCTCGAAAGCTCCAGTTTCAAAACATCAAAATCAATGTTTAAAGGCATAACAAGGTTTAAAGATACAAGTCCTGATTCTCAAGCTGATACCTTCAAAACACGATTTTAACAAACATGGTGTTCTTAGAACCTCATTTTAGAGGTTGTGCCTCAAAAGCCTCATTTTTTGAGCATAAAAATTAGTGTTTGGAGGCACAACAAGGTTTCAAGACACAAGTCCCAATTCCAGAGTCAATAGCATCAAAATGCAATTTTTATGTACATCGTGCTCTTAGAACCTCATTTCGAAGCTAGTGTCTTGAAAGCCCTGATTTTGGAACATCCAACTCAATGTTTGGAGGCACAACTAGGTTTAAAGAAGCAAGTCCCTATTCCAAAGCCTGTAGCGTCAAAATTCCATTTTGATGCACATCATTCTCTTAGAAGCAAGTCCCTATTCCGGAGCCTGTAACGTCAATAGTTTCAAAATTTGATTTTGGGGCACATCGTGCTCTTAGAACCTCATTTTGAAACTTGTCCCTCGAAAGCTCCAGTGTCGGAGAATCAAAATCAATGTTTTGAGGCACAACAAGGTTTCAAGATGCAAGCCTGATTTTAGAGCCCATAACATCAAAATTCAATTTTGATGCACATTGTGCTCTTAGAACCCTATTTTAAAATTGTGCCTCAAAAGCGCCAGTTTTGGAGAATCAAAATCGATGTTTGGAGGCACAACAAGGTTTCAAGATGCAAGTTTTGATTCTGGAGCTGGTAGCATCAAAATTTGATTTTGACGCACATCATGCTCTTAGAACCTTGTTTTGGCACTTATGCCTCAAAATCTACGGTTTCGAAGCATCAAAATTGGTGTTTGGAGGCAGAACAAGGTTTCAAGATGCAAGTCCCTATTCTGGAGCCTGTAGTGTCAAAACATGATTTTGATGCACATCGTGCTCTTAGAACCTTGTTTCAGAGCATAAAAATTAGTGTTTGGAGGCACAAAAAGGTTTCAAGACACAAGTCCCAATTCCAGAGTCGGTAGCATCAAAACGCAATTTTGATCTACATCGTGCTCTTAGAACCTCATTTTAGAGCTTGTGCCCTGAAAGCCCTGGTTTTCTAACATCAAAGTTAGTGTTTGGAGGCACAACAAGGTTTCAAGAAGCAAGTCCCTATTCCAGAACCTGTAGTGTTAAAACGTGATTTTGATGCACATCGTGCTCTTAGAACCTCATTTCGGAGCGTGTGGCTTGAAAGCTCCAGTTTAAAAACATCAAAATCAATGTTTAAAGGCACAACAAGTTTTCAAGACACAAGTCCTAATTCTCAAGCTGATAGCATCAAAACATGATTTTGACAAACATGGTGTTCTTAGTGTTGGTATTTTGGTATGGTTTTGTCATTGATGTCAACACCTGCTAAATTCACCTACTTTGGAGATCCAGCAACATTCACCGGCAAACAGTAAACTGTGCAAACAGTTACCAGTATATGGTCAACCGGGAGGATATAATGTTCACCGGTACCTGCATTAACATGGAAGACACTTGGTAATGTCGAAGACATCATATGGACACTTTACTTTGAAGTAATAATCATTGGTATATTCTCATTTGCATATTTGCTTTTATCGGCAAATAGGTCCAGGTTATGTAGGGTTACACCGGCAGGCTTATCTTTTCCAGATCAGCATGGCACGCTATGGAGATGATTTATTATTGTTGTAAATGCATTAAGCCAACATGTTCAATCTGTTATTGCATCGGATATTGTATTATTTGTAAAATATTTTATTGTAATATCTTGTAGAGCCGACCTACTAAAATTGGTCTTAGGGTATGGTATAAATGTAAGATCTTATTTGTAAGATCAAGTGTGGAATGCGAAAAAGATTTAAGGAAGGATATATGCAAGATCAAGCAGGGATATACACGAAGACATCATTTGAAGGTGAAGTTAGGTTTTTGTAGAAGCATATCAGCATTACACCGGTACTGAATCCAGCATATGAAGATGCTATTTTGTGCAGTACATTCTCATTGGATTTAACCATCCAACTATAGTCAGTGTGACTCCCATTTTTGATTGAGCAGTGAGCTCTAGGCTGTTGGCCTTTCTGCATGTGCAGACCCCTCTTTGTACACTTACTATCTGCAGTAGTATCATCTGATTGTGGGTAAGGTTTCCCACCGTGGTTTTTCCCCTTACAGGGTTTCCATGTACAAATATTGGTGTCATGTGTTGTGGATGACTTTATGTTTATGTTTCATGCATTAATTCTTACCGGTATAGCAATTTTCTGTTAACACTGTTTATCGGCATACCTAACTATCTTACCGGTATTAAGCATTAAGTTGGTTAATAAGATTTTGGTTTGAATTTATTTGACAACTGATTCACCCCCCCCCCCCCCCCCTCTCAGTTGTCTCTGGGACCTACACTTAGAACCTCATTTCAGAGGTTGTGCCTCAAAAGCCTCTTTTTTTAAGCATAAAAATTAGTGTTTGCAGGCCCAACAAGGTTTCAAGATGCAAAACCCTATTCTGGAGCCTGTAGCATCAAAATTCCATTTTGACGCACATCATTCTCTTAGAACCTCATTTCGAAGCTTTTGCCTCGAAAGGCCCAGTTTCAGAATATCAAATTCAGTGTTTTGAAGCACAACAAGGTTTCAAGATGCAAGCCCCGATTCTAGAGCCGGTAGCATCAAGATTAAATTTTGATGCACATTGTGCTCTTAGAACCCTGTTTTAGAAATTGAGCCTCAAAAGCCCCAATTTTGGAGCATTAAAATTGATGTTTTGAGGCACAACAACGTTTCAAGATGCAAGTCCTTATTTTACAGCCGGTAGACTCAAAATTTGATTTTAATGCACGTCATTTTCTTAGAACCTTTTTTTGCAACTTACGCCTCAAAATCATCAGTTTCAAAGCATCGAAATTGGTGTTTGGAGGCACAACAAGTTTTCAAGAAGCAAGTTCCTATTCTAGAGCCTGTAGTGTCAAAATGTGATTTTGATTCACATAGTTCTCTTAGAACCTCGTTTCAGAGCGTGTGGCTCGAAATCTCTAGTTTCAAAACATCAAAATCAATGTTTAAAGGCATAACAAGGTTTCAAGACACAAGTCCCGATTCTCAAGCTGATAGTGTCAAAACATGATTTTGACTAACATGGTGTTCTTAGAAACTCATTTCGGAGGTTGTGTCTCAAAAGCCTCATTTTTGGAGCATAAAAATTAGTGCTTGGAGGCACAACAAGGTTTAAGGACACAAGTCCCAATTCCAGAGTCGGTAGCATCAAAACGCAATTTTGATGTACATCGTGCTTTTAGAACCTCATTTCGGAGCTTGTGCCTTAAAAGCCCTGATTTTCGAACATCAAAATCAATGTTTTGAGGCACAACAAGGTTTCAAGAAGCAAGTCCCTATTCCGGAGCCTGTAGCATCAAAATTCCATTTTGACGCACATCATTCTTTTAGAAGATGAAAGTCCTGATTCTAGACTCAATAGCATCAAAATCTGATTTTGGTGCACATCGTGCTCTTAGAACCTCATTTCGAAGCTTGTGCCTCAAAAGCCCCGGTTTTGGAACATCAAAATCAGTGTTTTGAGGCACAACAAGGTTTCAAGATGCAAGCCCCGATTCTAGAGCCGCTAGCATCAAGATTCAATTTTGATGCACATTGTGCTCTTAGAACCGTGTTTTAGAAATGTTGCCTCAAAAGCCCCAATTTTGGAGCATGAAAATCGATAATTTGAGGCACAACAAGGTTTCAAGATGCAAGTTCTGATTCTGAAGCCGATAGCATCAAAATTTTATTTGAGGCATAAGTCCCTATTCAAGATGCAAGTCCCAAATCTAGAGTCAATAGTGTCAAAATCTGATTTTGGCACACATCGTGCTCTTAGAAATCATTTCGAAGCTTTTGCCTCGAAAGCATCGGTTTCAGAGCATCAAAATCAGTGTTTTGAGGCACAACAAGGTTTCAATATTCAAGCCCTGATTCTAGAGCCAATTGCATCAAAATTTAATTTTGATGCACATTGTGCTCTTAGAACCTTGTTTTAGAAATTGTGCCTCAAAAGCCCCAGTTTTGGAGCATCAAAATCGATGTTTGGAGGGACAACAAGGTTTCAAGATGGAAGTCTTGATTCTAGAGCCGCGAGCGTGAAAATTTGATTTTGATGCACATCATGCTCTTAGAACCTTGTTTTGGAGCTTATGCCTCAAATCTCTGGGTTTGAAGCATCCAAATTAGTGTTTTAAGGAACAACAAGCTTTCAAGATGCAAGACCCTATTCTGGAGCCTATAGTGTCAAAACGTTATTTTGATGCACATCGTGCTCTTAGAAACTCATTTTGGAGCGTGTGTCTCAAAAGCCTCATTTTTGGAGCTTAAAAATTAGTGTTTGGAGGTACAACAAGGTTTCAAGACACAAGTCCCAATTTCAGAGTCAGTAGTGTCAAAACGCAATTTTGATGTACATCATGCTCTTAGAACCTCATTTCGGAGCTTTTGACTTGAAAGCCCTAATTTTGGAACATCAAAGTCAGTGTTTGGAGGCACAACAAGGTTTCAAGAAGCAAGTACCTATTTCGGAGCCTGTAGTGTCAAAATTCTATTTTGACGCACATCATTTTCTCAGAAGCTCATTTCGGAGATTGTCCCTTGAAAGACCCATTTTTGGAGCATCAAAATTAATGTTTGGAGGCACAACAAGGTTTCAAGATGCAAGTCCTGATTCTAGAGTCAATAGCGTCAAAATCTGATTTTGGTGCAGATCCTATTCTTAGAACCTCATTTCGAAGCTTGTGCCTCGAAAGCTACGGTTTCAGAGCATCAAAATCAGTGTTTTGAGGCACAACAAGGTTTCAAGATGCAAGCCCCAATTCTAAAACCAGAAGCATCAAAATTCAATTTTGATGCGCATTGTGCTCTTACAACCCTGTTTTAGAAACTGTACCTCAAAAGCCCCAATTTTGGAGCTTTGAAATTGATGTTTGGAGGCACAACAACGTTTCAAGATGTAAGTCCTAATTCTAGAGCCGGTAGAATTTTGATGCACATCGAGCTCTTAGAACCTTGTTTTGGAGCTTATGCCTCAAAATCTTTGGTTTCGAGGCATCAAAATTGGTGTTTGCAGGCACAACAAGCTTTCAAGACGCAACTCCCTATTTCGGAGCGTGTAGAGTCAAAACATGATTTTGATGCACATCATGATCTTAGAACCTCGTTTTGGAGTGTGTGGCTCGAAAGCTCCAGTTTCAAAACATCAAAATCAATGTTTAAAGGCACAACAAGGTTTCAAGACACAAGTCCAAATTCTCGAGCTGATATGGTGTTCTTAGAACATCATTTCAGAGGTTGTGCCTCAAAAGCCTCATTTTTGGAACATAAATATTAGAGCTTGGAGGCACAACAAGGTTTCAAGACACAAGTCCCAATTCCAGAGTCCGTAGCGTCAAAATACAATTTTCATGTACATCGTGCTCTTAGAACCTCATTTCAGAGCTTGTGCCTTGAAAGCACTGATTTTGGAACATCAAAATCAGTGTTTGGAGGCACAACAAGGTTTAAAGAAGCAAGTCCCTATTCCAAAGCCTGTAGCGTCAAAATTTGATTTTGACGCACATCATTCTCTTAGAAGCTTATGTCGGAGCTTGTGCCTCGAAAGACCCATTTTTGGAGTATCAAAATCAATGTTTGGAGCCACAACAAGGTTCTAAGATGCAAGTCCCGATTCTAGAGTCAATAGCGTCAAAATTTGATTTTGGTGCACATTGTGCTCTTAGAACCTCATTTCGAAGCTTGTGCCTCGAAAGCCCCAGTTTTGGAGCATCAAAATCAGTGTTTTGAGGCATAACAAGGTTTCAAGATGCAAGCCCCGATTCTAGAGCCAGTAGCATCAAAATTCAATTTTGATGCACACTGTGCTCGTAGAACCTTGTTTTAGAAATTGTCCCTCAAAAGCCACTGTTTTGGAGCATCAAAATCGATGTTTGGAGGGAAAACAACGTTTCAAGATGGAAGTCCTGAGTCTGGAGCCGGGAGCATGAAAATTTTATTTTCATGCACATCGTGCTCTTAGAACCTTGTTTTGGAGCTTATGCCTCAAAATTTTTGGTTTTGTAGCATCCAAATTGGTGTTTGGAGGCACAACAAGCTTTCAAGATGCAAGTCCCTATTCCAGAGCCTGTAGTTTCAAAACACGATTTTGATGCACATCATGCTCTTAGAACCTCATTTCGGAGTGTGTGGCTTGAAAGCTCCAGTTTCAAAACATCAAAATTAATGTTTAAAGGCACAAAAAGGTTTCAAGACACAAGTCTCGATTCTCCAGCTGATAGCGTCAAAATTTGATTTTGACAAATATGGTGTTCTTAGAACCTCATTTTTGGAACATAAAAATTAGAGCTTGGAGGCACAACAAGATTTCAAGAAATAAGTCCCAATTCCAGAGTCGGTAGCGTCAAAACGCAATTTTGATGTACGTCGTGCTCTTAGAACCTCATTTCGGACCTTGTGCATTGAAAGCCCTGATTTTGGAACATCAAAATCAATGTTTTGAGGCACAACAGGGTTTCAAGAAGCAAGTCCCTAGTCTGGACCCTGTAATGTCAAAATTCCATTTTGATGCACATCATTCTATTAGAAGCTTATTTAGGAGCTTGTGCCTTGAAAGACCCAGTTTTGGAGCACCAAAATCAGTGTTTGGAGGCACAACAAGGTTTCAAGATGCAAGTCCCGATTCTAGAGTCAATAGCATCAAAATTTAATTTTGATGCACATCGTGCTCTTAGAACCTCATTTACAAATTTGTGCCTCGAAAGCCGCAGTTTTGGAGCATCAAAATTAGTTTTTTGAGGCACAACAAGGTTTCAAGACACAAGTCCCAATTCCAGAGTCGGAAGCGTCAAAACGCAATTTTGATGTATATCGTGCTCTTAGAACCTCATTTTGGAGCTTGTGCCTCGAAAGCCCTGATTTTGGAACATCAAAATAAATATTTTGAGGCACAACAAGGTTTCAAGAAGGAAGTCCCTATTCCGGAGCCTGTAGCATCAAAATTCCATTTTGATGCACATCATTCTCTTAGAAGCTTATTTCGGAGCTTCTGTCTTGAAAGACCCAGTTTTGGAGCATCGAAATCAATGTTTGGAGGCACAACAAGGTTTCAAGATGCAAGTCCCCATTCTAGAGTCCATAGCGTCAAAATTTGATTTTGACACATATAGTGCTCTTAGAAGCTCATTTCGAAACTTGTGCCTCGAAAGCCCCCGTTTCAGAGCATCAAAATCAATTTTTTGAGGCAGAACAAGGTTTCAAGATGCAACCCTCGATTCTAGAGCCAGTAGCATCAAAATTCAATTTTGATGCACATTGTGCTCTTAGAACCCTGTTTTAGAAATTGTGCCTCAAAAGCCCCAGTTTTGAAGCATCAAAATTGATGTTTGGAGGCACAACAAGGTTTCAAGGTGCAAGTCTTGATTCTGCAGCTTGTAGTGTCAAAATTTGATTTTTATACACATCATGCTCTTAGAACTTTGTTTTGGAGATTATGCCTAAAAATCTTCGGTTTCGAAGCATCAAAATTATTGTTTGAAAGCACAACAAGCTTTCAAGAAGCAAGTCCCTATTTCGGAGACTGTAGCATCTAAATTCCATTTTGACGCACATCATTCTCTTAGAAGCTCATTTCGAAGCTTGTGCCTCGAAAGACCCAATTTTGGAGCGTCAAAATCAATGTTTGGAGGCACAACAAGGTTTCAAGATGCAATTCCCGATTCTAGAGTCAATAGCGTCAAAATCTGATTTTGGCATACATCGTGCTCTTAGAACCTCATTTCAAAGCTTGTGCCTTGAAAGCCACGGTTTTGGAGCATCAAAATCATTGCTTTGAGGCACAACAAGGTTTCAAGATGCAAGCCCCGATTCTAGAGCCAATAGCATCAAAATATAATTTTGATGCACATTGTGCTCTTAGAACCCTGTTTTAGAAATTGTGCCTCAAAAGCCCCAGTTTTGGAGCATCAAAATCGATGTTTGGAGGCACAACAAGGTCTCAAGATGCAAGTCCTAATTCAGGAGCCGGTAGCATCAAAATTTGATTTTGACACACATAGTGCTCTTAGTACCTTGTTTAGGAGCTTATGCCTCAAAATCTTCAGTTTCGAAGCATCAAAATTGGTGTTTGGAGGCACAACAAGCTTTCAAGACGCAAGTCCCTATTCCAGAGCTTGTAGTATCAGAACATGATTTTGATGCACATCGTTCTCTTAGAACCTCATTTCGGAGAGTGTGGCTCGAAACCTCCAGTTTCAAAACATCAAAATCAATGTTTAAAGGCGCAACAAGGTTTCAAGACACAAGTCTCGATTCTCAAGCTAATAGCATCAAAACACGATTTTGACAAACATAGTGTTCTTAGAACCTCATTTGGGAGGTTGTGCCTCAAAAGCCTCATTTTTGGAGCATAAAAATTAGTGCTTGGAGACACGACAAAGTTTCAAAAAACAAGTCCCAATTCCAGAGTTGGTAGCATCAAAATGCAATTTTGATGTACATCGTGCTATTAGAATCTCATTTCAGAGCTTGTGCCTTGAATGCCGTGATTTTGGAAAATCAAAATCAGTGTTTGGAGGCACAACACGGTTTCAAGGTGAAAGTCCCTATTACGGAGCCTTTAGCGTCAAAATTCCATTTTCACGCACATCATTGTCTGAGAAGCTCATTTCGGAGCTTGTCCCTCGAAAGACCTAGTTTTCCAGCATCAAAATCAATTTTTGGAGGCACAACAAGGTTTCAATATGCAAGTCCCGATTCTAGAGTCAATAGCGTCAAAATTTATTTTTGGCGCACATAGTGCTCTTAGAACCTCATTTCGAAGCTTTCACCTCGAAAGCCCCAGTTTCAGAGCATCAAAATCAGTGTTTTGAGGTAGAACAAGGTTTCAACATGCAAGCCCCCGATTCTAGAGCCGGTAGCATCAAGATTCAATTTTGATTCACATTGTGCTCTTAGAACACTGTTTTAGAAATTGTGCCTCAAAAGCCCCAGTTTTGGTCCACCAAAATCGATGTTTGGAGGCACAACAAGGTTTGAAGACACAAGTCCCAATTCTAGAGTCAGTAGCGTCAAAACACAATTTTGATGTACATCGTACTCTTAGAACTTCATTTCGGAGCTTGTGCCTTGAAAGCCCTGATTTTGGAACATCAATGTCAGTGTTTGGAGGCACAAAAAGGTTTGAAGAAGCAAGTCCCTATTACGGAGCCTGTATCATCAAAATTCCATTTTGATGCACATCATTTTCTTAGAAGCTCATTTCGGAGCTTGTGCTTCGAAAGACCCAATTTTGGAGCATCAAAATCAATGTTTGGAGGCACAACAAGGTTTCAAGATGCAAGTCCCGATTCTAGAGTCAATAGCGTCAAAAGCTGATTTTGGTGCACATCGTGCTCTTAGATCCTCATTTCAAAGCTTGTGCCTCGAAAGCCACAATTTCGAAGAATCAAAATCAGTGTTTTGAGGAACAACAAGGTTTCAAGTGCAAGCCCCGATTCTAGAGCCAGTAACATCAAATTTCAATTTCGATGCACATTGTGCTCTTAGAACCCTATTTTAAAATTGTGCCACAAAAGCCCTAGTTTTGGAGCATCAAAATTTATGTTTGGAGGCACAACAAGGTTTCAAGATGCAAGTCCTGATTCTGGAGCTGGGAGTGTCAAAATTTGATTTTGATGCACATCGTGCTCTTAGAACCTTCTTTTGGAGCTTATGCCTCAAAATCTTTGATTTCGAAGCATCGAAATTAGTGTTTGGAGGCACAACAAGCTTTCAAGACGCAAGTCCCCATTCTGGAGCCTGTAGTGTCAAAACGTGATTCTGATGCACATCGACCTCTTAGAACCTTATTTCGGAGCGTGTGGCTCGAAAGCTCCAGTTTCAAAACATCAAAATCAATGTTTAAAGGAACAACAAGGTCTCACGACACAAGTCCCGATTCTCAACCTGATAGTGTCAAAACACTATTTTCACAAACATGGTGTTCTTAGAACCTCATTTTTGGAGCATAAAAATTAGTGTTCGGAGGCACAACAAAGTTTCAAGACACAAGTCCCAATTCCAGAGTTGGTAGTGTCAAAACACAATTTTGATGTACATCGTGCTCTTAGAACCTCATTTCAGAGCTTGTGCCTTGAAAGCCTTGATTTTGGCACATCAAAATCAATGTTTTAAGGCACAACAAGGTTTCAAGAGGCAAGTCCCTATTCAGGAGCCTATAGCATCAAAATTCCATTTTGATGCACATCATTCTCTTAGAAGCTCATTTCGGAGCTTGTGCCTCAAAAGACCCAATTTTGGAGTATCAAAATCAATGTTTGGAGGCACAACAAGGTTTTCAAGATGCAAGTCCCGATTCTAGAGAAAATAGCGTTAAATTATGATTTTGGCGCACATCGTGCTCTTAGATCCTCATTTCAAAGCTTGTGCCTTGAAAGCTCCGGTTTCGGAGCATCAAAATCAGTGTTTTGAGGCACAACAAGGTTTCAAGATGCAAGTCCTGATTCTGGAGCCGGTAGCGTCAAAATTTGATTTTGACGCACATTGTTCTCTTAGAACCTTGTTTTGGAACTTATGCCTCAAAATATTCGATTTCGAAGTATCAAAATTGGTGTTTGGAGGCACAACAAGCTTTCAAGACGCAAGTCCTTGTTCTGGAGCCTGTAGTGTTAAAACGTGATTTTGATACACATCGTGCACTTAGAACCTTGTTTCGGAGGTTGTGCCTCAAAAGCCTCATTTTTGGAGCATAAAAATTAGTGTTTGGAGGCACAACAAGGTATCAAGATAGAAGTCCCAATTCCAATATCGGTAGTGTCAAAACGCAATTTTGATGTTCATCATGCTCTTAAAACCTCATTTCGGAGCTTGTGCCTTGAAAGCCCTAATTTTGGAACATCAAAATCAGTGTTTGGAGGCACAACAAGGTTTCGAGAAGCAAGTCCATATTTTAGAGCCTGTAGCATCAAAAATCCATTTTGACGCACATCATTCTCTTAGAAGCTCATTTCGAAGCTTGTGCCTCGAAAGACCCAGTTTTGGAGCGTCAAAATCAATGTTTGGAGGCACAACAAGGTTTCAAGATGCAAGTCCTGATTCTAGAGTCAGTAGTGTCAAAATCCAATTTTTGTGCACATCGTGCTCTTAGAACCTCATTTCGAAGCTGTGCCTCAAAAGCCCTGGTTTCAGAGCATCAAAATCAATGTTTTAAGGAGCAAGAATGGTTCAAGATGCAAACACCGATTCTAGAGCCGATAGCATCAAGATTCAATTTTTATGCACATTGTGCTCATAGAACGCTATTTTAGAAATGGTGCCTCAAAAGCCCCAGTTTTGGATGATCAAAATCGATGATTGGAAGCACAACAAGGTTTCAAGATGCAAGTCCTGATTTTGGAGCCGGTAGCGTCAAAATTTGATTTTGAGGCATAAGTCCCTATTCAAGATGCAAGTCTTGATTCTAGAGTCAATAGCGTCAAAATTTGATTTTGGCGCACATCATGCTCTTAGAACATCATTTCAAAGCTTGTGCCTTGAAAGAACCGGTTTAGGAGCATCAAAATTAGTGTTTTGAGGCACAACAAGGTTTCAAGATGCAAGCCCCAATTCTAGAGCCAGTAACATCAAAATTCAATTTTGATGCACATTGTGCTCTTATATCCTTGTTTTAGAAATTGTGCCTCAAAAGCCCCAGTTTTGGAGCATCAAAATCGATGTTTGGAGGGACAACAAGGTTTCAAGATGAAAGTCCTGATTCTGGAGCCAAGAGCATCAAAATTTGATTTTGACGCACATCGTGCTCTTAGAACCTTGTTTTGGAGCTTATGCCTCAAAATATTCGGTTTCTAAGCATCCAAATTGGTGTTTGGAGGCACAAGAAGATTTCAAGACGTAAGTCCCTATTCCGGAGCCTGTAGTGTCAAAACATGATTTTGATGCACATCGTGCTCTTAGAACCTTATTTCGAAGCGTGTGGCGTGAAAGCTCCAGTTTCAAAACATGAAAATCAATGTTTAAAGGCACCACAAGGTTTCAATACACAAGTTCCGATTCTCAAGCTGATAGTCTCAAAACACGATTTTGACAAACATGGTGTTCTTAGAACCTCATTTCGGAGGATGTGCCTCAAAAGCCTCATTTTTGGAGCTTAAAAATTAGTGTTTGGAGGCACAACAAGGTTCCAAGACACAAGTCACAATTCCAGAGCCGGTAGCGTCAAAAGGCAATTTTGATGTACATCATGATCTTAGAACCTCATTTCAGAGCTTGTGCCTTGAAAGCCCTGATTTTGGAACATCAAAGTCAGTGTTTGGAGGCACAACAAGGTTTCAAGAAGCAAGTCCCTATTCCGGAGCCTGTAGCATCAAAATTCTATTTTGCCGCACGTCATTCTCTTAGAAGATCATTCCAGAGCTTGTGCCTCGAAAGACTCAGTTTTGGAGCATCAAAATCAATGTTTGAAGGCACAACAAGGTTCCAAGATGCAAGTCCCGATTCTAGAGTCAATAGCATCAAAAACTAATTTCGGTGCACATCGTTCTCTTATAACCTCATTTCGAAGCTTATCCCACGAAAGCCCCAGTTTCGGAGCATCAAAATTAGTGTTTTGAGGCACAACAATGTTTCAAGATGCAAGCCCTGATTCTAGAGCCAGTAGCATCAAAATTCAATTTTCGTGCACATTGTGCTCTTACAACCCTACTTTAGAAAGTGTGCCATAAAAGCTCCAGTTTTGGAGAATCAAAATCAATGTTTGGAAGCACAACAAGGTTTCAAGATGCAAGTCCTGATTCCGGAGCCGGTAGCGTCAAAATTTGATTTTGACGCACATCATGCTCTTAGAACCTTGTTTTGGAGCTTATGCCTCAAAATCTTTGGTTTCATAGCATCAAAATTGGTGTTTGGGGGCACAACAAGCTTTCAAGAAGCAAGTCCCTATTTCAAAGGCTGAAGTGTGAAAACGTGATTTTGATGCACATCGTGCTCTTAGAACCTTGTTTCGGATCATGTGGCTCGAAAGCTCCAGTTTCAAAACATCAAAATCAATGTTTAAAGGTAAAACAAGGTTTCAAGACACAACTCCCGATTCTCAAGCTGATACCGTCAAAACACGATTTTGACAAACATGGTATTCTTAGAACCTCATTTCGGAGGTTGTGCCTCAGAAGCCTCATTTTTGGATAATAAAGATTAGTGTTTGGAGGAACAACAAGGTTTCAAGGCACAAGTGCCAATTCCAAAGTGGGTAACGTCAAAACGCAATTCTGGTGTACATCGTGCTCTTAGAAACGAATTTCGGACCTTGTGCCTTGAAAGCCCTGATTTTGGAACATCAAAATCAATGTTTTGAGGCAAAACAAGGCTTCA